>NC_091934.1:30870888-31470888 GCF_041260155.1 Ptychodera flava | reverse complement strand
TTTCTGTAGTTTCTTTAATCTCCAATTCTGGAGGATAAATCATAGCGAGATATTTACTGAATTTAGAGTTATTCATTGAAATAACATCGTCTATGTATCTATATGTTAGGTTGAAAGTTCTAGCTACAGAGACCTTTTTCTGTTTGATTAGGTTCTGGATAAATTCTGCCTCGTATGAGAACAGAAATAAGTCGGCAAGCAAGGGAGCACAGTTAGTGCCCATAGGAATTCCTATACACTGTTGGAAAATGTGTCCTCCAAATTCTACAAATATGTTGTCAATGAGGAAATCGAACCATTCGTCTGATGATTGCTACAGAGAATATATGTATCGTGAAACGCTGAGTAACTCCTAAGTCCTAATAATCCTTCCTGCATGTAAGATTCGCGACAATAAAGTATATACCTGCCGGTGAAGGGGTTATTGCTACAATATTATATCAACGTTTGTGTTTATGATGTTGAACATTGTTTTCTCCCTCGTTATAGCACCTAAATATTGAGCTATTGCAGTTGAACGGAAATTCAGTCCCTGGGACCAAGTATTGTTGACAAGGAGGATATATTTTCACTCAGCCATAGCAGCGGGAAAGGCAGAGGATAGAAAGTGTCAACTGATTTGACAAAGCACAAAAGTAAATGTTCTAAAAAGACAATTCTAATAGCAATATTCAAAAGTTTACACTACTCCTGTATCTCTACGTATTTAATCGTTTTAAGCAGTTCTGAGGCAACGTTCCCTGCTATCTCAACACACACACACACACACACCCACACACACACACACACACACACACACACACACACACACACACTTCTGTCCCTTCTTATTAAGTTTCTATGCTAGTTTAGTGGCTCGTTCTATCACTTGTAAAACAGACTCATCTTTAGCTCACGTGTTCACACACGTGAGCTAATGTCATAGCGATGTCTGTTTGTCTCTCTGTCCGTTTTTGTGTGTGTGTTTCTGTCTGTCTGTTTACACGATAATTCAAAAACGCCTGAACAGATTCAAGTCAGATTTTGTAGATAGGCTAATGCCACTTGCAAGAACTGATCAGATTTTGGTCAGTGTAGTGTTTCAACACTATCTCACATCTGTTCACTTCTATCAAGTATATTGACTCATCCGTGAGTCAATATACTGACTTGACAATCACATTACACGGATAAAGCAGCCATGACGTGATATGTTACAGTCTTTACTCTCAGACAATAAAGTAAGCAGTTCTAGTTTAGACATCAAGCCTACAACAGTGTCTGTCCCTGTGTCCACACACATCACACACAGACACATCAACATTAGTATGGCTTGCATAATAATGAAGTTATGAAATATCATTTCTTTTTCATATAATGGTTTCCTATGGAGATGGTAATGGCTGTGTTGACATATATCAAGAAATATTGTACAAAATTTCATCACAATTTTGACAAGATTACAATCTCAGAACACTATGATGATACTGTATGTGTCATATCAATTTTCTGCTCATTTGCCTATTTCATGAACTGTTGTTATTAGTGATGTAACTCCGAAATTCCTACACAAATTTGATAATACATGCAACAAATATTGATCTGATGTATATTCAATTGTACTTAGAAGCATTGGGCAGTGTCAAGTTAATAAATAGCTCATTTGCATATTTTATGAAGTTTTGTAATTATTCAGATAACTCCGAAATAACTGCACCAAATGTGATAACATCTGCTGCAAAAACTGATCCAACATATATCTAACTGTGGTAAAAGCATTTGGTAGTGTGAAGTTAATTAAGGGCTCATTTGCATATTTAATGAAATTTGCAATTAAGTATACAACTTTGAAATTACGGCACCCTATTTGGTGGAACCTGCTACAGATATTGATCTGATAAACATCTAATTGTACCGAAAAGCATTGGGCAGTGTCAAGTTAATAAATAGCTCATTTGTATATTTCATGAAGTTTTGTAATTAGTCATGTAACTCCAAAATAAATGCACCAAATTTGATGAAATCTCCTGCAGATACTGAGCCGACAGATATCTGACTGTGTTGTAAAGCATGTAGTAGTGTGAAGTTAATTAAGGGTTCATTTACATATTTAATGAACTTCGTAATTAGGTATATTACTCTAAAATTATGGCACCAAATTTGGTGAAACCTGCTACAGATATTGATCTGAAATATATCTAATTGTGTTTTGAAACATTAAGAATTGTCAAGTTAATTAAGGGTTCATTTGCATATTTAATGAACTTTGTAATTAGCGATATTACTCCAAAATTACAACATTAAATTTGATGAAACGTGCTACATATGTTGGTCTGATAGATTTCTAATTGTCCCATGAAGCATTGAGCAGTGTCAATTTAATAAACAGCTCATTTTCATTTTTAAAAAAAGTTTTGTAATTAGTGATTTAACTCTGAGAGTAACGTACAAAAGTTGACGGAACCTGCTACATGTAACGATATAACAGACATTTGATTGTTCAGTGAAGCGTACTACCATTAATGAAGCTGTTGTAAAACACGTGAGCACATTCACTTCACATCTGATTACCACATCCGGCTTTAGCTATCGTCCAATCAGAACAATGCGTATATATGGCACTACAAAATGTAACAGCCTGCTCGGCACGTGTGTCAATTTTAGTCACTCAATAAGGCACGTTTTAGCATTCATTTTTTCCCGACATGTACAGCTGTTGTCAGTTAAATCACTGGCGATTAGCATCAGGCTCTCTTTTGTATCAAAGTTGTCAAACAGCTTATGGTGAATTTGGCATTGAAGTGCAGCGCAATGGGGAAGATGGATATATTTTATGTGCACATTTACGGGTCATGTGGACGCCTACCTGTTACTTAAATCATTTGTCCATACAATTTGAGCCACTGAAACGGCATCCGCGCAAATTGTCAGTATATCATCAACAAATCAGGCAAGTATTTATTTAGGCCTGTTTTAAAAACTATCAACATCATAATGTTTATTAGAGCCTTATTTAATCAATGCAATTGGCCGCATCTACAGTAAACAATGCAAACGTTAATCAGATGGGTTTTGCCTATTCTTGTTCCAATATAACGTTTGACGATGTGCGTGTCACTGAAAAAGCAAGTTTTCCTGAATGCATCTAAAAAGCTCAGTATGTGTTTCTCTTCCAGGAAAATATTATGTTCAGTGGCTGATCACAAACATGATATGTTGTTTGTAATCCAGATAACGTAATGATTTAATCGTTGGAGATAGATTGTTTTAATTTTTACAAAATAAAAAACGATAAAGAAATAACTGAGAATTCAAATATACAGTAGAAGGTTGTGAAAATATTAGTTTTGCTAAAGAAAATACCTACCTGACCAAAAGTACCACTCACATTGGAAATTAAAATGGTGATGAATGTCAGTAGAATTTTGTTTACATGATGTTTTCTTGTGATTGAAGACAGCCATAGACCACGATACTGCCTCAGCATGCACTCAAACGCTATTGCAGTCGCCATTGTTTCATTTCCACTTCTCAAGTACAGATTTCTTTCTTCCCCAGAAATGGTTCTTATTTGTTTACCTACGATAACGTAAACCAGCAAAATCATCAATTTAAATTATGTGTGTATGGTTAGTATTATTTTGTTCATATTTTAAAGTACCTTATTCTTTTTATGATATGTTGTTGAAGAACATCGTAAATCACAAATTATTAATAAATTATTAAAGTTTAATGTATTCGTGAAAGACACATTTTAGAGAATGCTTACTAAATTAAATTACATTGTCTTCCTCATAAAATGTTTTAACATTTCCCGTGTCAATTTCAAAATCACTCTCATAACCCTCTCATTATACACTGGTAATGTTTTCATCGCAGCGGAGGACGTTTTTATTCTGTATCTCTTCATTCAGGAAAAAAGCGTCACACATGAATTTCTTTAAAGATATACAAGGCCGAAAGAACCCAGTTGTCAAAATTCAGAAGTTTTGTCCACAGGACCAAGAATTTTTCTCAAATTTATGTGAACCAAAATTTCTTTTCGCGGTAACTTAAAGTTTCTAACAAAGTTTTAGGGCCAATGTATAAAACACCTCATGGGAAATAAGTTGATAAAAATACACCTATTGAAAATACCAATCAAAAGTTTCTGTATATCAATCAAATATTTTGACTTGCAATCAAATGTGATCCCAACCTCTAACATTTATGTCGAGTAGTTTATTTCCGTTTAAAAAGCAAGTACTAAGGTTCATAATCAATATTTACATCGCTCAAATCCGATCTTTACAATCATTTCTTATTTCCTCTGAATTTTTGACAATCAGAATGTAAATTGTAGAAGTCTTAGGATCTATGTTCCAATGTCTCCAATTGCATGACTGGTGTGTTAATGATAGACCAGTAAGCTGTACAAAGGCATGAATTATTCCACAAGCATAAGTCTGTTCAAGAAACAGTATCCACTTCACATAATAATAACTGCAGGAAAAATGGTGCAGTAATTCTGTGCTTGAGATTGCCGGTTTGTTCACAAGGCACTAACCAAAGAAATTGGTTTTCCAAATTTAAAAAAGTAGACTCCAGAGCCTTGATATTCTTCACGACAATATGCTTACAAAAATTGACTGTGGGATGTTTAATTATTCTTCATTTCCTGACGAAATACATTTAAGTCGCATTTCACTATCGATATGATTGATATATGCTACAATTAGCGATCTGTATTTGTCTAACAGGAAGACAAAGCAAAATATGAAATCGAAATCCAGGAGAGGAGATAAACGCTTTAGGCCAAATCAAAATACAAAAATCGGCCCGAATATTTAGAAATGCAAAAGTTGTCAATTATAAGATTTATCATACACACCAAAGCCGTCGGACAATTGGTCCACAGAAAAATGACGTTTTTAATAAAAAAGAAAGAAAATTGTCCGAAAAATTTCATTTTCTAAAACTTTTTTTAAAGCGGATTATCCCCTGAAACTGACAAACTAAACTTTAAAACCATTGACCATGGAGGACGTGAAAATTATGTTTTAACCTAAGTATAAAAATCTAGCATAAAATGTTCACACTTTAACACAAATTTAACCGTCATTTGACTAATAGAAAATGCAGCCATCCTTAAGCACATTTAAACAAATTTATAGAATGAAGTGACTAAAATCTTATGCAAATACGAACATTTCATATTCATTGAAGACACCTAAGTGAGGTCATCCCTAAAAACTAAGTAAAATCCAAATTAAAGGGAACAATAATGACACAATATAATGGCCAGTTCAACTGGTGAGCCTCTATTTCAAGGAGAGTTGCTGCCCTACGAGCTTCCTTTGTGCTGTACGGATTGCAATTTTAATTTTAAGTGTGCACTGTTTGGAGCAGTAATGTGATCAAAATAACCTCTGAGTCACCGTGATATCGGCATCTTTGAAAAAACAAGCGTCAGTCAACAACTTCGTTTTGCAATATTTCCATGGCTATGCGGCCACGAGAACCAACCTCATACAGAAGGTCAATCGCACACACGCCGAAATGATGAGGTGCGCATTAACCTTAGGGAATAAATGATATGAACCGTAGCAGAAAAGTCCAAAGTAGCTTATGGAAATTCAGAGATATATATATCATCTGGCGTCAAACTCAAGACGTACAGCACCATAACTTGGAACAGCATGACAAAGGAAACACCTTCGACATCGATTGAAAGGAATGGGCCTGTGGCATCATTGTGATGATATGCGCTTATCGCTGCTTTGTATTGTGTGGAATGTGAAGTAGGCCTCTTTCTTGAACTCACGTATATAAACGCAAGGGTTGCTATGATTTTCTATTGAACCATCCGGGATCTTAAGATAGAATGCGCCCCAGGAAACTTTTACGATCCTTTTGCGATCTACAACATGTGGGGGCTCATTTTAAAGTTGCTGGAGTAAGAAAAATGACTCGATCTTAGACTTTTGAAAATTGTATCCCCCTGTAGAGTTAACACAGGAATGGCGGTCATTTTGGATATCAAATATCGGTAAATTTTAGGTAATTTGTTTCTCTAGTGCCAAACTTTGCACGGTGACTCCTGATTTTTCCCGTTGTTTGGGTGTGAGCAAGGTTGAAAATTTTATTGAGGAAAGTTTGAACAAATATTCTGGTCTTTCACTTTCAAGGCGCTTACCACCCTAATTCCCTTATGTCGGACAAAACCAGAGATACCTAAGTGAATATGATTCGTCACGGTAACAAATGATTATTTGTTTGATCATCTACAGAAATCTGGTATAACAATGTATATTTCGCCAAACATTGGCTACACTTCTGTATAATCGAAATCTACAAGGTGGTGATAAGATTTGGAACTAAAGCATCACTGTCCGGTTTTTCTCAAATCAACACATATTCTGACACACACACTTAAATGTTCACACGAAGTGAAATTATCATACAAAATTGCAGATAATTTAATGGACCAATCACTTTATTGTAAATTTGTAACATATTGATATTTTATTGTATTATATACCAATGCTCATATGGCTTCATCATTGTGACATTTACCTTAAAATACCAGCCATTATATTTTTTGCGTACGTCAGTTCACCAGTTTGGGCGAACTCACAGGAAGGGGTTCGTCAGAACTGCGCTCAAAGGTTGTATGGGACCCATACGACCGATGTAAACACTGTATCAAAGGTACGTTGGGGATTCTTTAAAGTTAAAGCATGTTTGCCATAATGTACATCATAAATTTTAAAATGTTGCAGCTATGTTGACGTTATGCATCTTCATATCGTGCATAGAATACATTGTTTGTAAACAAGAAAGTTGCACGTGCGCAGACGCAGTTCCGACGACCCCCTTCGATCCCTTTAACCCTTTCACCCAGTTCCCTGTATACAGGTCCAACTTTAAATTTACCACAGAAAACAATGGATTTGGGACAAACCATGGTGGTGAAAGGGTTAAGGTACTACGCGTCTGGGAGACAGATATTCGGAATCTAAAACTTCCGATTCTTATCTGATCTATAACTTGCCAGGGTCATTTTAAAGCTCTTGGTGTAAGAAAAAAAATTCACCGTCTGAGTTTGTCTAAAATCGAAAACTTTATTTTTCTCCATAGAGTTAACACAGGGATAGCGGTCATTTTGAATTTCAAAAATCATTAAATCTTGGGTAATTTGTTTCTCTTGCACGGTGACCGCCGGTTGTTATTGTTGATTTTGAAAGAGTATGGTTGAAAGATTGATTGAGGAAAATTTGAGCAAAATTTTAAGTCTTTCACTTTCGAGGCCGCATGCTACCTTAACCTGCAAGTGAACAAAGTAAACAAACAGCCTGAGCGCCGCCGCTGTCCGACTACAATTCGATGTTTCCGTCACTAATATTGAATGTAAAGGCCTTTGAGGAATTTGGATATTTGTAGCTTAAAAACTGTTATAGTATGTTAATCGTGTAAGCTGTTGTCATTTGTGTACGAGCTCCAGCAAAAAATGACAAGGTTCGCACAGCGCAGTCTGCCTGCCCTAAGGCAAGGAGCGAGTGGCCAGACAATGTGACGTCACGCGAGCGCCACCTGTTGACATGGCGTCTCTCAGCGTAAACAAAAAAATGACCCCTCTCGGCTTGCTAAGATTATTCCGCGCGATCGTAATCGTGAGGGTTTTGAAGTGTAGGAGAGTCTTGATGGCTGTCTATACTTGTAAAGCGGTATTCGACCACGGATAGTTCTTCTTACGATCCTTTGAGTCTGACAATTATGTTGTATTGTCACTTGACTACGGTAAGTAAGATGTGCAGGAATTGTGCTGTGGAAACGTCGTAGAGCTAATAACTGAAGCCTTTCTAGTAAACACAAATATTGCAATATATTAATGCGCGTCGCGGAATTTTCCCCTCGCCGAAGAATAGGGTTTTCATATTTTTCGTGATATTGTGCGCGATGGTAGATAATAAATCAGTTATTACCCAATGTCGCATGTTCCTTATATCGTATCAGCATTTGTATCACTTGCACTATACCAGACACTGGACTTCATCTCATACCTGACGCGTCATGCCTGTATTTCATGAATATTCATCATTTCTTGGGAATCAATATGAGTTGTAAGCATTCTCGAGAGACTGACCATCCTGGGAGCTGCGCCATTACACAAGGATTGCTGTAAAATGCACAGGTTGCATTTTTAGATGTATTGCTCCAACAGCACAATTGAAGTCCCATTTAGCACGAAAGAACATTATCCAATTCACATGTGGAATTGGTTTTAATTTAACTTTGAATTTAACTTTAACTTATGCTTCGTCTCCAGAGGGATATCTCTTATATTTCAATAGTCTCAAATGAATAAAAAACTCGCCAATTTGGAACGCAGCTCACTGGTGAATGACAAGGCTATTTAGAAAAGTTGTTATGAAACAATCACTCTGTTTACAAAGTAAAATCATGAATGGTAGGACGGTGAACCCGTATGCTCGGTGCATATGTGCATTCAATCTTGAATGAGCATTGTTCCGGTCGCGAGATAGGCATACATTTAGGACTTTGTACGTTCACAAAATTTATCTCCTTTTTGTTAAGAGTTACTATTACTTTACACTCTGCTTCGCACAGGTAATCTTTAGTTTCGCCCACTTTCCCTTCTGCGTCAGTTTTACGATCACGCGATAACAGTTACAAAAATACCTGTCTTCTATTGTAACTTAACAATGGCATGCATCGTACTGCAGTGAATGCCTATTCTGGCGTCACAATTGTGTGGGGCATTTCACAGCTGCGCAGCCAAACTACACATATAAGTAAGGCAAACCCTGTTTATACATGTAAATAAACGTAAACTTCATAATTTGGTGACATTGTAATCCACTTAAAACTAAAAGCGATGCTTAAAGGCACTTGTGGCGATCCCTGGGATCGCCTTTGTTCTAGTATGTAAGAGGATTATGGAGGTGTGATAGGCTTTCGTTTTCCATTAAAATTGTAATCTTGTGGATAATTTTTTCTTATGAGCCAATCTGGCGCCATCTCAGGCCTTTAGAGCGGTTTGGATATATTTGACGAGCTGGAAACAACACATTCGAATCATAACTGCACTGCTATAAGTACATGCGCTTCGAATGTGAAGAATTTAAGTTTTACTCAAACTATCCTTAAGGAAAATTTCAGCCGTTCTCTTAACAACTCTATAATAATAACAGGAGTCTCCGTGCAAAGTTTGGTACTAGAGAAACAAATTATTACCTTACATTTACCGATGGCCGCCATCCCTGTGTTTACTCTATTGGAAAACGTTATTTTTCGATTTTGCGAAAACTTAAACAATGAAAATTTCTCTCCTTGAGCTTTAAAATGAACCCAACAAGCGGTAGACCCGCCAGAAAAGTATTGTAAAAATAGAGTCCGGGTACATTAATCGAATCCATGAAACGAAAGTAAGTTTCACGCTTTTAATTTTAGTGCCAATGGCCACTTGGGAATGTACTTGATGAAGATCCTAGTAAGTCTCCTTATATAAAACTGACAAAAGAAAACATAAAATCTCAGTTAAAAGCTGAATTATAAATATGCGATTTCTGTGAGCACATATTGTCACGTAGCCCCGTTACATCGAATGTGTCACTTACCAAACATGGCATGGTCTTTGTAATTTGAAACTCATTACCAATTCAACCATTTCCGCTTTGCTTGGCGACAGCCGAACAAACAAGAACGGCTAAGACAATATCACATCATCTTTGCAAGAAATCGCTTCCTTTTCTCGACATTCAATGTGCTTGAAGAGTATTCAAAAGATACCATGTACATTTCGACAGCTCCTGCTCAATTTAGATACCCCTGCCTGTCATTTACAGTTTTGAACACAAAATAACTCTACATGACGTTAAAAAAATCTCCGATACATAGGGATAAATTTATAACGATGGTACTGTGTCATCGTTAAATCTCCGTCAGAAATCTTTCAGACACGAGGCATCTATCTCAAACACTAACACACTGGCACAAATTTCATTTTCAAGGTTCCCAAGCTTTCTTTGCAAGTGATACGATCTGTCTCCGTCGAAAAGAAAGGTAAAACATTCAAAGATCGATAGATGCTATTTATAGTCGATGACGACGTTGGAGTTATTTGAAAGTCGCAAACAAAGGGTAAAATAGAAAGTGTACATATAATACGTCCATAGCAGATATACCCAGAAAATGTGCCTATTATATATATACATAAAGGATATTGCGAACGATTTTTTTTTCCTATTGAAGAATAAAAACAAGAGTTTCTAATAAAATATTTAATATAATTGAAAATTAAAAAAACCCACCTAAATTGTAGTCATACTAAATATCATGCATTATCCATGTTAGCATATGATTGACTTGCATAAGCTCATACACGCATCTGGAAAACATTTCCAAGGCTTTGAAATGCAGTGAACGGAAAGCATCTTCAGCTATGAATTATGCGATTTTCAGATTTCAGAAAACCGATCTACCATTACACACAACTTGTTTACTAGCCTTACTGTTATGGTGACCATGTCTTTCAATAGTCTTTAGGTAAACGTTTCAAACAAATAGACCATTTGTCCAATAATTTTTCAGTTTACATTGTTTTACTTTCAGAGTAAAACAAGGCGCTTGTCGTTTACCATACCAAGATATCCCAGTCTGTCTTTATAGCTTTGATCAGTAACTTGTCGAGTGAGGCCAAGACTTTCGAACACAGTCAGGGTATCTGCTTTGTCATCGCGTAGAATCCACAGAACAAGTGCACTACACGACATGTTGCGAGAAAGCTATGCTGGAATTGAGCCAAAACTCTTAGTATTGGCTGTAATTGAACGTCAGACCTTTAGGAAATTCAATCTCAGTTGTATAAAACTTCACGCAGATTACATTCACATCAAGATACAGTAACCTTAACTTACCTCACCTCAAAGTTCTGCAAACTTTCTTCTGATCAAACAAATATTTTTGCCTTCAGTGTAATTGCCGATTAAGTCATACTCTATACAGGTCCTTCTGAACGTAGACGCTTGTGATTGGTTGACGGGAGTATGTACGTGAAAAGAATAATGAAAGAAAATTACTGCTAACCATTATGGTAGTATGCGCCTCGAAAGTGAAAGACTTAAACTTTTGCTCCAACTTTCCTCATGGAATCGTTCAATCATTTCTTTCACAATCAAGTATAAAAGTTAGGGGCCATCTTGCAAATTTTGGTACTAGAGAAACAAATTACCAAAGATTTACCGCTATTTGAAATTCAAAATGGCCGCCATCCCTGTGTTAATTCTATGGAGAAAAATAATATTTTGGATTTCCGAAAAACTAATATGGTGAAAAGTATTCGTACACCAAGAGCCTTAAAATGAGCCCCCACAAGTGGTAGATCAGAAGAGAATTGTAAAGTTTGAGAGTCCGAATATCTATCCCCGAGACGCATTCTACCGCAAAAGTAAACCCTTGACAATTCTCTAACTCATTTTACAATCGTCGTAAATATTCACGTGAGGGACTCGCGATAGTGTACAATGAATGCACTTCAAAACGAAGTGCATGACCTCACAGTGTTGATTCTAGCAACGGACAACTTTGGAGTATGCACCGAGCCCAGCAAATTCGCACCGGAAATCCACATCTGTGAAGTTCAATGCAGGTACAATTGAATTGTCACAGTGGCTGAAAAGACAATTTTTGATTGGTTGTGTGGGGGAACCAAACGATATACCAATGCAACAGCGCCGTTGTGTTACTATCGGCACTAAGCCATTCAGCGCTTGTGTCGACTAGCCACACTATGCATATGTCGTGGTCGTTACGCAGAGGGCATAACCTTATTTTTATGAGACAATTTCGTGCTGATAATAAAACGCAGAATTCACTAAATTCGATAGTCAAGCTTTCTCTCAAGGGTTTATTTTCTGCAGCCTAATGATGACTGATTTTAACCAATAGTCCGACGAACCAGAATTTGTACACGTTAAAGATGGAAAAGTCAAGTTCAAAGTCTAGAGTTCAAATCTTTGATAACAATACGTCGAACTGGAATGAAAACGCTTGCCTTTTAACTAAGAGAAGTGACTTCGCAAAGGCAAAAATATCGTCGTTTTCTTTACAATTGTAAATATTGTAAGTAACAGCGGAGAGATAAGAAAGATAATAGAAAAAAAAACCAGTGTCCCCGTCTGACTTTTTGAGATACATCATCATATGTACTGTACACTATACGCTTTGCTCGTGTACAGTTTACTCTACTTAATGATAAATTTCTGCTTTCAAAAATCTCGAAGTTGATTAAAACTTACAGTGCTTTTTCTTCCAGAATAGATTTCTAATATGTTGCGTTACAAATGACTTTTAGACTTCCAGGACTCTGAGCGGCTTGGTTGTGAACCAGCAATGAATATGAACACCGATATGTTTATTAAAGCGCTCACAGCTAACGTCGTCATTTCTTTCACGAGTTCCTTTTTAAAAATTGTAAAGGAATTATATCTTGCTATTTCATATTGAAATTCATCATGTTGACAACACCGTGACGTTTTTAAGATATTTTTAAATGAATTCTCATACCAAGTCTTTTGTAGTTTCAAAATATATTAAGATATACACAAGGATGTTTTCCTACATGCAATCGAATTGAAATGGCACTACCATTGAATTCCTTTTAACACGATCGGAACTAAGTTGGGATAATTGGGTTTGCGCATTTTTTCAAATTTCTCAAAAGTGTTCGGTGCAATACAGTTGAATGTTGCAATATTACAAATTACTCATAAAAAAGTATGTAACGCAAAAAGGAACGCAGATGAGCGTACATTTGCAGATTTAAAAGACCTTACTTCACCATCCAATTATCCCAAATTAGTTCCAATCGTGTTTTTTATTGCCTCAATATTACACAGAATTTTAACACAATTTTTTCCTGTAGAGAGTACCTGTGAAAATTTATAAGTGAAAAAACGGACATGAAGAAATACGAAAAAGCATGCTGAAACATTGCATATACTCGTTAGAAGTCGCACTTAAAATAACCACTGTTTACACCAGTACATACGGTACCGTTGTATTTTCTTCCCTGTAGCAATTGGATAAATCTAGGATTAGGTTTCGCGTCATCAGTCTAGGACTCATTTGATGACGCTGTGAGCTTTTTGTCACCAAGTTGACAGTTCAAAGCCGAAGATTTATTGCCAAATGTTATATAGGTAATCCACAATTGTAAAACGCACATATTTAGCTTGTTAGTACAACGTCTATACGTGTCGAATACATTGTTATTGCTCGAATTTGAATTCTAGTCCAGACCAGAATTCACCTATCTACAATAACAATACAGTCAACACATGTACAGGCTGAGTTGGCAAGCTGAATACTGTGTATTTCAACACGCTGTGTGGAGCAGAACAAGAGTTTTTGTCGGCATGAAAAACAAAAAGTCTGTCGAGTGAAAAACATCATCAAAAGTTAAAGCTAATGGCCCTTTAATTATAAATGACTCAGCAAAAGTTGATTCATGATGAAGTCCTGAAATAGATGAGCGGCAGCTTCAGTTGAACATCTGTTCGGCGTACGTCTTCACATTTTTGCCAACAAAGATTGTTTCTTTATATATGTAGATTGGTTCGCGACCCAGAGTATCAATGCTAAGCCAACTACTAAATTGCCATTTTTTGTATTATTACATTAAAACAGACATATAACACAATCGACTTACATATGCCACACCGTTACACCTGAAGCCATCTGAAAACGATCGGTGGTGACTTCGACGAAAAAGCAATGGCGGAAATCTTATCTCACGTGACATTACAACAAAGCCATTCCAAAGGCTAGATACAGCAGTTTCATTACAGGTCGCTTTGTAAAGTTACTTTTATTTGGCATCTAGACCTGGTGCTTCTCAACAATGGCAGCTGTGAGGGGTTTTGGGCAGAATGTGTACGTGTGTTGAAATACTATTGGAAACTTATCACAGTACAGAAATGGTTTCTACTTTTGTCATGAGTATTGGCATTAGTGATTGACTGATCGTCAGGCGTATCGCCAGCACTTCTCGAGCGGAGGACTGAACGTGTTTATTGTTCTGCACAACTGACCAACTGTAAAAGGTCGCCAGCATAAGAACAACGTTCGCGACAGCTTTTCATGAGGCTCGACAATGGTTTGACCCTATGATTGTGGGCTAGCAACGTTGACAAATCATGTCGCCGTGGGAGGGCCACCATTTTGTTCATCAATTGCTTACGAGTGTTTCTTTGGTTGTACGTAAATGCATACCTTGCTTTTAAACAGCAAGTTTGACAACAATTTTACTTTCTTTTTGTCGCGCACATCCAACTCCTGGTAGTTATACGACATAACACCATGCATATTTATTTGACATTGCAAGCTTTTTCACAGAAACTGTCTCGACATTTCTGGTTCAGGGGACCAAAAATGCGTAAGTATGGACTCGAGTAATATCTTGCTCATTCGCTAAGCACCGTTCCCCCGTCCAAGTAGACGTATAACATTTAGGACATAAATTTATGTCCTAAACCTCAGCGTCGCTCACGTTGATTGGTAGGTCTTATGTCCCTATGTCCCATTTGCGTTCATTCATTGGCTGCCTATATGTCCTCAAGTCTCATTAATATTTACTGTTCCGAATGCAACTCATTCATTGGCCGCAATATGTTCTTGTCCTTGCCTCACTTTCGAGTGTTCCTTGTCTCGTTCTGCCATGTGCTCATCACTGTAATGTACAAATTTATTCACCCAGGTGGGTTCGGCTAAAGTGTGATACAGGAATATCAAGGTCAACTCGGTCCGGCACACGATCCTGCAGCGTCAGGTTACGTAGTTCCTTTCTCAAACGAAGCACACTGAGTGCGCAACTCGACATGTATGCACTAAAAATTAGATGTACATGATATATAGTATTGGTTTGGTAATTGCATCGAATTAATTGCCGCGCGTAGAGGAGAAAAGGTCTTTACGCTCTACCTGTGGTATGGAGCACCCCTCCACCTACAAAAAATAGCCTTGGTGACCCTTTCTAAATAAAGAAACAGGGCTTTGTTTCCACCTACTACGTCATCTTTTCGCTTGTCTTTTGTGCAATCGTCTGTAAAAGGCTACAAGTAGAACACGGCAACGTCGCTGGTTTAACACGGTGTGGGATGTAAAGGGTGCCAATAACTGATTTATTGACTTCCTTGTAATCATGAGTAATGTGGAGTTCCAAACGAAGTACGTCTAATTATCAACGACAGCTTATGTACCAGTCGAAGCTTCATCGCCATTGACTGTCTCTGGGTCAGTGCATATTGTCTTACTGTCTAAACGTTACCATTTTCCTCAGCATGAAATGTGATATATTTCCCTCGTTGTATTTCAGGTATTTTAAAAAGCAACGTCAAAGACCATATTTGATTACTCTTTAAAAGTATAATACGGCTGGGATGACCATCTTTTGGCCTAGAGCTTGTTTTGCAAAAATCATAAATTTACTTGTTATAGTGAAGTTATCGCGAGGTATATATTGCTTGGTTTTAATGTCAAATACGTTAAGTAAATTTTGTTATTCCCTAAACTTGGCATGGAGACCACTGATTTGTGTTCTGCGCTATGAAAGAGAATGGTTTAAAGTTTCCCTGAGAAACGTGTCGGCAAAAGTTCAAAGGTATCTGTTTGGAGGTGTGTATTACGTTAGAGGATTGATACAGAGTATAGATGTTGTGATATATGATTCTTCAAAGGGAAAACACAGAAAGAATACGTACACACATTGCATACTGAAGACAAACAAGCACGTTGCATTGTTATAGCTAATTAACTAAAGATTGAATGTTCCTGTGTGTCAGATAGTCAAACTCCGATAAAATTTTTATGACACCTCTCCGGTCTATCGCTTGTATGCTCTTGTCACAATTAAGAACTCTGGAGTAAATGACTTTTTTACTGTAATAGAAATAAAATAATAAATAAAATAAAATAAAATAACCGTAAACATAACGTGAAAATTACGTAAAAATAACGTAGTTTTAATTTTTCCACCTAATAATAATCCAGGCCAAGAGTAAAGGGATAACGGTCATTTTAAATATAGAATCTCGGTATACGTTTAGGTAATTTGCTTCCTCGATACCAAATTCGCAAATTCGCTGTAAGACCCCTCATTTGTGTCTTTCTGAAAGATAATGGTAAAAGTTCTCTTGAAGTTCGAGCAAAATTTTAAGCCCTTTTGTTTCGAGAGACATGCGCACTTAATATGTATTCTGATTAGAGACTGTGAGTAAGATGATGGAAAAGGCAAATGGCTTTCCAAGATCACTGCAAATCCAGTATGGGTGCGATCGAGTCTTAGTATCTTGATGTTTGAGCGCCATCTCTGGGGGATACGAAAGGTATATTTGTTTTATTGGACTTGCCCTCTAATGCCGTAAATAAATGAAAGTTTTTAATCTATTTCAAACATCTACGTTCAACACATGACGATGAACCTGGCATATCTACAACCTTTCATTGTATGATACCCTAAGATACTGCAGTGGTGTCATCTACCCTGAGAAACTAAATTAGTGTAGTATTTATATAGTTTTATCTTATTCGTTTAAGATAAACCTTTCAAAACTCTTTTCATTCCACCAGGCGTCGTGAATTCCACAAACTTCAAAGCAATGCAAAAGAAAACGGAATGTACCTTTAAAAGAGCACGTACTATCGTTGTCTGGGATCGAATATCACCTCTGGAGAGAAGGAGTGGCCATAGCAAAGACATGCAGATATTTTTGTGGGTTTTTTGCGTCACACGATCCACGGCCGCGTATTTTGTGGAGACTACACGATTATTCAAGTTGCGAGTTATATATATATATATATATATATATATATATATATATATATATATATATATATATATATATATATATATATATCCTAATATAGATGATTGATTGTCGAATATTGATTGTTTAACTTTGATTTTATCGAGTAATTTGACTCAAATATCATATCCAAAAATAATTTACCGATTGTGATAATATTATCGAAATTTCCTTTACATTGATTCATGGATGCAGTGAAGAAACTCTTTATCCAAGATCATATAATAGAATCATCATTTTGTACATTAAATGGATAGAATCATCATTTTGTACATTAAATGAATATGATTTTGCATTCTTTCTACTTTCCTGTTGTAAATTGTGCATTTTTATATATTTCAATTCATCGTTCAAGTCAGTATATCTACATTCGCATGTTAATGTGCCATTCCCTTTGCCGGAACTAGCTATCTACACTTGACATTCACCTTGTGTCAGTCACTGTCTTTTCAGTAGATATATTATTTGTTTATTCACTTTCAATGATGAATCTTTCTCAATAAAATACCATCAGTGAAAAATGATAAAATCATTAATAGTGTTGCCACAAGTAATTGTCCTTCGATTCTGTCGATAATACGAATGACGACAACGCGCAACAGATGAGACGATGCAGCAGGTTCACTTCTTGTACGCACGGTGGAATTTGAACTGGGATAATATCTTGGACGACCGTTTTCTGAAACTATTTTATGCGAGCCACACATTAATAAGGTGCAAAAATATTTCAAAAATATTTATCGTTAATGCACAAACTTTCAACTTTTCTTTCAAATGAATGCACCTCGGGGACAAATATTCGGGCTATAAAAATTTTACAATCCCTTTTTTGATCTACCACTTTTCCGGGGTTATTTTGAAGCTCTTGGATTAAATAAAATTTTCATCGGCTTGCTTTTGTGAAAATCGCAAATTTTCCATTTTCAGCCGTAAAATTAACGATCGGGTATAGTCGAATGGGAAGAAATTTGAAGCTGAGGGGACTTTTAATTGATAATGATTGTGATATCATATTGCACCATAAAATGTTCTTCGCTTGCGACCTTTTGGTCGGTTTTCATCTGGATATGGAAGAATTGTTGTGCTTTGTGCTGACCGTCCTGTGGAAAGGCGTTGTCTGGTTATTGAATGAAGCCTGTTCACATAAATATTTCTATTTTTATCTGCGTTGCCGAATAAAAGTAAAATATCTAAAATTCAAGGTTTTTCCTATCATTTGTAAAATTATGAGCACAGGTATATGATAAATCGTTTATTTAAGCAATAAAGCACACCCAGCGACGGTATACCACGAGAGTTTGACCAGTACATGACATATATGCACGAGCGGTGGCGATTGCGTATATGAAGTGCACTGGTCAAAATCGAGTGGTATACCGTCGCTGGGTGTGATTTTTTGCTATTATATCATATTAGTATATTGAAATTCTGGCACGAAACTTCCGTATCAAGGATTTTTGCTCTTGCCGAAAGATCGCGCGTGTGCCAACCGTGGTATATCACGAATATACCACGGTTTTTTGTTCACGTCTCGACCAATCAGATCGCTGCATTTGCGCCCTCAATATACCGGACCGGGTATGATATAATTTCAAAATATCGCCTGTTCCTTGCGTCTTATCAGCTATCATGTAATCTGTGCTGCATCAGACACTCGACGTCGGCTCATATCTGACGGGGCAAAAATGTCACTCATGCTGATAGGACACAATGAGCAGGCGAAATGGAGTAAAACCCTGTAAGTAGTTAATGTACCGAACAAAATACTCACCGTCACGGTATATCTTTGCATGCATTCTACCCCTGCAACCAGAACTCACAAAATACGAACAAGCTTGGATTCTATAAATCATTGACCTCTGACACAACACACAAAAAAGGAGAAAACTGAGAAATAAAAAATTCTCAAAATTTCTACGACATTGAGATGCCATGAAAAAGCTTGATTTCATTCTCAAAAGCAAACAATGATATATCTAAGCCCTTTTCAAGCTCATGTGTGCTGTTGATGTGTTCCACTGTGCCGCACATCCGTGATGTATCAGCTGCAGAGGTTCACCTATATGCATGAGGTTTCTGTATAAGTAAGCAAAATGTAGACGAAATCCGACACGTATATTCGGATATTAAACGAAAAACCAATGAACATATAGTCTTCTTGCGTTATAATTAATGTATATAATTAATGCCTTAATGTACAGTATTAAATATTGTTACGCAAGAACGTGCTCTAGGCAGAGCGCCCTCTACCCTACGATTAGTTTGCAAGGACACTTGTGGCCATATATAAGGAATATCTGGAAATTCTTTTCATCAAAACTACACAGGAGTATGTAGTATGTAAATTTTTCTTGAATCACAAGTGACCCGTCATTTATTAACTGAGGGCACACTTTTCAGACACATTTGAAGAGTAGTACAACCATGAACATTTATGGCCTGTATATGCCGTTGATGGCGCCAGTTATGATTGTTGCTGCAAGCAGTGTAAATGGACAATTCTGGCCGTAACGAGAACGCAACGTGATATGAATTCAAAGAATATTTTTGTATTACATTGGTGTAAATTTCCTAATATTTCAAATGAAATAGTGAAATTAAAGTTTAGCAAATTTCATGGGTCGAATATGGAGGCAATCGCAAAATCGGCTGATGTCAGCTTTGATTTCAGAATTCGAGTTTTTATCAGAAATGCGTTGGCTGCAATCTGCCATGGTCTGCCATGGTTAAGTTACTGAAATACTGCTATTGAACATGAAATCTCAATTCAAACGAGAGCACATGATACTGTCGGCTCCCTGCCCATGCATTCGAGATATACAGCTCTTAAACAGAATATCACCATCATAACATAATGCGAGAGCGTACTAAGAACAGTCCGTTTACGTTTCATTTAAGTACACACATAGTGGACAATAGTACTATGACCTTTGAACCAAAGACAGGAAAGATGAATGACCTACACGCAGTTGTAATAAAAAAACTTCAATGGAAGGTTGTATGTATTTTACTGTGACGTATCTAGTTACTTTTAAAGGTGGGAGTAGCATACTGCCAAATATATGATGTTGAGCATTGCACTTCAACAGGTAGATAAAACGTTTTTGCATGATGAACTTTGCTTGTTATATTCACATAAATTTAGGAGCTATTCTCTCTCTCTCTCTCTCTCTCTCTCTCTCTCTCTCTCTCTCTCTCTCTCTCTCTCTCTCTCTCAAATGAGGAAACTTAAGCATTATCATGCAAAATTAGACATTAATGGTTAAGACAAAATTTAGTCTCTTTCTCGTCCCTAGTCCATTACAAAACCAATGAATTTTTTATTTCCATATTTTTAGCTCATAAGAAATACCACTGCACGTGTAATTTTTGCTCTTATCAGGTTACTCAAAGCTACCGCTGAGACAAGTACTTTTTCTTCAAATTTTAGTTATTAGAATTTGAGCGAGGTCGCAATAACCTTCATACTGCTTCCTTACCCTTTTTATATTGTCTTTGAAAAGTATTGGTTCACGATTTCGGTATTATGACTCGAAACCAGGCTCGTGCAAACAAAGTGTACGAAAATTGTACTCCAGCTCAGGCCTTTGTCGTCAGAAGACAGACCAACTTCACGCAGATGCTGAGAAGGCTGGTAAAAGAAAATGTCGGTGAACTAGTTTCTAATCAAAGGTTACGGATGACCAATCGTCCCTTGAGAGCACAAAATCAAGAAAAGGATTTCAGATCGTGTACAGTTCCCTTTTGCGATGCTGCTCTGGTATTGTCACAAAGTTGACAATGTGTAGTCGGAGATTTATTGTCGCGAGTGACAAAGGGATCCTAGACTTTGTAATGTATCGTCAGTGTAAACTGTTTACGCAGATGAATCCCAGGCTGACCTTCATACAAACCATGTATACTTAAGCGTAATAAGACGAGGTTTGTTTAAATCTAGGCCGTCAGTCTGTTGAATTATCCCGAAATGTTTGATATGTGAGCGCCAATTTTCGTACGAGGTTATCTGCAGCACATCAGAAAGTTACCGCGTTCCTTTTTACGCGCCAACTCCGCTTACACGCCATCGAAATCTGTCTCTAAATATACTCGACGTTGTCGTCTGAGGTAAGTGAATTTTTTTCCCGTACCCTAAAAGTTTTTGGGCAGTTTGAGGGAGTCTTTGTATTAGTACTAAGAATTCGGCACTCATATTATATTATTTGCTTTGAAGTTTACTCTTCCGTGGCGTGACTTTACTGACTCGGATGAATACACGCCGGCTGCCTGGACATGGCAGTTCACAGACCAATGGGCACCAATGGGGTTTTCTATTGGATATCATATGCAGACAACCATTCCCAAGTGTTGATTCCCTTCGGTAGTGGCAGCCGTGAAAATAATAAGTAGGCGTTTGTGACAATACCGATATCAATTTCGCATAGTCTAATGGTTTCTATTGCAGGTATGAGTAGATGACAATAACATACTTGAATTTCTATTGTTGAAAGACATGGGTCGCTGGGCATGTTGACTAGACTTTTGGAGCGATAGACTACGCATGATTTATTGAGCTAAATCGTAGACACGGATTAATGGAGTAAGGCAAAGGTTTCCACCTACAGAAAATACAACAACCGTAAAAAGTTAACGATCAGTGATGTTTACAACATTATATGGCGGCTACGGCACGTACAGTTTGTGTCGCTGGGGACACAAAATCGTTCATTTATAGAATGGCATTACGTTGTCTAAAATATTCACCCAACCAAAAAAGTTAAAATTCACATCCACGAATGGTGAGATCAACATGAACAGATTCTGAAGCCAAAAAAGAACTTTATAGAAGAAACGCACACAAACACAAACATAGCGAAGCAAACAATCCAAGGTTTTGTTCACCTTGTCTGTTTTATCACCGCATACAAAGCGGGTTCAGGGACAACATACACTTAAGATGCCCGTGACTCCTTTGCTACATTTGTGCGACCAGGTGTAAACATTATTTTCATCGCTCTTGCTTCAAGCGACACGCTTAGGTATATTCATTTGTCTGTTAAACCTTGCTGTACATATCATTTTGTTTAAACTTTCTCATATTATGTAATAACGCATGTAAAACCTTTAATGCCTTTGGCTCTACATTCGATCATCCTTCTTCATGTTTGTTGTACCAGCTGGCCTAGCCACTTCAAATGTACCACCTCTCGGTGTGATGTGAGGTGAACTGAGCTTCCTTTCCTGCACAATATATTCGAACGATGACAGAAATTTACATGTGTTGTCTTACGTCAGACACTGAAGAGCGGTTGTGAATAGGCAGGAAATGACCTTATGTGTCACTTGTCGAAAACGAGAATTTGAAGGATTTTTGATATTTCACGCCTTTTTCTTTAACCAATTTCTCTCCGCTTGACTAACTTTAACTTTTGCACGACAACACGTACAGTGCCCTCTCTCTATTGAAATCATCGAGGTCATCTCCTGTCACAGTTCGTTGTGAATAGCTATAGGACAGTCTCAAAGCGTCGTCGGACTCAAAAATCCTCGGTAGACAACCATTATGAAACGGTCTTCAATGCCTAAATCATGAAAGAGACGTTCTTATCGTTGTTGAGGGTAAGGCATCGGGCTGTTCATTCTCGAGAAAAGGTTGGCAGGGTTTGAGTTAGTGAGATATGTGGAGAGCTTTGCCCGTGCGGGCAAATGTCACATTCGTTTAAACTTAAGGTAATATGCACCTCGAAAGTGAAAGACTTAAACTTTTGCTCTAACTTTCCTCAAGGAATCTTTCACTCATTCTCTTTCAAAATCAAGAATAAAAATAGGGGGTCACCTTGCAAACTTTGGTACTAGAGAAACAAATAACCCAAGATTTACCAATATTAGAAATTCAAAATGGCCGCCATCTCTGTGTTAACTCTATGGCGAAAAATAAAATTTTCGAATTTCAAAAAACTAAGCCGGTAAAAAGTTTTTTTCCACCAAGAGCTTTAAAATGAACCCCCACATGTGGTATATCAGAAGAGAACTGTAAAAGTTTGAGAGTCTGAATGTCTGTCCCCGAGGTGCGTTCTACCTTAAGGTAGAATGCGCCTCGGGACAGATAGTCGGACTGTCATTTTCTTTATGATTCTTTTCTGATCTACCACTTGTTGGGGCTCGTTTTAAAGCTGTTGAATAAGAAAATTATTCACCACCTTAGTTTTTGCAAACTGGAACAACGGAATGGTCTTTCCTTGGCTACCTAAGTCAGCAAGTTCTGCAACGCCCTCTGTACAACTTGATATATCTTTCTCAAGATTGTCCTGCAGCCATCCAGGCCACGTGACGTTGTTTCCTTCTGCGATTAAACCCACAGGGCGATTGACCTGACATATGAATTGTATAACGGCTACGCATAATATTGTGTATACGCTGTGTACTTGCGGTCAGTCAGCTTTTGTACGTAAAGAAAAAAACGCAATATGTATAACTGTGTACCTCCAAGCTACCAGAGAGAGAGAGAGAGAGAGAGAGAGAGAGAGAGAGAGAGAGAGAGAGAGAGAGAGAGAGAGAGAGAGAGAGAGAGAGCTTGAGAGCTTGATGAACTTTTATCTAATCATGATGTTAATTTGTGTAACACTCGTTTCTTTGTATCGAAACAGACAGCGTGAATGGCGCACGTCCGAAGGCCTTTCATCCTAATAATATTCTTCATATCCAAAGTGTGTATCTATTCAGACGGGCTCAGTGTAAGTATGAGGTTTACGGTTATGATTTAAGACAAACTGTAATCTTAAGTTTGTTAATCTTTTATTGATAGTTGACGGAATACTCGGAAGTATGTCATTCTCTCATAGGCCGAAACCTTTTCGTTTACTGCACCAAAACATCAACAGTAGGAACAATCGTTTAAATATTACAAACATCAACAAATCGTTTTCCCTCAAGTTGAAAAGAACATATAATCTAGCGGCAATGGGTAAGCGGAGTCGAGTATATGAGGCAGGAGTTCAATACCATGTCCTCCTCAATCTTGTCCAAAAACGCACAAATCTGCCAGTCACCATTTCAAAATTAAGTTTACTGTTACTGGTAACATCTTTACATGACAGAAAGAATTAAGACAACACATGGCCAGGGAGATTTCAAACTTTGTAGCAAGACAAACAATATAAAGCGCGTCACACTGAGCAAAGAGTAATCCTATAGTCAAATGGAACAACTCATTGATTTATAGCTAATGACCCACAGGTAAATGTAATAATTTGTCCTCCTTTTTTCAGCCAACCCCCTGTGACACGTATGGATGTGAACAACGTTGTACCGAGGGCCCAGATGGACCAGTGTGCAGCTGTGAGAACGGATATAGTTTAGATACCGACAACTTTACGTGTAGTGGTAAGACAGCTTAATTTAGTCACGCAGTAACTGATAAAGGATGGAATTGTTAAGGTAGTATGCGCCTCGAAAGTGGAAGTCTTAAACTTTTGCTCAAACTCTCCTCAAGAAAACTTTCAACCATTCTCTTTCAAAATCAAAAATCAAAATCAAGATTTACCGATATTTGAAATTCAAAATGGCCGCAATGATCCCTGTGTTAACTCCATGGAGTAAAAATGAAATTTTCGATATTCGAAAAATTAAGCCGGTGAAAAGTTTTCTTACACCAAGAGCTTTAAAATGTACCCCCACAAGTGGTATATCAGAAAAGAATTTAAAAAGTCTGAGAGTCCGAATATCTGTCCCCTAGGCAAGTCTTACCTTAAAAATCGTGCGACACGTTTCTGCTGGTCGTACACGTTTTGGGAAAAAAGTATGGCGATAAAGACAAGAAGTTAAAACGGCCCAGTGTACTCCAGCCGTGCTAAGTTATGCTCAGAAACAAGAACGGCTCAAGACTTTCTCGACAGTCCAGTTGCGCCGCTCATTGTGACGTTGCGAGTTTTTCAAGCAATGAAATAACAACATCAACTAGACAGTAATACAGAAACAGAAATAAAAAAAAATTTGAAGGGTATACCAGTTACGACGCCCATAGCTATGACTTTAATTTTTTCCAGACATCGATGAATGCGCTGCCGGAACATCAGGATGCTCTCAGATTTGTACAAATACTAACGGAGGGAGTGAGTGCAGCTGCTTCGACGGGTATAACCGTCATCCCAGCTTAGCATTTCTTTGTCAAGGTATTAAACGGTCTTTGGTCAATCGCAACTGAATATATATATATATATATATATATATATATATATATATATATATATATATATATATATATATATATATATATATATATATATATATATATATATATATATATATATATATATATATATATATATATATATACATTATATATATATACATACATACACACGACACTGTTAAGTATTTGAATAATTCTACGTCTGCATTAACCAGAATTACCAGAAATTTAAATTCAAAGATAAGAAATATCTTATAATTTTCATTAGTATGGTAAGATATGAGGCTTGGGAACCCAAAATTATTTTGATGGCCTGTTTACTGACGAGTGACAATGTTTGTGACATTGATGCCTACCGAAGTTGCCCTATAATTGTTGACCCCTTTGAAGGCTACAAAAGCCGTACAGCGACGAAAGTCGAGATGTGTAAACGCTTTGTGAAAGGACATGACAAGCTTTGACAAGATTATTAATTTTTTCATGGCCAGCGTAAACAAATATCTGCACTCGACTTAACTATTTGACGATGAGTACGACGATAAAGATGACCACCACCATCGTTACCATCGTCGTCGTCATCGCCGTCGTCGATATCTTCATCATTGTCGTCTAAATCTGAATTCAGAGTTTAAATGATTGTCAATATTCTGGCTTTACAAATACACGAGTACATTTAGGTACACGGCTGGTACCTAGCCATTCGACTATAATAAGGTCAATTTAGAAAGTTCAATGTTGGACGATTGATAACATTTGTGATTTCAAACATCTGTTTTTCACTGCAAGATATCAACGAATGCCTCGATAATAAAGGAAACTGCGATCACTTTTGCGATAATACCCAGGGAAGCTATGAGTGTTCGTGCGACGCTAATTACACGTTGTGGAGCGACGGCCACTCTTGTGGTGAGTTTGTGATCATTTTTGCGAGAACATAGCCAATAACAAGACAATATTAATGTCGCATTGTGTTTACTAGAATAGCTACCTCGCTACTATGTTCAAGTTTGCTTGAAATCCGATCGTTTTCAGTAGCAAAATTGTGATTCGTTATCGTCTTGTATCATCATATCATTACTGTTTTCGACATTTGTCGCATTGAGTCACGAATGCGTGTATAACACGACAATATTGTCATTTAGGATCACCAAGGCTTCATTATACTCCCTTGGGGAGCATTTCGATATCATCCTGACAATATGGCTTGTTTTTCCCCGTGAAGAAAGCCGGACTACAAGGACAAATATTACAATGTTTAGGTAACGTATATTTAACGACAAGCCATATGTGGCACGTTCTTAATTGACGATACAACATAGTGTGAGTGCAACTACACATTCATTTAAATCAACGGACTCTTGATGACAAATTCTCGTTCCCGCCTTACAGATATCGACGAGTGTGATGACGCTGATAGGGGCAACTGTCAGTCACTTTGCGTCAACACCCTCGGCAGTTACCATTGCGACTGCGTCGATGGATATGAACTAGCGGCTGACCTGACGTCATGTCGGCGTAAGTCTGGCATTTTAATTTACATCACCCAAACTAATCTATTCTCAATTTCGCTTTTATTCTATTTCCCTTTGAGGAAAATAAAGCCAATTTGAAAAACATACTCCCCTTTCATCCCCTCGGATAGTTGTCTTTATTCATTTTTCTTTCAGCCTGTATACTAGGTTGAAACGGAATCAGAACTGTAATACTTGATTAGAAGAAGAGGATGGAGTGAAGGACTTAACAAAATAGAATAGTCAAATATTAAATATTTCTTTTATCAAATACTACAATTATCTTCACAATAATGACAAGAGGAGATGACATTATAAACAGAAATAATGAAATGCCCGATTGTTTACTCTTGTTTATTGTTTTTCTCAGAGGTGCCAACGCAACCGAACACGCTCGGCCCAAACACGACGTCACAGTTTGGCACAAGTGGAAGCAGAGAAGGTAAAAAGATGTCTACCGGCGTTTACAACAAATTTCCAATTTCTCTCTGGACTTTACTTTTCACTCAAACTAAAAACTAAGACGGTGAAAAGTTTTACACCAAGAGCTTTAAAATGAATCGCAATGGGTGGTAGATCATAAAAAGAATTGTAAAAGTTTTAGAGTCCGAATATCTGTCCCCGAGGCGCATTCTACCTTAAGGTAGACAGGGGTCACAGCTTTTCAATCAACCATTGATTACGATTCATTACTAAACCAACAAGTCAGCAAGTCATACCAGCATTGCCTCACCTTGTCTATTTCAATAATTTTCATTGGTTAATATTATATTTTATCAGGGTCCTTCGGAGTGACTGAAACGATCATCGTCGTCTCTGTGGCTGGTGTCTTGCTTATAATTGCAACAGTTTTCACCATATTTGTCTGTTGCAAGAAGGCAGCTATCGCGAGTACCTCGTGATGTAGGTTGAATAAGTAGACAGAACCAGATATGAACATAACAATATTTATTATGAAGCTCATTTATTGTATAAGATATTTGGTGGATTAATAGTATGAAAACGAATATGATCCAAGTTGCTCTTGAACAGGTATACACATTAAGGGATACCGATGTCAAACTTTATCCAATATTTCAAATGAGCCTTCAACCACCAAAACAGACGGGGAAAGCAACTTCGGAGAGAGCCTTCACTTTGCTTCATCAAGCAAAAATGTCTCTGAACATAAGTTGCGAAACAGGTTGGTAAACGTACATAAACATCATAACTGTTAGGTATAGCTTCAGTACATTATTAACAGCACTAGCAATTACCCATGCGGTTGACTAATGGACTCATTAAACTTGAATTATTGCGTGAAAAGATATGGCATGTTCTGTTATGTTTTACTTACTGTTGCCTACTCATTTACTCTAGAGATATAAATCTGAATATGTAAATTAAAACATTTTAATTAGTAACATGCTTTTCAAAGAATTAAATTGTGCAATTATTGTCTATTTTCCACTATTATATTGACCTTGAAGGTATCTTTTTTAATATATTTACCTTTATTGGGACGGTGTTCCTTAATTATTATTACTGTTGTTGGCTAAATACTAAATGCAATTGAAAAAAATACAGTATAATATTGAATAGTAACGTAGCTGTTATTGTGTACCTGTAATATATTGAGATACACGAACTCTAACACGCTATACACACGTTTAAATGTTTGTATGAAAGCGTTATATTTTACTGATATTTGCGTTGAGTTTCAGAATGGCGCATTTATATGTTGTCTTCTTTCTTTTCATTTTGGCCTTACCTAATAGGCAACTGAATAATTAAGAAAGATTTGGTTTTCATAAGAATGTATGAATATCGTAATGTCTCACAATGGATCGTATGGAAACGCAACAAAACAAAGAGACAATGGATCAATGGCAACAATGAACATTTAAAGCACTTACAAGTATGGGTAAAGTAACGCAATGTAAAGTAAAATATATGCTCTCCTAATTTGCTAACACTCTACATTCTGAGCCTGTATATATAATTACTCTATGCTCAAAATAATTTTGCTGAGATCCTTTCTTTCGATTGTCATGATGGAAACCTCGGCAACAGATAACTTGGTAACAGATACCTGCAAAAGAAACAGTACATCAGACATTACAATTGTAAAGTATCGCAGTGCAGTCAAAATAAATAAATATACAGGATATTCTTTGCTCAAGATTCGTGCACTTAAGATCAACGGATGGACTTTTAATCTTATAAAAACCCATCGCAAGTACGTGAAACTAGAATATTACATGATTATTTGATGTGTATGTATATGGAGATAGATAGATAGATAGATAGATAGATAGATAGATAGATAGATAGATAGATAGATAGATAGATAGATAGACAGATAGATAGATAGATAGATAGATAGATAGATAGATAGATAGATAGATAGATAGATAGATAGATAGATAGATAGATAGATAGATAGATAGATAGATAGATAGACATGGCATAAAGCATGAAAGCATGAATGTTAAGTGAAAATTTCACGAGATTTACTATCTCATATGTTATAAGTTACGCACAGACAAAACTGTTCATAGCTTACTATAAATGAATTTACAGCAACTTACAGAATGGTATCATGTTTGGATAGTTGACGTAATATTAGAAAAATGATCCATAGATGAAGCTGTAATACCAGGTCACTACTGCAAAGGTCACACAGCCTGTTTTTAAAAGCAAAGCAAAACGTGATATGTAAGACTATGCGGTTACTTGTTTCTTGATGACAGCAGTGTCTTCACCTTCAGTGAGGACAAGTTATTCGTATTTGTTTATGGGGCTCATCACTGGACTCAACATTACTGAGTGCTCTTGTGTCGTTCGTATCAGTATTGTTGCCATTTGTCTTGCCGCAGACATAAGACGCCGTACTGAATCTGACATTGCAGACATGATTATTCATGAATAAAAATCGCCAACAGCAGTGAACCAGAAGATCCGTCTAAACGTAGCAAATTTGAAAACATAGTGTCATACTTTGAATATAGTGTCATCCTTCGACTAAGTTTGCCATTCACCAGAGAAAATTATTTCTAAACTTACCGTAGGTGGTGGAATACAAGGTGGTCACAATTACTGTATTTGCTGACGATGGAGTTGTAGTACACTGTACTGGACAGAGCACCCTGATCGCATAATTTAGGCAATCACCATTTTGTTGGCTGTGGAAACACAGAAACCCGTTATTCAAGCTACATTCCAGATCAGTCTGTCCACTTTCATCATACGGCGTATGGGCGTGGTCGGTCAAAGAACATTCAATATCAGTTGGATGATCACAGAATCCGTACGGACCTCTCAACTGACTGATGAGCTCGAACTCTCCAATTGCAAAGGGGTCAACTGTTCCACCATGTTCATCATCCATCCATTCGGTCCACGCAAAACATCCTTTGGTAACAGTAGTTGGTTTGGGTCTTGGAGCTTTCGTCGTAGGAGAGTTAGTTGATGATTGAGTGACTGTTGGAGTTGTGCATGGTTTTGCGCACAGTACACGGATGGCATAGTTGAAACAGGCACGGCTTTGTTGGCTGTCGTAGCACAGAAATCCTTTCTCCAAGCTGCATTCCAGAAAACGCTGTCCAGTTGCTGCGAACGAAATATTGACGTCGTCGGCCAGTGCACATTCAATATCAGTCGGCTCATCACAGAATCCATAGGGACCTCTCAACTCATCAATGAGTTCGAACTCTCCCAGGGAAGCGGGGTCAACTGTTCCACCATTTTCATCATCCATCCATTCGGTCCACTCCAAACTTGCATTACAGATTGTTGGTTGCGCAGAAACTGTAGTCTTTACAGTCTGAATAGCAAATATAATCAGTGTCAGCATGAATAACTAGAAAATTGTGTGTTTTGAAAGCAATATTTGCAAAAAGTGTCTCCCTTACCAAGGCTGGAAAACGGTGGACTTCATATCTGACCATGCATTGGTCATAATATCGATAAAAGAGCTACATTCAATTCCCAGTCATAGCATCACACACGAACCCCGATGGACACAACACGTCAACGAATTGAAGAACTTGTTCCATCGCCATGGAAGTACTGATGAGCTTTTGCCGAATTTTCTCGCATATTGTACCAAAATCCTCAAGACCATTATTTATATTCTCTTAAAGGGGAAATTTACCCAGACTTTCTTAGGTAATCAGGTCGTTATTTAGTGAAAAATAAACAAAATAGCGTTGGTTTCATTCACTTTAACTTGCGCGTATAAGCGCAGTGGCCAAAAGCTGAACGCACGGAAACCGGAAGTGACGTATCAAACTTGCTAGTCACAGCGGGTTCAAAGCGAGGTCACTTATGACCAAGCTCTTCTACGCCAAGTAGAGTACGCGTACGCGGTACGCAAACCTCAGCGCTCGACTAAAAAGCATAATGAGGAAGATAATCGAAATTAATTCTAAAAGTGCGAGCATTTTTAATGTGTTACAGAACACCTCTATGTAGCCATGATAAGTCTAGAACCAGCGGTCCTGTCTACAGCGTTCCGTTTCTAGTGCTTGAGCGTACGCACAGTCCCATATGTACAAGCAAAGCACTTGGGGCTGGATATGCCCCGGGCAGTTTTCTTTTAGGCTAGTAGTTCAGTAGTTGGACTTGCAACTTTCGGTAAAAGCAGTCCTTCTCAAAGTGGTATTCGCAGAAAACTTTATTTCTGCTCGACTTAAACATCGACACCGAGTGCTTGGCCCCTATATTCTGTAGCCATTCTGTACACTGTAAGTGGAAAAGCTTACAGTTGCACACGTCGACTGCTTCAATGACCAAGTTTACGACGTCACTTCCGGTATTTTAGTACACCGCTGTTTGTTAGCCAGTGAGTGAAAGTGAATAAAATCGACTCGAAAGCCTTTCAATGACCATATCAGTTTAATATGCAAAATTAATTTCAGGGTAAAATTTATAACATACTAAAAGTATAATAAAATTTAAGGGTGCAACAGTGCCTAATTTGCATAAATGTAAAAGGGGCCCATGGGTATAAAATTGTCGCTGATAGATCGTTTTTACTTAAAATATATGGCTAAACATGATTTTGATACAAGTTTTTGGCTTATTTGCCTAGTTTTTTGTCTCCGAAATGTTGATGGAAATATTTTGTCGTCATAGAAATATTCCTTATTTGCATAAATCCAATAAGGCCGCCACAACACCACTTTTCTTTGTTTTTCTCTAATTAATTACTATTTTTGAGCTACTACTGACAGCAATGGAATAATTTTTTCACTTTGTATTTACGAGAAGTCATAAAAAACATACTAAAAGCCTAGTACAATCTAGAGTTGTAAACAGTGCCTAATTTGCATAGAAGTAAAAAGATTATTGTTACAAACTTGGTGCTGATAGAATGTTTCTGCTAAAAATATTTGGCTAAACATAATATATTATGCAGGTTTTTGGATCATTTGCCTTGTTTTTGGTTTAGGTAATGTTGATGGAAATATTTTGTCGTCATACAAATATTCCTCATTTGCATAAATCCATTATGGCCGCCACAACCTTCACTTTTCTTTGTATTTTGCCAAATTAATAACAATTTTTTAGCTACTTCTGACGCCAATAGAATAATTTATTCACTCTATATTTCAGAGAAGTCCTAAAATGACATACTAAATGCCTAGTACCATCTAGAATTGTGAAAAAAAATGCCTAATTTGCATAAATTTAAAAAGCTTATGGTTACAAACTAGGTGCTGATAGAATGTTTTTGCTAAAATATTTGGCTAACATGATATATGTAAGTTTCGGGCTTATTTGCCTTGTTTGTGGTTTAGGTAATGTTGATGGAAATATTTTGTCGTCATAGAAATATTCCTCATTTGCATAAATCCAATATGGTCGCCATGACACTTCGCTTTTCTTTGTATATCCCTAATTAATAACTATTTAAAGCTACTTCTGACAGCAATGGAATTATTTTTACTCTCTGTACTTTTGAGAGGTCCAAGAATGAAATACTAAAACTCTAATACAATCTAAGGGGTGTAACAATATCAAATTTGTATAGATATAAACGGATAATGGATGCAATACATTCACTGATAAAAGAAATAAGCACATTGAATTGAGAAAAACGCGACATAATGTTCAAGTAATGTATGCATTTATCTTATCTTTTGTCCAGGCAATATCTTTGAATATATTTTATCGCCCTAGAAATATTCTTAATTTGCGTAAATCAAGTATAGGTGCCACTTTGTTTCACTTTTCTCTGCATTTCACTTAAAATTATATTTAATCTACACAAAAAGTAATTTATGTTTCCACTCTATATTTCGGGGGGGGGGGAAGTGTCCCAGAACGACAAACAAAATGACTAGTAAATTCTAAGAGGAAGAGGTGAGACAGTGCGTAATTTGAATAAATCTAAAACTCAGTAATGGGAACAAAATCAGTGCTGTTAATAGATTTCTTTAAAATATAATGAACAAATTGACATTTTGTTCTAGCAATTTGATTATTTATTGTATATTTTTGTGTGTAGGCAATGCATCATATCATCTACATAAATCACTATATAGAATGTTAAAAAACAACCGAGATCATTGGAACTATTTCTTCATTGTAAAGTTTAGTAGGGTCATGAAAATTACATACCGCAAGTTTAATGAAGTTGTGCATACGGCAGCTAATTCACCCAAATGCTAACCGGGTCATAGATGCTATACAAACCTGGTGCTGATAATCTATTTACGAAAGTGATTTAAGAAATAAGCTGACATTGTAGTGACTATGTAAGGTCATTTTTGTGTTTTTAGTTTAGGCAATGTTTTCAAATATATCTTACAGAAATAAAAAAGTTCTTATTTGCATTAGTCCAATAAATAAACCATGTCACTTCTTTTTTCTAATTGGAACATGAATTATTTCTCACCTTTAATATTTAAAATGTCCAAGAAAAGGTATATTCAAAGTCTAATACAGTCTTCATGTTGCAACAGGGCTATTTGTAAAAGATTTTATAGGAAGTGCCTACATTCTATTAAATGTAATACTTGAAACTTGAAATGTTATACAATATCGTAAAGAGAGATCGGAATTTTTTACTAACATTGCTGAATATATTTTACTTATTTTTGAACGATTCCTCATGTGCATAAATCCTATTTGATGATCATTAAACTAATTTTCTTTAATTTTTCAAATTGACGTCAACTTATTTTAATTAATTACATTATCCGTAAAATGAGAAATTACATTAAGAGACACTACTTGTTTAAGTTTTTTATTACTTTAAGTACTTCAGATATCTAAAGATGATCATTTTATAACTTGAATGAACATTTTGCTCAGTGAAAAGAAATTGAGTCAGACATGATTATTTATTGTCTGTCTATTTTAACTCATTGTAATGATTATATACTAATAGGGCGTACAGAATGAAAAGCCCTGTGAAACTGAACAATGATTGATTCGTATAGTTTGTTTCAATTATCTAGAGAATTTGCATAATGTCAAGACAATTTAATCCCTATACCTACCAATAATATTTGGAACTTTCTGGCGGATTTGGATTATCTTAAACCATACAAAACGCTTGGCCAAATAATCAACGCTTTGTACTAAGGAAGGCTGAAGAAAATTTGTGTTTCAGCTCTAATGGTTTCTTCTATTTTCACTCTTACTGGTAGTGTAGGCAAAATGCAATTAAAGACCAGATTATGTGGTCACTGGTAAATCAGATATACTTTTGAGTGTTTGCAATTTGCCTGTCAATTCCACGTACAGAAATTTATGATAATAATGATATAGAAATAGATATAGAAATTACAATTATAATGATCACGATGATATAGAGGTACAATTATTATACTATACTGCCAATTATGAAAATGTAATGAGCAAAGCTGTTCCTTAAACAGCTGTAACATATTACGATAATCAAAGGACACTGCATTTCTCAAAATTTTGAAATTTCTTGAAGACAACAATTGAAAATTAATATAAAGTTATACAATGGACTGAAGAGATAGGTTTCCTGTTTAATCTTACAGTACACAGCCTTAGCATTTAAGGAAAAACTGAAAAAATCTGTTGTCTAATTTATGATAATCTAAATCACTGGTAAAAGCAAATCTTGATACTTGTCATGATGTTACATGGTCTCTCTGCTCTTTCTAAATTTTATAACCGTGAAACAAGAAAAGCAAACTGTGAAGGGGTTTGCATCACAGAAGCTGACGTTAACGAGTTTATCAATTAAGATATTAAGTTGTTGACATCAAATTATCATATAATTGGTCATCCTGTATTTTGAACTTTATGGAAGTCTCAACTCAGATTGTCAAGACTGTCATTTCCTTGAATGATCGATTTTAATGGTAACCATACAGAAGTCTAATAATCTACAAATGGAAAGTCCATTATATAGACGGACTCATGAGTGATACTTGCACATCTGAGATTTGATAGGCGGTACAATTATATCATCCCTTGCTTCACATCTTTTCATTGAGTTGCCTTTCCCCATTCTTATTGGTTCTACAATGAACTGCAGCAGCCTCAATAACCCCGGCAGAAAACGTAAAAGCTAGACTTTCTGTCGTCAACAAAAGGATTCAGGCTGTAAACAAATTATCCGCCTAGAGAAAGATGTGAACAGGGAGGAAGAGGAAGAAATTCATGATGTGATAATGACCATCATAGCATTGTCATCAAACCACCATCATGGTGATTCAAATGATGTTCGTATTTATACTAAAAACAGTTCAATAATGAGAAAGATGATTCACAGGCACAACTGTTAAGTGTGGTGAACCATTTATTAGTAAGTGAATATTTCCATCGTCATAGAAAAAAGTGACCAAAAGCATAAAAAATTCCTTCAAAAATTTTACTGCAATCTAAAATGACTGAACTATTGACAATGGATATCAAAAAATTGAACATACCCAATGTTTTTTCGTAAAAGAAAGAAGAATATCCAAAGAAAGTATTCTGATTCCCTTTATTTAAACAGTAATGCTCTGAAACTCTTCTATTTATTCACTGTATTTCTGAATAACCAGAAAATGTCAATGGAAGCTATTGTAGTCGTATTGTATTCAGAAGGCAGTTTGTGTCAATTATGCAAATTAGGCCTTTTGTATAAAAAAACTTGGCATGCAAACTAGATCAACCTCATATTTTTTGGTATGGAATTGATAATTATTGCAAAACCTAAACAATTTCATAGAGAAAAAAATTGTTTGTATGAGCTTAAACATTCATTTTGTCTGAATAGATAGACATCAAATCAGGTCCAATAATCATTATCATTCAAGGTAACTATGAAATTTACCATATCCAAGGAACATATTAGAAAATGACCAAGGCAATGGGGTCATCTTGAACCACGAAATAGTGGTGGTACCAGGTGTCCGGAATGGGTAAGCGTACTCTGCCAGCTAGCTGCATCCATCAAGATTGACCCAAACCGACAAATCCATTGTTATTTGGTGAAATAATGGAAAAACTAGGAATATATGCAAATTAGTTTATTTGCATGATATTTATTGTTCAAGAGTTTAAGAAAATAACTTGTTGAACCTTACTAAATTGTGATGCAATGAAAAGAGTCACTTGGATTCAGTTTACATGCCCAAAATGTGAGTATAGCTGTCATTTTAAAGGCGATATATAGCTAATCTGAACATATGCCAATTCAAACGATTTGCACCCTTAGATTTTCCTATACTTTTAATATGTCATTAATGAGACCTTTCCAAAGGTAATGGTGAAAAAATAATTTCTGTTGCAATTAGTCCTAGGTTAAACCCTAAATTGACTGGACTAAATCAGCTTTTATGATCTACTAAAACACCCCAAGTAAAACAGTACTCATGAATATTTAGCATATACCACCCTCATCTAGATAACGTCCACAGTATAAGCAGTTATGTTATAAATGGTGGGGATATAGATATTGATCATAAGATAGAACATGAAAAAGTCTTTCCCAGAGAGAGTTTGCAAACAACACATTTTGTAGCAAGTAGATAAGGTGCTAAACCTATAACTTGCTCGCCAGTGAATATATTACCATGACAGTTTCATTAATATACGCAAAAGTATTCATATGTAGGAGATAAAACATTCTGGCTCACTAACTCTCACAGCTTCTCCTTTTGCACAAGTTGAAAACCATCCGATTCAACTTGGCATGAAGCATGAGAAATATATTTAAGCTGCTGGTACAGCCAAAATTTGCCCACAATATTTGGAAACCAAATTTCGCTGTCATGACAGCGTTAATATGGTACATTGTGTACTTCAGTAGAAAATTGCACGTTCAAACTAAACCAACACGATGTCTTAGTGAGGGACACTGACAAACATTGTTGGCATATAAGTAGAAATCGCAAAGCATCTTACGAAATGGTAATTAACAACTCGGCACGTTTAGGCTAAAATAGATCCAGAGAATGAAAAAAATCAAAATAAAAAAGAACACATATATACAATCCCCGATATTGAAAAAGAGAAAAGTCGGCAGTTATTTACTTTATCAGGTTTTCATTACAGAATGGTAAGAGACACAGAACGACACGTTTTCCATACATTTGTGTCGTAAGAAGAAAGATTTTCCAAACGATTTCATTTGATTTGAAGATAAAGTTCACTTTCAGGTACACCCAAAAGGACACACACAGAACATAAAAGGAGAACACATTTTAACAATATACAATCAGAAACAAGCCACAACAGTGGGCGTATATTTAACACCTCACATTTTAAATTTTAATTGAACAATCCGAAATACCTATTGGCCCAATATTCTTGCTCATATTCCATTACACTATGTAATTACATTATTCAGATGAAATCCAAAATAAGTATTATTCATGATCAAGGCCCCTCCACCCCATCCACCCCCATTTGAATCTTAATAACATTACGTCTAATTGACTTAAAAGATGATATGTATGATATCAGGCCCTTAGAACAGGATCATATGGTTGCTCTGCTGGTTCTGGATAATGCAATAAGCAATGGTTCAAAACGTCGAACCAGGTTATCAGTAAATCAGATGTACATGATAACAACATGACTCGAAGTTGAAAATAACAATGGAAGTCAGTTTTGCCGAATAATGATACCTACCAGACCGAAAATACCCCTCACATGACAAATTAAGATGATGATTAATGTGAGGCGAATTCTTTCAACGTGATGTTTTCGTGTGATTGAAGACTTCCATTGACCACCATACTGCTCCAACCCTGTTGCAGCCGCCATTGTTTCATTTCCATTCCTGAAGGACGGATTTCTTTTTTGAATAGGCATTTTCTCTGGAAATGGTTCCGATTTGTTCACCTATGATAACGTAAACCGACAAATAGGCACTTTAAATATTTCAATTTTAAAGTCAAATCGTCAAATTATTGTTGCATTTAATCAGTTGATAATATACTATCAGAGTGATGTAATAATGAAGTATAAAGTATTCAGGACCCAGCAATATCTTCATTTGAATCATGCGGAATCTTAATTCTCTCGTACCTCATTACATATGCTTTGTCGCGTAGCTACATGTGATTAATGACGGTCATCTTAGAGAAACCAATATGGCCAAAAGATGATCTCCTTGAAATGCTTTGGTAACTTCACACTCCAACAACAAGAATAAGGTGAATATAGCACTTTCAGCAGGTTTATACTGTTTGAAAACTTAAGTATCAGAAATGTGCAACATTTATACCAGTCAGGAAAAACAGATTTTTCTCGCATTCGACTGTCAGGGAAGAGCGCCCTCTAACGACCGCCTGAAGAATTATTTCTGTTCCTAAACACTGCTAAAACCGAGGAGATACTTATCAGTTTAGGACATAAGTCTGAAGAACCTCGCTTTGTACGCATTATAAGTTAAACAAGTTCACAGTGTTAACAGTCACGAGATTATGAGTAGGAAAATATTTATTCGTTTATTATGTTAAAACGACCCAAACTGTATATTTATTACATTACGTGATTGTAATGCGTTGAATGACAAAGCGTTGTAGTTATTTGCATTGCACTGCAGCACTGTATTGCACTGTAATGTATGATGTTGCACAACATTGAATTGCACAGCATTGCAGTGCATTGCATTGCATTTAGTTGTGTTGCAATGCTTCGCATTGTATTGCATCGTCATGCATTGTTGTGCACCGATTTGTACTGCATTAAATCTCATCGCATCAAGCCGCATTACATCGCATTGCATTACATTTTATTGCGTCACTTGTCATCTAATTTCCATTACATCGTTTGACGTGGTGGGGGTTTTATGATCGAGGTTGCTAAGTCTAACTTCGCAAAAGAGGCAACAACAATCGTGTATTTGCAAAGAACTCACAAGGTTTATTGCTGCACTGACAGTGCGAAATATAAAAACTGAGCAAGACTCAAAGTGTATGCAAACTAAACGCGCCTAGGCTTGCAACAGAAAGCCAAAAGAGAAACATTTTGGCGGGAAATTCTAGTCCACAGTGATTGGAAGAAAGCAACTAGATTGTCTGTATCAATATTTGTCTTCGACATCGCTTTGTATTACCTAACATTTTATTGCATAGCACTGCATCTCATCGCGTTGCATTGAATCATATCGCGCTGCATGGCATTGCATCGCACGACACTACATTGCGTTGCATTGCAGTGCACTGCATTAACTCGAATTGAATTGCATTGCATCGGATTTGATCGCATAGCATTGCATCGCATTGCATCTCACTGATTTGCATGGGATAAATTGTAATGCCAGACGTACGTATTTATATTTTAGTCTAAGTAATATGCTCTTGAGCTTAGGCTGGGTATTTGCTTAGCAGAATATCGCCTCAATATTTTCATTTCTCAGGGAAAGATGATCATTGTAATTGCAGTACAACAGATATACAAAACCCTCAATTAGCACGCCCCTTGAAATTGAATCGTAAGGTAGCTGACTTGCACGAAAATCAACCATGATCATATGTATCGGCAGAGATCTGATCTCACGACAGTCAAACAACAAACACACGTCAAAAGCCAGGTCAGGGCAGATTTATTACAGGTCATTCGGTAAATTTGCATTTTTAATAGAACATCTAGTACATTTGTTCCGTTTCAAATAAAGGTACTGCTCCACAACAGCAGTTCTAGTGGAAGAATGTTTTTTTGAAATAGAGACTTTCCAGGGGTTGAAAAATGGTGCCTGTTTTGGCGTGAGTGTTGTCATAAACAACAATAATAACATGCTTTTTTGTGTACAAGGATATGGCTCATTAAGTTTATAGCCTGCGATTCTTCAGTTGTGAAGAAAAGGTGATTTATTGTACTGCTGAATAGAGAAACTGTAAAAAGTCATAAATTTTAAAACCATATGCACGGTGACTCTTAATTAGAATCTACAATGTGTAGACTCCAAGATTGGGGACTAACAATGTTGACTGAGTATGTAGTCTGGAAAGGTCGATACGTTATTGTATATTCAATGTACACGTATTGCCGTAACGTATGGAGGTCTATTCGTAAAATACGCTCTGAAATATTATTTACCGTTCCAAAAACGTAAATATCAATCGAAAAAATCAGTAAGCATAGATTTGATTCTTTTAACACGGGATATAAAGCGCCGTTAGAATTATCAGACACCATGACAACAACTGGCCCGTGACTCAGATGCTATTTTTGTATACTAAGTATGAGAGAACGTGTAAATGTTTTGTTACATTTTCTACTTTTAGTTTTCTCTGTATAAACAGTAGTTAACAAGCCATCTTAAAAGTGTAACAAATTATGACGACAACACTTGCAATGATAGATAACTTTGATTCTGCTGGTGGAATATTCAACGCTACAAGATATACGTACCGATTTTGTCACCATAAGTTCGGGGGGCTCTTACATCTGGGCATGGAGAATTCTTTTAATACGGAAATTATGAGACTTTTGCTACAGCATGATAACATTGTGATTGTTCATTGTGATTGTTACATTCTTCCACAATAGTTCACCGAGTCAACGACAATGGATCTGGCAGAAATCTGAAAAGGTTGAGTCTATATAAAGTACATTGTACATTAGTACACAACTTCTTGAATGTAACGTACATTGTATGTTCCTCGCTTCAAGGCGGTCCTGGATTTCTACCCGATAGCATTAACTTACAAGATTTACGGCATTTAAACTTCTACACACCTTGTACAGGTGAAATTTACTTGTTTCTGAGAATGTTCGGGTCGACACGTTTTGAAACACCATAATAAACATCAAATTAGTCCTTTCTAGTACGTACAATGTCTGCACAGTACATAATTACACTAAAGCATGATGCACACATAACATAGAGTGTTCGGTCAGCAGTTTTTTTCCCGGAGTCAATTGTTGCATATAGTGGGTAAACGACTTTTAGAATTTTAGCAGTATTCAGTCTTTCTTCTCCAGATATAAAGAAATCCATAGGGATGGAGCGATTCATTCACTGTCGAAAAGTCAAAGCCTCGTTTTGTCTTACCACGTTCACATATAGGCGCGCGCGGTGACAACGTACTTTCTTGGGCTGACAACAATTTGCCACATTCGAGCGGAATGGATATATTGGTATTTGTCGAAATTAACAATTTTAAACTACTATTTATGGTCTATAGTTGAACGGGACAAACTAAAAGAATTTTATTGAGTGAGTATAGACTATATTAAAACTAGGCTGTAGAATGGAAGATCTACTGTCTGTTCTTCACGTACATTTTGGTGTCTAATTGTTGTGAACACAAATATCAACCATTGCAGACAGCGCTTCACATACACTTACAATGTATCAAGGCTGAAACATAAGCGTTCTGATCGCAGTTACATTGGCCTGCCTTTCCATGCCTTAATTATGAAGGCGGCATTAATTGGAACCTTCTCTGTTTGTCTCAGTAACTTCTTCTTTGATGGAGGTCATCTCTATTACTGTCATTACAGTGCGATCAGTGCCTCAGCAACATGCCATGTACGATTTAGATTTGATGAGTAGACTCTAGATATCCGAATCGCTCACAATCAGTTGAAAAGGTTTACTACAAGTAATGTTACGCAAATAGTGGAAGCAAACTGTCTTTTCGTTGGTTGGCTCTTGTTAGTGCATTTCACAGCTGTGTCGAACTCCTTGTACATTACATTAACAGTAACATAACTTACCTTACCGTTGCACTCTGCAAGTCTTCCTCTAGTCAAATGAATGTTTTCCGTTCGTGTAATTTATCTAGTTGGCCGTATCCTTTCATACTCGTTACGGGTCTTTCTGAATCGTGGCTTGTCATTGGCGGACTGGTGTACGTGCAATGAATGCTGAAAGAGACACTATCGCTAAGGGCAAAACAGACACTAAGAACTCTGTGAGTCCAAACATTTAACATTTTGTTGTAAATATATTCACGTAAAGGTTATTCGCCATATAAATAATCAATATAGTTCAAAATAAGGAAGATGACCTAAATTTGCTGACCGAAGCAAAGAACGCTTTTTGGTGGATGACCAGAACTTTCGCGTCAGACATGAACTTCTGTGAAGTTCAGCACACATGCATTGAACCTAAAAAGGCACTTTTGGCTTAAGGGGTTGCTGCAGCCAACACAGCGTATTTTGTTCAAAAATCACTTTTTTTGCAAATATTCAATCAATTTTAATTAATTTTTTAACCAAAGATTAAAATAATGGTATGGTTCATCTTCTAGCTTGTCAAACAGTCGTAAGTTGCGTTTTGATAAAAGACGTGCTAATTTATGCAAATGTATGCAAATCACACGATTCCATGGCTTCTCATTCTCCCAATTTCAAAAATTTCCAAAGAATTTAACTCCACTCTGGCTTGGTAAAATTTTCTGATATTTTCACATTATGTTCTTTAAATGCCATATAACAAAACGACTAATTTGTTTGGCAATACAGTTCGTAAACTTTGAATAAGGAGCATTTTAATTTTGCTATGGCTTTAATCACTTTTTGAGTGACAGTCTTTCAACCCATGCTATTTTAGAATGAGGATAGATAATGCAAAATAAATATTCGTTTTTTTGCTACATATTCTCTTCTTTCAATTGGAATATCACATTTCAGAAAACAGTGTCAAGTTGTCGACCTAAATCAATTTTTATCATTAATACCAAAATTGAGTTTTTTACCCCAACCATACACCCCTTCATCATCGTTATGAACTTCAGATACTCTGCTTTTTGAAAATATATATTATGAGGGAGTTTCCTTGCAATCTTTGACGAGAAATATTCCTTTGAAAAAAAGCTGATGGCAACGTGCAGCTCCACCTTAACTGTGTGAAAACAATTCACTTATTTAGATACAGCAGGTCCGTTGTGTTACATTTGGGACAATACCATGTAGTGTTTGTGGTGTAGTTACTGTTTTTCTTCAAGAACATCGTTTCGTTGCATCACATCACATCTCATTACATAGACAGAAATCGTATGTCAGGAGACTACCAACATAGTGACAAACACACGTTAAAAGTCAATGAGTCATATCAATTTTATTAGAAGTACTCTGATAAATTTGCATTTTGTAATCGGACATCAAGTTCTTTTGTTCCTTTTCATATAAAGCTTCTTCTCAACGATTGCAGCTCTTGGGCTAGAATATGTGTGTCTGTTAGTTGAGATGCTAATGGCTTCTGTTTCTGAAACAAGTATTTTACAACAATTATGACATGACTCTCTTTTGCAGAAAGATATGTTCCATCAAATTTATCTCCTACAACTCTTTAGCTGTGTAGTCAGAGCATTTATTGTAGTGCTGTAGAGCCAAGCTGTAAAAAGTCACCGATTTGAAAAAAGAATTTTCGGTAGCTATCCGTCAAACTCGACAATGATTACACCCTTCTGTTGCGTTTAACTATATTGACTATTGTCAAGGGTGGTCCGCCATGTTGCTGAAAATGTAGTTTAAGTGAACCCAAAACGAGTGCAATAGCATGTAATGTTCAACGAAAGATCATTTGTTATTCTCATACACCGATATGATCAAGTAGGCAAGTTTAGAACGTGTCAGATAATCACAATGTAGTTTTACGCGCGTGTGTGAACACGTGCGTGATATTTTAGTGTTTTCAGGTTTACAGAAATTTTACCTTTGTGTTTTCGCGTGTATTTGTGGTTAAAAAACTTGATGCGATGCATATTTCTTTGCGCTGTCAAAGCCTTTTACCAAATTCTCATGAAATGTCAAATTGAAACAGTGCATAAGTGAACGGACTATGCACACAATTCAATCATCTAACGACTCGGTCAATGTACTTTGCATATTGCTGTGCTCTCCACGCACCAATCCCTCGTCCAAACGCGACTGTTTTTTATGCACAAAGCGCATTCTTACGCAAATTTTGCCTTTAAACGTCGAGAGATTGTTTGGTGAAACGGTAAAATCTTGTGGTATCTGTAAAATGGCGAAATGTCTTCTAAAACATTTCCTTTGAAATTCAGAAAAAGCCAATGTTAATCTTCATCGGAAACAATCTATGAATGTCGAATCGATTTGATCCTTTTAAGGTGCCACGCTTCGAAAGTGAAAGACTAAAACTTTTGCTCAAATTTTCCTGAGTGAAACTTTCTACCATTCCTTTACCAAATCAACAATAAAAATCAGGGGTCAACGTGCAAAGTTTGTAACTAGCGAAACAAATTACCCAACATTTTGCGTTATTTCAAATTTAATTCAAGATGCCTGCCATCCCTGTGTTAAGTCTGTGGGGAATATTAAAGTTTGGATTTTCGGAAAGCTATGACAGTGAAAGTGTTTCATTCTCCGAGAGCTTTAAAATGAGCCCCCCACAAGTGGTAGATCGGAAAAGAATTGTAAAAAATTGAGAGTCCGACAGTCCGCCTCCAAGCCGCGTTCCACCTTAACACAGGATATAAAGTGACCTCTTGGATAATCAGAAACACCCCTTTTCCCTCAGCTATGTTTCTACATTTGTTTAGCATATAAAATGCGAGTACGTGTAATGCTTTGTTGTACACTTTTCATTTTGTTTTTCCTTTGTTAATAGGGGTGCACATCGTCTTGAGAGCGTAACAAAGGAGATAATGCATGTAAATAAAGATATCGTTGAGGCGATAGTCAACCTTTACTAGTTTTTTCTTCGACGGTATTCGACATGTATGTCCATTGTGTAACCATAGGCTTGGGGGCGTACATGTAGGTATAGCGATACATAAGTTATGAACCTTGGTTACAATGTAATGGGATTGTGGTTGTCACTATGGACTGAAGAATGTAGTGGTTCTCCCGCAATACGTCACTGAGCCAACGGCAATTGACCCTACGAACAGCATTAATCTGTTCATCACTTTATTGACCTGTAAAGTTTTTACTGCTTAAAACTTGTCGGTTCAACTGCTGCGCGACTGGCAAAGATAAAGTGTACGTATTTCTAAGGATTCAGGGTCAGCACATTTCGGAACGTCACGATATATGTCCTGGTTTTCGATTCCTTTCTCGATCGAAACACACAGACTACGTAATGTTAGGTGTGTATGATATAGTGTTTGGTCTACTATATTTCCGTAGAGATAGGGAAAAAACTTTCCGATCTAGCAGTACTCATCTTCAATTCTTCTATAAACATAACGAAAGATCTAAATGTTGGTGTAGCAATCCTTAACAGCAAAAGGCAAAACATTGTTCCCTGTTGACGAGTTTTAATATCCATACAGTGACTGAGAGAGGTCATATTCGTGTTCCGTGTAAGTTTCGTATGCAAATTATAAGATACTGAAGAGAACATCAAACTTTGGTGTAGATCGTTTAACAAGTTAGTTCATTCAAGCAAGCAAAATGCACAAGCAGACGATGTAAATATATTTGAAATGTATGTATTAGTCGTACTTCAACAAAATATACAACAAACTAGTTACGACGCCGTACTCACTTCATCCGTTCACACATTCCTTTCTAAAATGGCAAATTCGGCATATGGGACGTCTAAGGACGTTTACAATTCTTGGAGATGAACTGCCTGGCACGGCAACTGTATATCCATATTATAGCATCCACAGATGCCGTAGAGCTGCTCGCTCTGTGCACTGCACGGCCAATCGATCGAGCAAAGTCTTGAATGCTTGCGGGAGTTCGATTTTGACCAAATTTTTGGCGAACCTAATAACTTTCGTGAAGGGCTGAGGTTTACGTTTCACAACACGGAAAACACTAACTTTATACACCCCGGCCAATGTTTTACATCTACTTTCGTACTGAACCCAAACGTAAACATCCTTCAAATTGTGAAAACCGGTGTTCACTTCTTAAACGCCAGAGTCCCTACAAAAGGGGGATTATGGTAAGACTATGCAGATGTGAAAAAGCCACGCTACGGGTAAGACGCACTCGATTTGCTCCGAGATTTCCAGAAATTCGACGTGTGAACGGCGTTAATTTCCGTCCAATCTTATACATGACACCTGTGAATGTATAGCGACTGCGTTTATGTCGAAAAAAAAACGTTGAAAAACACTGTTATTTAATACAGAGAATGCATATTTTCACAAAGCGTGGGTCCAAAATGTCCATTTGACCTCTGTTCTAAATGTTAATATATGCTGCCAATCATGATTACTAAAATTCAAATTGCGGCCTGGGCAATCTTGATCCCTGCGGAGCACAACTAACAAAGCGTACTGACTTATCACTAAAATCACCGTTATGTACCTAAAACATACGCATACACAGCCACATACAACGTACACGATAAGACACATGTAATGAACACGCATGAAACGGCATTTTCTTTTTGGAGTGATTGGTGGTCTTGAAAAAAACGTTTTGTATGTGTTCCTGTAAAAAGTTATGAACATTGAGAGTCTTCACACGTCGTTTTAAAGGCAATCAAAATTCATTTCTTCCTTCAGGCATCGAAACTGAATCTTTTCACTCACATTTTGAGAAAGTACCTTTGGCATTGTGACAAGTTTGGTCATTGTTTATATCAGTTGATTCAATTCAGTGAGCTGAGCTGACTGGAATTGAAATTTCAGTGCGATTACATCGTTACCACTGTTACTGGCTACGTCAACATTGCGTTGTCGATCGATCATCCATACTCGAGTACTAATCGACGACGACCACGGCCCTGCACAGCTGTCCTGGGGGACTCATCAGCGTCATTTACTTTCTTTACCAATGTATTTCAAAATACTTGGCTGACCATTGTCACGGATTACTAGTAGTTTCCTTTTGTTGAAGTTTCTGGCTTACATATCGTGAACAGCAAGCAGCGTATATAGTATTCAAATATGCAGGCTCATCTATGGAACTACGGACAACTTTTCCACTACGTCCCAGTCACATGTCACATTTGCATTACGAACGGTCGTCGATGTTTTCCGAGGTTACTTATCCGAGGTAACCGGATATGCAACCTGCGCTTACTATACTTCGGGTCATGCTGTTGCATACCAAACTCTAAACTGGGGATCGTAACGTTTTAAATCAGTTTTACTCAAAATTTCTTCACCCTTTTCTGTGATTTGTTCGAAATACCAAAATTACACTGAAACTAAGCTTACGAATGAGTGAAGTTTTGTTTTTCAAATTCACAAGTTTTTTCCCGTTGCAAGCTGCGTGTAACCCGGCCGCGCGACGTCTTTTACCAGTGACCGGCTATTATCTACATCACTGCCAACCAAAAAAGCCATAAAGCTACAAACAGTAGAATGTTCTAACTTACGATTGCTTACGATCACAATCTGCTGCCGTCCTTAGAGACTATAATCTATTTGCTAGACTTTCCCCTTATTGTTTATGTCTAGTTGGCGCGCTTGTACCGAGCACGCGATGTTCAGGGTTAGATTTGAACTCAATACAGTGCCCGAGGAAATTCTCTCCTGAACTGAGTCAAGACCTTCTTTTTCTATCTTCCTTCCGAAGCTAGTAATACTACGCCCATTTCAACTACTGGCTTCAATCACAGCGCCTTCACATTCAAATCACCCGCTGCTGTTGTGAGAAAGTAACCGTTCCGTGTTGAAAGCCGGCGTTGAAATCAGGGGGTTGAAAACCGGGTCCCGTTTGATATCGCAACGGAATATGCACACATCTACTTAGACGCAAAAAGGTTAGCAGAAATGTAGAGAGATGTATTGAAAGCCATACATCGTTGCTGTTTATTGAGTAAACTGTATGATGGAAGTTCGTCTCCCAACTCGGCGATACATGAGCTGCCATTCTTTTTCATAACTTTCTATACATGTATTTCTATCGCTTACCACGTCGGTCATCGCATCGCTGTCTATCGAACCACAAAACGACTGTGATTTGAATTCACTAAATTTTGATTGGATTCGAACTCACAACGTACGGCATACAGTCTCCTTAGTAGCGAAGAAATCACAGTCAAAGAAGGTCTGTCGACCAGACCACAGCCCCTCGACCACTCCACAAACCCTAGTTATAATGTAGTCTCGAATTGTGTGAACCCTACACACTTCCGTAATATTCAGGCAGAGGTGATAATCGGTAGTTCCTGGTGTAAAAGATAGTTTATGTTTCTCTGATAAGCCAACGACTAAGCAAGTGTTTAACCATCCCGCCCAGTGTTTGCCAACAACCAACGTCACTACGACGTTGTCTATTGTGCGCCCACGGCGCTGGACTTTCCTCTTTAATATTTAATCTGTTCGCTCTGAAAGTGTATTACAACTTCTACCATGAATGTCCAAACAGAGGAGGTGATACGGTTGCCATCATTACTTAGCAACCAACTTTCTACTTGTGTCGTGTCTTTGAAAGAAAGCTGGAACTGACCACGAGCGATGATGTAGAACTGGAACTTATTGAATACGAAACCATGGCTAGGCCTCACGGCCCAGCAGATGATACATGAGTCTGCCTGTGAGTGTCTCTGCTTGAGTTAGTCCTGTCTCCTCTGTCAGTTCATTTATACAGTATCTAGGCTATGTCGGATACCGACGCCATAAAGAATTCAACAAGACAATACTTTGATATCTACTGACATTATGAAAGATACAAAAGTACAACTTATCACTTGCCCGTGCATGGCATGCTACAATTCTTTTGTTTCAAACCCACGCTATGAATAAATTAAAATGATAAAAAGCTCAATATTACGATTGGTTGAAATACAATAGAACATGGGGGCAGTATGCAGAATACCTCCATGAGGGATGTTACTGTTGGAATTTTAACATGTGTAAACGAGTAAGACCATATCGTCAATATCGTGCTGGTATTTCGTGGCGCCAGTATTGTTATAGTCCAAGAAAAGAGAAATTGCAGCTTGATTAATCGCGTCCAAAGACGCTAATGTGTTGTGAGCGTGAAATATTAATTTCTTTGCGCCAATTTGGAAGATTATGACACTTGTACAGCGAGGAGAAAGCAAGGTCGACCGACTTCTGTCGAATTGTGCGCTTATTTCGGAAGGTCGCTAGGAAAACAGTCATAACCAAAGTATGCATGTATGATTGAAGGGCTTTGTACACGAAGTTTGGTCGATATCGCGTCATATTTTTGTAATGTGTCCACAATTTATTTGTTTTTGTGCAACTCGTCAAAATACGGACACATCACTCAAATACGACGCGATATCGATCGAACTTCGTGTGATAAACTCCTTAATATGAGGTGGTGACTGGGATGAAAATAAACTGCTAGAGTATTGGTGCCTATGTTATGTCAAGAGAGTCTAACAATAAACACTCGTCAAAAGCCAGGTCTCGGCAGATTTATTACAGAGTATTTTGCATAGTTGCTTATTTTAATTTGACATCAAGAAACTTTGTTCCATTTCAAATAAAACTTCTTCTCAACAATGGAAGATCTAGGGGGTAGAACATCTCTGTGTATGTTTGTTTGTTGAGATTCTCATGACTTCTTTTCAGAGTCTGAAGAATGGCTTCTATTTCTGCAGTGACTAATGACATAAACAAACAACAACAATGACACGCCTTCTCTTTGCAGAGAGATGTGGTTCACTGACTTTATTGCCTGCAATTCTTTTCTCTGTGAAGTGATGGTAATTTATTGTACTGCTCAGTAAGGTGTAATTAACATTCGCAATAGCTGTCAGTGAGACTCCATAGTGCATAGACCCTACTATTTGAGGGTAACGATGTTGACTATGAATATCATTAGGGGAAATCAGCCATATTATTGTTTAGATTATTTTTGTACACATATTGCCGTAACCTACAGTGCGGGAATTCAATTGAGCCAAAACACGTGCTTTAGCATTCCATTTAAAATACATATGATAGTGTTTGACGCCGATACAAGCAAAAGAGCAAGTTGGAAACGTATCAACTGATCTAGACTTGGTTCAAGTCTGTGATTTGTGAATGTTTGAGTGGAGTGAACGCAATGATTTGTATTTTGCTTTCATGTGAAACGCGAATCGTCGCTGGGAAAATAGTCATAAAGTATTCATATATGATAAAGGGTGTATTACACAAATTTTGGTCTACATCGCGTCATATGAGTTCTCTGGATATGTCTATATTTTGACTCGTTGCTGCGCAACTCGTCAAAATACTGACACATCACTCGAATACGACGCGATATGGGCCAAACTTTGTGTTATAAACCCTTTAATACTACTTGATGACTTGAATGATAATCCACCGTCATATTATCGGTGCTAATCTTATCTCAGGAGAGTTTACCGACAAACACTCCTCAAAAGCCAGGTCACGGAAGATTTATCAAAAGACATTTGGTAAAGTTGCATTCTGTAATCAGTCATCAAGTAACTTTGTTCCATTTTAAATAAAGCTACTTCTAAACAATGGCAGCTCCAGGGGTAAAACATCTCTGTGTTTGTGTGTTTATTGAGATTCTCATGACTACTTTTCAGAGTCTGAAGAATGGCTTCTATTTCTGCAATGACTAATGACATAAACAAACAAACAACAACAATGACACGCCTTCTCTTTGCAGAAAGATTTGATTCATTAACTTAATTGCCAGCAATTTTGTAGGTGTGAAGTAAAGGTGATTTATTATACAGCTCAGTAAATTGTAATGGACATTCGCAGTAGTTGTCAGTGAGACTCCATAGTGCATAGACCCTACTATTACGGGTTAACGATGATGACTATGAATATCACAAAGGGAAGTCAGCCGTTGTTATACAAGTATTGCTACAGCCTATGGATCTGGAATCTTAAAGTATTCCCTTGGTATATTTTGTACAATAAGTATTCAATAAGAGCGCTCAGTCCAATTTAGGTGTTCAAGTACTAATTTGAAGTATATTTTTACAGCGCACAGCGAAAACGTCAACAACATTTTTATAGAGCTATAAACAAATCATTAAGTGAGCTTAAATACGTGCTTTATCATTCCATTTAAAAAAAAAAACGGCTTGACGCCGATACAAACAAAAGAGCAGATTTTAAACGTACCAGCTGATCATACATACTTATACACGTGTACACGAGTACGTCACTGACATTTTAGCAGTACATGTATATTAGCTTTGCCGCGATTTGAAATTCGTGTTGATGTTGCGAGCAACTTTGTAAAATTGTTTCATATCAAATATGTACAAATTCTGACACAGAATTGTCATTTTTAGCTCATGTTATCACACACGTTAGGTAATGTCGTAGCGATGTCTGTCCGTCTGTCGCTCTGTGTATGTTTGTCTGTCTGTCTGTCTGTTTACACGATAACTCGTGTGAACGAACTAAGGTCAGATTTGTCGGACAGGTACCACAAGGTTAGTGTGGCTGGCATATTAATGAACTTATGAAATATCTTTTTTCATATAATGGTTTCCTATGGAGACGGTAATGACAGTGTCGACATATATCAAGAAATACTGCACAAAATTTCATGAAATTTTCACAGATGACTTTCACAGAACATTATCATGATACTGTGAGTGACATGTCAATTATGCTCTCATTTGCATGTTTAATGAACTTTTGTTATTAGTGATATGACTCTGAAATTCCTATACCCAATTTGATGATACCTGCAACAAATATTGATCTTATAGATATTTTATTGTACTCACCAGCATTCGGCAGTGTCAAGTTAACAAATAGCTCATTTGTATATTTAACGAAATTTTGTAATTAGTCACTTAACTCTGAAATAACTGCATCACATTTGCAAATTTATCAGTATTAACTTAGTTGAGGGTTCATTTCCATATTCAATTATCTTTGTAATTAGTGATATAATATAGCTAAATAAATAAATAAATAAATAAATAAATAAATAAATAAATAAATAAATAAATAAATAAATATATAACTCTGAAATTAAGGCACTGAATTTGGTAAAACCTGCTACAGATATTGATCTGATAAATATCTAATTGTCGCGTGAAGCACAGAGTTGTATCAAGTTAATAACTAATTTGCATATAAAATGAAGTTTTGTAACAGGTGATTTAACGACGAGAGTACTGTGTGAAATTGACGAAATCTGCTACAAATCATGATTTGGGTAGATATCTGATTGTTCAGTGAAGCGTATAGACTTGATTCAAGTCAAGGATTTTTTAACAAAATAAAATCATTTATAATTCTTTCTTTTCTGTCTCTCCAATTTCGTACAAACCTATTTTGAATTTTTCTGCCCAGGCCAGGTTTTCCCAGTGATTGACTTCATTACCTTTGAGTCGGCGCAGTAGTGAGTTTCTGCCGTGTGATTCCGGGTGAAATTCCCCTGTAAAGCGTTCACCTCACTCATCGCGTCTACTCCACTCAACGCGTCCACGCCACTCACGGGTAACATGAAAACAGATCACAACCGTTGACTCCACTTAAACATACGCAAATCACAGACTTGAACCGAGTCTATGAAGCTTAAGGTAGAACGCGCCTCGGGGACAGAAATTCGGGCCTTCAAATTTTATCAATTTTCTTCTGACCTACCATTTGTGGGGGCTCATTTTGAAGCTCTTGGCGAAAGAAAAGTTTTCATCGTCTCAGTTTTTCGAAAATCGAAAATTTTGTTTTTTCCCATAGAGTTAACACAGGGATTGCGGCCATTTTGAATTTCAAATATCGAGAAATTGCAAGTTATTTGTCTCTCTAGTACTATAATTTGCGCGATGACCTCTGATTTTTATTCTTGCTTTAGTAAGAGAATGGTTGAAGGTTTCACTGAGGAAAGTTTGAGCAAAAGTTTAAGTCTTTCACTTTCGAGGTGCATATTACCTTAATACTATGTAAATAACCTGTTGTAAACCATGTAAGCACATTCAGTTCACATCTCGTTACTCAGAAAGTGTAACACAATCCCTCCAGCGAATAGCCCAACAGTGGAATAATATCAACAGGTGATACGGTTGCCACCCTTACTTAGCAACAAACGTTCTATAAGTACATAAGTACAGCGAGGGGCAAGCAAGGTCGGCTTCGGTCGATATTTTTGCTAGTTTCGAACGTCGTTGGGAAAACAGTCTTATTAAACCAAAGTATGTATATATGGTAAAGGGCTTATTACACAAAGTTCGGTCTACATCTCGTCAAATTCTCGTGACGTGTCCTTATTTTTACTCGTTGCTGCGCAACTCATCAAAATACAGACACAATACTCGAATAGGACGCGATATGGGCCAAACTTTGTGTTATAAACCCTTTAACATGACGTGATGACTTGGATGATAATCCACCGTCATAGTATCGGTGCTAATCTTATCTCAGAAGAGTCTAACAACAAACACTCGTCAAAAGCCAGGTCATGAAAGATTTATTAAAAGACATTGGGTAAAGTTGCATTCTGTAATTTGACATCAAGTAACTTTGTTCCATTTCAAATAAGCTACTTACTTCTCAACAATGGTATCTCTAGGGATTGAATATCTCTGTGTTTGTGTGTTTGTTGAGATTCTCATGACTACTTTTCAGAGTCTGAAGAATGGCTTCTTTTTCTGCAATGACTAATGACATAAACAAACAAACAACAATGACACGCTTCTCTTTGCAGAATGATATGGTTCATTAACTTTATTGCCTGCAATTCTTTAGCTGTGAAGTAAAAGTGATTTATTTTACAGCTCAGTAAGGTGTAATGAACATTCGCAGTAGCTGTCAGTGAGACTCCATAGTGCATACTAGACCCTACTATTTCGGGTTAACGATGTTGACTATGAATATCACAAAGTGAAATCAGCCGTTGTTATACACGTATTGCTAGAGCCCACGGAGCTGGAATCTTAAAGTATTCCTTTACTATATTTTGTACAATAAGTATTCAATTAGTCCAATTTAGGTGTTCAAGTTCAAGTTTGAAGTTTATTTTTACAGCGCACAACGAAAACTCCAACAACATTTTTATAGAGCTGTTGATGTTGCGAAGAACTTTGTAAAATTTAAGGTGAAACAATTCTGACACAGCATCGTCCTTTTCTGCTTAGCGGTAGTTTCTCTTTCATCATTCCTTGCACGTACATGTACGTACGTTTAGTTGACCAATCATAAGCCGCTGAGTGTCAGAAAGACCCGCATCACATATGGGAATACAATCGGCAAGTATGTCGTACGCACATATGTACAATTAACAGATATTGACTATCCAGTAAAAGATATATCTATCATAAGATATCTATCAGTGCAAGTGTTTTCGTCATACAATGTGTTACACTTTCAAGATGCCTTGTGTACCACCGTTTATACAGAGAAAAACAAACGGAGAAAATAAATCAAAACACTGTAGTTACACGTACTCTCATAAGCAAATGTGAGCTTAGCATCTGATTAAGGGCCAATTGGGGTGTGCCTGAAAATCCTATACTCGCTCTATATACCGCGTTGAAAGGAATCAAACCTTTATTTACGGATTTCTTCGATTGACATTTATCGACCTTACTATTTTAGGTAAATGAATAAGAAGACAAATTTCAGAGCATATTTTACGAATAGACCTCCGTAGGCCAGGGCAATATGTGTAAACGTAAGGTAGCTACATACTTTTTAGACACTATCCTTCAAAACCGTGTCTGCGATTTTCTTTATATGTCTTTGTTTTTTTAATGCGCTCTTAAAGGTGTTAGATGAAGGTGCTTTTCAAGGAATTTTAATTATCACGCCATATAATTTGAATGGAGCCTCCGGGAAAAAATCGCAGACACGGTTTTGAAGGATATTGTCAAGGCTTGTCAATGAAGAAATTCTAACCGGAAATCTTGCAACGTGTTTGCATAAGGCGGGGAAAACCGGTTTTTGAAGTTTCAGCAAAACACTTGTCACGTGACTCTTATGCAAATAATGACCGTGTACTGTGCTTGGTCGGATAGCTCTATATCAGGGCTTTCAGAAAATGTATACTTTATTGGGGTTTGGGACGTGTTCAATTGAGAAAAAAATAAAATCTGAAAGTGTCTAAAAGGTATTTAGCTACTAAACAAGAACGTATCGACCTCCCCAGACTACACTAGTCTACACTGTAAGCCCGCAATTTTAGAGTCTACACATTATAGAGTGTAACTGACAAATACAGTGCATGTGGTTTTCACATTTATGACTTGTTACAGTTTCTCTGTTCAATACAATAAATCACCTTTACTTCACAACTGAAGAATTGCATGAATGAGCCATATCCTTGTACACAAGTAAAGCATGTTATTATTGTTACTTATGTCAATACTCACGCCAAAACAGGCACCATATTTCAACCCTGGAAAGTCTCTATAGTATCTCATTAAACACACATTCTTCCCCTAAAACAGCCATTGTGGACCAGTGGCTTTATTTAAAAAGAAACAGAATGTACTAGATGTTCTATTAAAATGCAAATTTACCGAATGACCTGTAATAAATCTGCCGTAACCTGGTTTTCGACGTGTGTTCGTTGTTTGACTCTCGTGAGATAAGATCTATGCCGATACATATGATCATGGTTGATTTTCGTGCAAGTCAGCTAACTTACGATTCAATTGTGAGGTGTGTCCTAATCGATGGTGATGTGTGTGTGGTGTACTGCGATTATAATAATAATCTTTCCCTGAAAATTGAAAGTATTGCGCGATATTCTGCTTTGAAAATACTAAACCGAAGTTCAGGAACATATTTCGTAGACCAAAATATGAACACGTACGCATGTAATCCCATGCAACCCAGTGAGATGCCATGCGATTCAGTGCTATGCTATGCGAACCGTTCGGATGCGACCCGACCGGTTCCGTTGCAATGCAATTCAATTGCGTTTTGAATGCAATGCACTGCAATATCATGCGATCCAATATAATGTTGTGCAATGCAATGTTCTGCAATGACATGCACGTAATGTAATGTAATGTAATGCAATGCAATACACTGCAGTACAATGTGATGCGATGCACTACGAGACAGTGGTATGCAATGCAATGCAATGCACTTGATTGCAAAGTGGCGAGATGCAAAGTGATGCAATGCCATGTGATCTGATGGGATGTAACACAATGCAACGCAATGTGATTTAATGCAGCAACGCAGTGAGATGCAGTGCTATGCGATAAAATGTTATGTGATGCAAAGCAATGTGATGGAAATAGGATGCGAAGTGACGCAATGCAATGCAATGCAATGCAATGCAATGCAATGCAATACTGTAGGAGCTCCAAGACATGTCTGGCCCCCCCCCCCCCCCGCCAGTGACGCACTTAACCAGTACTTTACAGCGAAGCGTACGAGGTACGGAAATGTAATGAGGCACTAGAGAATCTGATTCCGTCCGATTCAATAGAAAATATAAAAGGGTCCTAAATACTTTATACTATCATTCCATCACTTGGGTAGTATATTATATACTAATTTAATTCATTAGGTTTTTAACGATTTGACTTTAACAATTAAAATTTTAAAATTACCGAGAAAATAAGGTTCATCACTTCGTATTTGCACATTGAAATTTGAAAGGCTTTGAAAGGCTTGCATACTCAGATCATATTGATATACATGTAAATCGTCACTTGTGATAATTGTGCTCCTATAGCTTTACATATCTTTATGGAAATGTACAAGTCAAACCTTGCCTAAATGCAGAGACACAGACCAAAGAATATTGCCCATATGAAAGCCCCAGGGCAAAACAAAGTGTTTTCATCCATTTTAAAAGAATAAGACATCACTTACACTTGTTTAATCATTTCCCGATGAAGACCATGTGTTGCTCGTATGGAGATTTAAGAGTGAAACACAGCATATAAGCATTAATGCTAGTGTAACAGGGATTCTCAGAAATGGGAATTAATGAGATCATTTTAGAAGTTCTGTAATCATGGTAGATGCAGGGATGTGGTATGGAAGTATAAACCGTCTGTTTCACAGAAGATGAATGATGGCATTTTTAGCTTTGACTGACAATTGTTTGCTCAGCTTAATTACACTACATTTGCCACTTTTGGTCAATAGCGTCAGTTGTGACATGCCTACTTGGTGCACATGCCCATTTCGAACATGTGACTAAACCGAAAGGTACAAGATGGCTCTAAATCATTTGTTTTTAGACCTGGCAATAATTAACTTTTCTCGAATAACAATAATTTTTGACCTCTGTTTTTTGATCATGCATTTAACTTACAGTCTTCAGCAACTTAACTCCTTAGCTGGAGTTAATTTGAGCATGTGGAATTTCTTCTCTGCTGATCTTGTTTTCTTCTGCAAACACAGAAAGCCGTCTACCATCAACATAAGGTTTTTACTTCTTATACTGAGACTTAAGAGATCACCGGGGCCAGTATGAAGCATTTAGACATCGGCAAGTAAAATGAATTTGAAAATACCGCGGAAAAAAAGAAATCCTACTGAAGAGTTTAATCGTATGAAATATTCTGTTGGCTCTAATGACAGGTTCAACTGTATCAACTAATCAATTAATAAAGGTCAATTGAAAGACGCTTCGATCGTCAAATCAAATGTACAATGTTGTTCAACGAATTCTGTGTCAGCTGTGTGGCGCTATTTGGAGAGTAAGTACGTGTAATTGAGTAATTTAGGCTTTGTTGTTTATTGTTGTCATTTGTGACCAAGTGAAACGTTTGAATTTGTTGTTCTTCCAATGATATTGTTGTCATCGGAAATACAAACTAAAAGAACACCGGAATAACTGGGCTTCCATTTACCGTTTAGTTAATTAAAGTAAATGTGTCAGACGATGTAACTATGGGGATCCTGTTTTGTAGCTCAGGTGAATACAACAGCGTCTTAGATTCATATGTGAGCGCCATCTCCGGAGGATAAGCAACATCCGTTTGTTTTTATATAACTGGACTTCTCTTGCCCTAGAAAGCTCTCAGTATTTCTCTTTTTGTCATTCTTTGATAATTTCAGCTAATCTAACGCCTAAGACCTGAGATAATATATTGGCATGTTTCTGATTTTTTGGATTGTCACGCTTTATTTAATTAACAACATTAAGAAATAGTAAAATGGGGTTACCGTCCAACTCTTGGAGCAAGGCAGTCCTAAAATAACCCAGCCCCATGCTTTTTTTACTACAGACAGTTTAAAATGTATTTTCGCTCACATTTTGATAATTTAAGCGGAAAACGCCTAAAACGTCTAAAGAATGCTGTTTTGCTTATTTATATATATTGCAAATGTAGTTAGTAAACTAGAAAATTGACGATAAAAGATGTTTTCGATCTTAACGTTTCTGACTCTAGTCGGCATTTTTTGCAGGTTCTTTGAACTACAGAAAGGAATAATGTTGTCATTTTATCTTGAAACCTAGCACGTCGACACCACTCTTTGAATGTAATGTTCGAATTGACTTCTCATTGCAAGTCTTCTGTGAACTTCTCAGGAAAACTGACAAGATGACCCGTGTGTTTTCTTGAATTTCTACCTGCGAACAAGTGGAATTGGCTGATACTGTGTTGTTCATGGGAAAGTCTGAAAACGCAATCTATGCATGCACGCATTGTCAAAAACACCTATAAACGAAGATTGCATTGTCGTCCGTGGTCATGACAGGAAAGTTTATGGCAGAGAAATTTCTCTATTTTTTCAGTGAGGAAAATGAATTTGGATGTAATGAAACGGATGATAACTGGCCCTACTTAGGTATCAGCACTCATACATCTGTTTCATCTCGGGCCGCTAAGTCATTCGCAGCAGGTTCGTTTTACGAGACTCCGTAAAAATATCCCATATTTGAAGTATATACCTATCGACTGGCAATATTCGGGTAAAAAAATATGTTTTTTTTTATCGAAGGCTACGCTAACAAACCCCTGAAACCACTTTTCGTGTTAAATCTTAACGTTTGCTGACTTAAAAATCATTGCAGAACTATGTACCTGTACCCTTTGCAAGTAACATTGCCTAAATGGCGCATACCTCATTACATAAAACGACAAATCACCAAATAGGTGTGTTATAAAATTGTGTTATGTCTGTTGTGGCCAGAGAACTTCAGTCAAACCTGCCTTAGGCGAAAATCAAACATAGACAAAATTAAAAAAAAACTTGAGTCGAACATTGCTAACCCAGACACATGATCGGAAAAAATGGCAAAATTATAATTCCCTATCGAGTCCGACATAATTAATGTTTTGCGTGTCACCGATGCGGTCTTAAAGTGTCTATAAATACAGATTGTTATTTTTGCGTGCAGTCACATCCGGCAAAATCTAGCTCTCTTTAGGGTCTGACGAACAGCTGTTATCGGCAGCCGCTATACACACGACCAGTTTCATCCCGTTTGTTCTCGATTTCAGTTCCGTTGAGTGCATCGTAGCTTTCAGCAGAGATAGTATTGCGATCTCTTAATGTAAGTATTATCAATCCTGTTATCATTTTTTTTCATTTCTTTTAAATATCAACGATAAATTATCACTTATTCACAGTGAGAATGTCAAGTGCGCCATTTGCCACCGCATAGATGCCACGTGAGCAAGAGGTATAATTTCATATATATGATTATCAAAAAATCGTTTACCAAGTACGATTCCAAAAGCTTAGACTAGTTTGCCATAGAAAAGACCAGACACTTTTAGCAGTATCTTGTGAAACAAAATGATAGCTTTTGGTGCAATAATGAGAACATGCAAATAGGGACGATGAAGACGACAAACTGTACTGCAGATAAACTTCTGAATCAATAGAAACCATAAAACGCCAAACTTTCTGCCGCCTCCCTGCCGATATCGAAATCCAGGATTCTTTGAACGAAAGAAGCAGATGCGCACGAGCAGCAATGTTATTTATCTTTCGAAGGAATGTGTTGTTGACAACAAATATAACATGAAAATATAGCGAATAACTTTGTTGAATTAAAAATCAATATTTTATTGGGCAATAGATAACCTGCCAATCTAAATCAGCCAGATAAACTGGAGAATATATATCTTTCTAGAGGCAGGACTGGCCTTAGCTATGTTGATAGTTATCTTATTTGTGGTTGTGTGCACATTTTTTGACGGATATAACATCTGCAAGAAAGTAAATATTTTTTTGCCAAGAGTTAGCTTTAATGTCAAATTGGTGTGCAAACATTGTGTATGAACAAAACAAATACTCACAACAACACGCTGTTCTCACGAACATATGTACATCATCCCAATATTTGTTATACCACCGTTAGGTGAGACGTGATCATCTCCAAAACGGTACATAGCTGCCAATGTTATACTATTGCAAAAACAGGTAACACGAATGTGCAATTCAGAATAGCGTATGTATGTATGTATGTATGTATGTATGTATGTATGTATGTATGTATGTATGTATGTATGTATGTATGTATGTATGTATGTATGTATGTATGTATGTATGTATGTATGTATGTATGTATGTATGTATGTATGTATGTATGTATGTATGTATGTATGTATGAATGTATGTATGTATGTATGTATGTATGTATGTATGTATGTATGTATGTATGTATGTATGTATGTATGTATGTATGTATGCATGCATGCGTGCATGTATGTGTGTGTGTGTGCGCAAGCGCGTGCACATATATATATTGATGCACACGTATTATCTCACAATCAAATTTATTTCATTTGTGTTGTAGATATCAGAAGTCACACAAAATGGATCGACTGAGCTTTCTGATGTTTATGCTGCTGGTTTCTGCTCGTCTCTTTGTGTGCGAGGTTTGTTTCTGTTTAGTTTGTGGTTCACAAGAATACGAAAATGACAGCAAAAATAGGGACAACGAAAGTCACATATTGAGATATTTCATGACTACGAGTTCTCGACGAAGTCTGACTTCCTAGAGCAGTCGGGAAAAATCCGACCATAAAGCTAAAAATTCAATCCAAACCAACTCAAAATCTCTCTTTGTTAAGAACAGTAAACAAAATCACGATTAAGACTGCCCTTTGCAACCGATGATTAGTAGCGGGTTTGAGTTAGCAGATGATCAGGCCAAGGTGACTGTATATAAAACACAGACACGCGCTTACTGCATATCACCAAAAGAACATTAAGCAATAAAGAAACTTCACGTCAGTGTAAAGATTAGGGCCAGTTATGAAGAGTGAGCGCGGGAATAATTTTATAAATTTGATGCCAGAATTGAAAATTTAAGCTTCTCAATTTGCTTTTGGCTCTATCTGCCTACATGAGTTTGGAGCCAGTTTGGTTTTGGGCCGAGTTGGTCTCTAACCGAGTTAATTGGTTTGAGTCGAGTTGGATTTTGGCCTAGTTGACCGTGAGTCTATAACCGATGACAATCACCGTCACTATGTCCGATACGCCATCGTGTAATAAATAATTGATTTCGAACTAAAGTACCTAATGCGCAAGATGATAACAGTTTCCAAACCTAGATACGGGAGTCTCACTGCGCTAGTATCAAGTTTTTACATTGCAAGTACTATTGATTTATTGAACCATAATGGATATAGTAGAAGTAACATTCCCTGTTCGTTCTATCATATTTTTGCTTCGTTACTTTCCTGAACAGGAGACTTGCTATGAATGGACAGAGTGGATGGACGATGAGGCGAGTGGCATTGTCGAACCGTCAGACATCGGAGAATTCGAACTCGTAGACCAGCTTCGAGGCCAGTACGACATCTGCGAAGACCCGACAGACATTGAATGCGGACTCGCCGCTGAACCGCACACCCCTTACGACCAGACAGGCCAAGCAAATCTGACGTGCGACTTGGAGAATGGTTTCATGTGCTTCAACCAATATCAACCTGAAGGCAGCGATTGCTTGGATTATGCGATCCGCGTGCAGTGCCCTGTACCATGTCCGACTGAGGTACTAACGACAGACTCTCAATGTGACGAACCACCAGAGTCAGACTCGCCCTATAAGTGCGATGATGATGAGTCCCAGGGTATTGATGTCAAAATTACCTTTGGCGTGTCTACAAGCTGGAGGGACGAGATCGAAGACAAAACATCTTGTCACTATCGCAGCATTGTCGGTGACATCGTCAAAGCGGTAAAACTTTTTTTTTATTTCAGAGCTAAATGTAGCAACTTTCACAAGGTCTTGCCGGTTTTAATACATGTATGTATGTATGTATGTATGTATGTATGTATGTATGTATGTATGTATGTATGTATGTATGTATGTATGTATGTATGTATGTATGTATGTATGTATGTATGTATGTATGTATGTATGTATGTATGTATCTATGTATGTATGTATCTATGTATCTATGTATGTATGTATCTATGTATGTATGTATCTATGTATCTATGTATGTATCTATGTATGTATCTATGTATCTATGTATGTATCTATGTATCTATGTATCTATGTATCTATGTATCTATGTATCTATGTATCTATCTATGTATCTATGTATCTATCTATGTATGCATGCATGCATTGCGGTTGTACTTACTCTGTATGAGACCATAGCATTGACAGATAAAGTCTATCGATGATCACATGTTTATGTAAACTGTGCTATTTTAATCTGATGTGATGGATGACTTGGATGATAGTTTAAACTGCAAAAATAGACATTTGGTATCCGTCGCACTACTTAAGTTCGGTAAAAAAATAAAAAAAATAAACAGATAACAATTCAAAAAATAAAAAGACGGAGAGTCAATGTTTCAGATATATTTATTGAAGTCCACATAATTTCTTGACCCTATATCCGACGAGAAGAAAATTTCATTTTCATTTTTCATTTTTTTCTAGAATACAACCAGCTGAGATGATCAGCAGTGTTACAATTGCAACAGCCGTTCCGTTGTTCTAACTTTACTATTAAAAGGGCGCCACTATTTGTAGTCAAATATACGTCATCACTATCACAAACTATTAATGTCGTCCTCTCTTATGAGACGAAAAGAAGAAACTTAATGTATTCTGGTAGGACTAGCTTTAGAGCACGTCATTTTTGAGAATTCGACAAGAGATAATCGACAAATATCCTTCTTTTATCCATTTTTGTTTATTTTTTTCCGGCAGGTTGTTGCAATATTTTCCAGCCCTGAAGCAGATGGCGCATTTCAGTGTTATACAGACAACACCCTGAGGTAAAATTAAATGCAAGCTGTTAATGCGGGTGTTAAGAGCTCTAATTTTAGGCGGCTGTAAGCGATCCAAAATCGTGACTGCGAGATGGCTGTTAAAACCTGAGAAGTAATCTTTCAATGGGTATGACAAAGCCAAGTCGAGAATAACTTTGAATTTTAGCCGTCCAATAATTTAACTTAATAATTTATTGGTCGTTTCCTCCCATTACCTAACAAATGCAGAAGTCCTGTTTTACGTCAACTATTTTTAAAACTTAACATATCTAATTTATAAATACGGCTAGTTTTCAATCGGATTCGAACCCACAACATACGGCATCAGTCGCCTAGCGGAGAGGCCACAGAGAGAACCGCTCGGCTAAATCTCCACTCCCCAAAAAGAGTGGTTCAATAGCCGGCTAAGTTGTTACATTTTTCTGACTGAGACCGCTCCACACGTTGTAGAGTTCGTGAAGCACTCACGCACGCATGCTCACTATCACACATCGCACATACACACTTTATCGAAGCGAAGAAACGAATACATCGCTTTAACTGGGCGAACGATAACCTCGGGGACAATTCTGTCCACTAGCAGAGCTACCAACCCAGGGTAGAAAATACGGCTAGTTTTCAATTCATGAGTAAATTTGCAAATGTATGTTAACACTCTCTGTCCATTTTCAAATGTTCAAGGCTAATTTATAGACATCATGACTCCTTCGTCACTAAGTTATGGTTAATATGTCCCATTCTGGCACTCACAAAATTCTTAGGTAATATGCGCCTCGGAGACAGATATTAAGGCTTTCAAATTTTATCAATTCTATTCTAATCTATCACCTGTTGGGGTTCATTTTAAAGCTCTTGGTGTAAGAAAACTTTTCACTGTCTTAGTTTTTTCAAAAATCCAAAATCGGATTTTTCTCCTTAGAGTTACTGAGCAAAGGTATGGCGGCCATTTTGAATTTTAAATATCTCATTAGGATATATAGAAGACTGCATTAACTTGCATGGTACCTGAAACCCGGGTCTTTGCCTGACCAACTCGGGTGACAAACAGAAGACTTTTAATCCCCCAAGGTGTTAATGTTCCATCGTTACATTTATCTTATCAAGCTGGTGCTATTATAGGAACAATGGACTCACTCAAGATAATCTGTTTGCAAATGTTGACATAGAGATTAATCCTCTGATAACCAAGTAGGGAAGTGGGGTATTCCAAAGTTAATGGAGCTTTCCCGTAATGTGTAAATCTTCGGTTTCCCTACTACCAAAATTTGCACGGTGACCTCCGAGTTTATTCTTGATTTTGAAAGAAAATGGTTAAAAGATTAATTGAGGAAAGTTTGAGCAGAAATGTACGTCTTTCACATTCGAGGTGCATATCACCTTCAAACCATGAAGTTATTCATAAATGGCGTGTCGTGTACTGTATTCTAAGAATGGCATGTTTCTTTCCTGTTACGTGTCATCTACCCTAGTATGAGTAATACATCCGATGATGTGGTTATTAACGAGATGGAATTGACACTGGACATAAGGGATTTGCTGAATCCAGCCGAGACAATTAAAGGGATCTTTGAAGAGGTCGCCGGACGAATCAACCAGAACGAGACGTTCCCCCTGAAAATCGACCAGGACCAAGAAGTTGGTGTTCAACTACGTATGTACATAATCTGGAATTGTTGTAAAAACTGATTTTCCTTCACATTGCAATACTTCTAAACACAATGCTTAAATACAAAGTCATTATTGTGAAAAAATAATAATGAAAACAGACGACACCTAGATAATAATAAAAAATTGCTGATATCGATAATCAAGTTGTAAGGAACATATTTCATGTTTTTAGTAGTTTTATTTATGAATGTGCATTGCCAGGACATAATGTGCGCTGTTACTTCTTGTTTTAATATGTGGTTACTATTTCATAAATACCCATGGTTTAATTTTGACAAATTCATTTATCTTGTAATAAACAATGTTATATCGACGCAAACACCATATGCTTTTTATATTTTAAATTTACAGTGGAAGAGATATTTTCTGGGATATCAACTCGACAAGCAGGTATTACATACAGACTTGACTACGATCATTCTTACAGATAATGTATGGAACTTTTATCAATGAGATACCAATATTCCATACTATAGAAGCCACCCGTAAAATGGTTTCCTTTTTAAAGACTATGTATATATTGCATACGCGCACTCAGATACATAGATACATAAATACATAGATACATAAATAGATACATATATACATAGATACATAGATACATAGATACATAGATACATAGATACATAGATACATACATACATACATACATACATACATACATACATACATACGTACGTACGTACGTGCGTGCGTACGTGCGTGCATGCGTACGTACGTACGTACGTACAATACATACATACATACATACATACATACATACATACATACATACATACATACATACATACATACATACATACATACATACATACATACATACATACATACATACATACATACATACATACAATCACTCGCATTGATTATTAATAATGTCGACTGCGAAGGTAGCAGCGAATACAAACAAGAGGTTTTTAAAACAAATTCAAAAAGAATTCGCAAATCTCGTGTCCTATGCCTGCTACTCCATCCTCTATTACTGGTTATTTTGTATGCGCGCAGTCGTGTTTAAAACCAAACTTTCCTTTCTTTGATTTTCAGGTAGCATCGTCTTGTCCTTTGGCCTTGCTCTAGCGGTGATCTTCCTGGTTATCCAGATACTTTAAGTTTTTGAAAAGCGATGACATCGACAAAATATCTTATTTTCTCTGTTCACGTCTTATAAAAGATTTAATAAATGTTTGTTAAGTTTTATTTTTATCTGATGATTATTAAATGCTGATCAAAATGTGTAAGGAGTAGGTACTTTACACAATATCCAGTTGTTTGAAGAATAGGCACACGTGATTTGGAATGAGCTGTGTTAAATTTTGGATCATTTAGATGTGTAATACGGGACTCTGACCGTCGTCGAGAGAAGCCTCATAAAACTAGCCCTCTTAGATTGCCATATACATTCAGCAGACACCTAAAAACAAGTCTTCCAGATGGAAATATCCTAACTAGCTCTGTCATCCAAGAAATATTTATTTATATGCTTATTATTTATTTATATGCTTATTAAATTTTGACCCATTTGTGAGACAGAAGAACACATTAAAGGTATGCATATTCCGAGTTCGTATTACAAGGTATAGCCAAGAGTATCATGCCGTGGAATTATCTCGAAGCGTCCTTCACGTGGCCAAGGCGTGTGAAGGTTGGTACAAGATTGTACGAGAGGGAGATAGGGAGATAGCATCATACTTTTAATTAATTATCGGTAAAGATTTCAATGAATACAATCGAGAACGGTATATTCTGTGATATTGTTTAATCTTGAGAAATAATCAAAGACTGACGGAAGTTTCCATATGATGACCATCGTATAATGATGATAATTTTAATTTTGTAGTTGTGTAAGTTTAGACACACGTATAACTTTGTAGAGAGTCATGTGGAGTAAGACCCGAGACGCTGAATGTCACGTTGCCATCTCGTAATAAAGATTTTAAGTGGTGCTTACAATCAACATTTAAGTGTGTCAGCTTCAGTTATTGCAAGCAATATTATCCAGACTGGTACCTCAACTCGTATTCTCCCCAACGCGACAAAATTCCGGGAGTGTAGAAGAGAGTTGAAGTTTACACAGACCTCTGCGTACCTGATCAGAGCTTTCAAAAAATAAAGTCATTAGCAATCCTCTATGGAGCGCTGTCGTTGTTCTTAAAATTTGCAAGGGTGGCAATATGGAAGCATTGATCTGATGTACTTTCAAAGTTTTTTACTGATGAAACTAAGTGTTTAAAATGCATCCTTAAATTTTAAACTTTAGTCACTCATGTACTTCGCTCAATGAAGCTCAACGTTTCTCTTTCATAATCGAGAACAAATTTGCCAGTCGTCATGCAAAGGTATTTTGACCAGAGAAACAAATTATATCAGATGTACCCGTATCTGAAACGCGCAAAGGCCGCTACACCCTATTTATCTCTATTAAGAAAAAAAAAATTGTTCGATTTGCACTGAAGCACCAGAATACAATCTTCAATATCTCCACGGCTTTAAAACGAGGGTACACAAGCAGTAGTCTGGTTCCCTGACCCATTTCTACCGCTGGCTGCGCTGCTAACGAAAATAGGGTCAGGTATGGGCTAATGAATATTTCAGTCAGAATTTTGACTGCATATTAATGAGCACAGTCACCTGACAAGATCATGTGATCAGCACATCTGTATAGTACCAAGCTCGGAAATTAGACTACGAAACATTGAACGTTGAAATTATTTGTACAGTTCGCTTTTAAATCTCTGACTCTGTTCTTCTGTGATGGCATTCAGTGGTGAAATGACGAGTATCGTCTATGATTTTTTTCTCCGACGTGACTTGGTGACCATGGTGACCTTTTGCATGTACGGCAATGACTAAAAAAATAAATGATTTTTCGTTTTTCATTCAATGTCGACATAAGATGCTTGGTTCGGGAAACTATGGAGGTAAAATGACTCAACGGGCATACGCAATCTAAAGGGGAAGGTAGTTCCCAGTTGGAAATAAAATAAACGCAATCACTGCACTCGTACTATTGACCAATGATATCCATGCTTACAATAGCCCATACCTGACCCGAGCCTATTTTCGTTAGCAGCGCAGCCAGCGGTAGAAATGGGGCAGGGGACCGAACTAGACTGAAAGATCTACCATGACGCTCTACGCTCCCCGGTAAGAGGAGGAGCGCTAGCGTAGAGAGCGCCCTCCAGCGACGGATCTTTCTGTCTAGGGACCGAACAAGTATTGCTGAAATTGAAGTGGGTGAATTATTCCTTTGTGTCGACACAAGATATCTCGTATAATGACAAGAATTTGTTTAATAAGTAAACAGCAAGAGCGCCTCAAGAAAGCAGACGCTGAAAGTTAGAGTACACTTTGGCAAGTAAGTGAACAAAATGTTTCTGTACAGTACTAGTGTGGTACTATTTAAGAAAATGCCGAGAGAGTTTGACCGGTTGACCTCGCTGTTAATTTTATGCAGGAAATTACAATAACAATGCTTGGTCGAATGACGCAGTGCCTTGAGGGTGGGATCACCAGTGGTATATGGGGAGGAGTACCTTCCCGATGGTGATAAGTGGTGCAGATTACCATCGCCTAGGTGACTGGCGTATACGCGTGCCAAAAGACACCTATGGTTGATTTCCTGTTGACCAGTCGGATGGCAGAGTTGCAAATACCTGGACTGAACCATTTGGTTTTTGTGGGTGTCGGTGGTACTTTGACAATATAAGTAAAAATGCACATATATTGAGTTTATTGTCTTGTTTATGAGCGGCCAGTATTTCCAACAGCATAATTATGTGCATTTGCCCTGAAGGAATAAATAATTTTCGAATAAAACATCGCGAATGTAACTACATTCCTTAAGCTCGACGTACACTTAAGTGCCCCAAAGAACCATGAAATTGCTCGACATTCGATTGAAGAGATGAGTTTTGCCAAACCGCGTATACAGAAAAAGTGGCAGATGACTTTATTTTTAGAATCATAGACAGTATAGCGAGATGTAAAAAATGTGAAACAGGCTCCCCACCTAACTATCCTAAATGTTTTTGTGTCGAGTTTGTGTTTGATTCGTTTCGAAAATGTGTTCCTACATTCTTATCCGATTGTTTGTGTTAATAAAAATGTTTGTTTCGCTTTGGATATTTGTAGAGAAGTTTGGATTAGTGTGTACGGTAATGTTTTGTTTGTGTGGGGAAAGCTTATGGCGAGACGCAGCCGGACCTATGTTGTTACAAAAGTTGATAGAGTCGCCCTTTGACGCTTGCGTTTCGAAACCCGAGTGTGGTTTCTCATCAGTCGCAGTGTAGATTCTTTCCTTAGTTTGTGTTTGTGAAAATTTATTTTAATGCATTTTAGTGGTCTTGCTTTCCGATTAGCGAGGCAAATATATTAATTTTGGTCACGTTGTGAGTCCGTTTGGTGGTTCGGTTTGTTTGTTCTATATTTCTTTACTTCGGTAAATTTTGTTTTGACTGGTGTGTCTTTTAGATATATTTTTGCGGAGGTTTGTGAATTTTTAGGCAATAAGTACCACTGCGGGGTACGGATTTTATGTTTATTGGATCAAGATACTTACAAGTATCCTGGTTGATGTGCTTGTTCTCGTACATTTTAATTAATAGTTCATTTACTTGTTTACTGTTTGTTCTGGCTTGTTGTGTATAATACTGAGTGTTACGTAATTGCCTTTCGCATTCGAGTACGTAATCGTTTGTGTTGACAATAACGAAAAACCGACCCTTGTCGAAGGGTTATTTTCCCAAAATTTGTCCAATGTTTGCAAGCTGGTTGGCACGCGACATGTTTTGTTTCCTTGTTTGAAAGGGTATCTCTAGAAGTGCGAGTTTAGCAGCTTCAGATAGCTTTCAAGTTTTTGTTTTTTTGTTGTTCGTGGAGTCCAATTTGACTTTTCTTTGAATTGGTGTTGTTGCGATTGTTTGTGTCTCACGATGTAGCGTAGTCACATTATACGACTTTATTTGTTGAAATCCTGAGGTGGTTTTATTCTGTTTGGTTTTGTTGGTGTCCGAATGAATTTTAAGGCTTTTGCCTAGTACTATTTTTCGGAGTTTCATAGTTTGAGCGATGATAGGTTGTTGTTGAATTTCATGTTGTTGTCGGCTTTTCTTTGGAAATAGCTGATTTATTTCCACGGCCATGTTTTCTGTTACGTTACTGTGATTATTTATTTTGTATTTAATGTTGTGTTTCAGTTGTTTGTTATGTGTACGATTTTTGTTATTTCTTTTAAGTGTTTGTGTGTTCTATGTCATCTTATCGTATTTTTTGGTCGTTCCCTTTTTGGAGTATTTGGTGGCCCTGAAAAGGGCCGCTTGGTATGGGTTTTTGTTAGCGCTTGGCGCGTTTGTTTTGGCGATAAGCCTAGCTTTTTATGCTTCTTTTCGCCGATTCGATGTGCTTGGTGAGTAGGTGTTTGCCGCCTTCTTGTCACTGTGTGTGCTTACATGGACAGTCTGCATAGCCCTTGAATGTGGTCTCGATTTTGATCAAACTTACAATTTAGGAGTATATATCAAAACTGATAAATGATTTATGTGATTACTGTAGCTATAGATAGGCTACATTCAGGACGGGCAGCGACGGGCAGTAATTAGTAGGCTAAACAGGTGGTTTTCACCGTGGGCAGAACTCGGTGCAATGATACTGAACATTAATAGTAAGCCTGTCACCTTGAAGGTAATGCTGTAGGTGAAACAAGGACACACGATGGTACAAACAACACCACAAGTGAAACGTACACACAGAAATACACGCGTTCCTACGTTGTGCCCACCCGGGCCACGCGATTAAAATATGACTGATACTGCTGGATAGTGTTAATTGGGTCGGTAAACAGTCAATTAATAGTTTAATTGACTACCTGGGTGATTGGCAGGTCGTGTCCAACGACGCATATGCAAAGCAGGCCAAAAGACAAAAGCCCCCAAAGTTATTGACAGCTGGCCAGGGGTCACCATGAATACGTAATGAAGCTTCACTACGCAGAAACTGCGTAGTCAAGCCCTTCTTAACCGGTCAAACTCTCTCGGCATTTTCCGGCATGTACTATTTAAGTTTTCGTCCTATCAATCTTGAATAAATGTCAATAGCAAAGTAATTAACTATTAAAAGATTAAAGATTTTCTGGCATGTATTTCCTGAAATTACATAGGAATAGTAACATGTACAAAAAGTGTAATAGACAGTGATCACTGTGAGCGCCAGGACACGACACTGCCCCCTCTCTCTGTACACTTTTCTCATTCCCCCTCTCTCTGTCTCTGTGTGATCCTCAATATATGTCACCCCGACTATGAGTGTTGATCAGTATAAATGGTTGCAGGACTAGCACTTTAATTAAATGAAATCAAAGTATATACATATATACACACAATACATAAACAAATGAGTGTTGACTTTGACATTAAATGAAATTGGTTGAAATATACATTGAAAATTCAACGACCATATGACCAGTAACTAACAAACTATCCCTTTAGTACTGACAATGATTTGTTTTCAAATTTGAGGTTTCAATGCTTGTACCAAATTATTGAGTTCAAGAGATAAATGTCGGTTTGACACAGTGACGGTTTTCGCTATTGAATCTCCCAATTAATAACAGAAATGGAGTGCCTGACTATTATTCTGATAGCGTAGGCCTCGAAACTGAAAGAATCTATCTTTAATTTGCTCAAACTTTCCTCAATGAACCTTTCAACCATCCTCTTACTAAATCTAGAATGAAATTCAGGGGTCACCTTTAAAAGTTTGGTACAAGAGGAAAAAACTACCAAACATTTACCGATGTTTGAAATTCAAAATGGCCGCCATCCTTGCGTTAAAGCCCCAACCGCTGCGAATTTTATGCCTTATTTTCATGATTTTATTTTCAAACCAAAGTTGGTTCATGTAAATGTGTTAACTGAAGGACATAAGTATCACTGCTCGCTGATTTGGGCCAGTCCCATGCGTTTTAACATGTTAAATAATAAACGGGTGCCGCACTCATAAAATGGTGCCACACGGAAAGTACAAAAAATGCAGTATTTCCTGCACATACACATCGTGATCATAAAAGAAACAAGCATGATGCCATTTAGTTGAATGCACAACACACGATGGCCAACATTTTGTTGTTGAAATATGTATTTTCTCTGTCACATGATTAGTTTTTAAAAAATGGCGGGAAATCTAAAATGATGTTAAAACATTTGAAGTTACATGCCACTTTCGACACTTACGACATTGTTATACACTCATGGGTCTTATTCAAAAAAGCTCTTTGAAAACTAAGGATATCTGAGATCAGTTTATTACACATTTGCAGCTATTAGGGCTTTACCTCTAGTGGGAAAATAACATTTTCTATATTTGAAAAATTAGGACGTTTAAAGTTTGTCTTTCTCCAAAAGCTTTAAAATGAGCCCTTACAAGTGGTAGATCAGGAAAGAATTGGAAAGATTTGAGAGTCCGAATATCTGTCCCCGAGGCGCATTCTACGTTAATTTTATTTCTGCAGTTTTTGTCATCTACCGTTAGAACGACGGGGTAAATGCTGCCGTTTTTATTTACGCCGTGGGCGACCGAAGTAAAGCAACTCACGCCACCTACCAGTTGGTGGACTTACATTTAGAGACTGAACCGGAAAAATGTGCCCGGTACATAATACTTTAGTCATCTTGTACTAAGAATGTGAAAACAAATGGTTATTGTTGCTGCACCGTTAATATTTACAGCATTTGGCGCACTTTGTTGCTTTTATGCACCGCTGTGTGAGTAGAGGTAGAATACGCCTCTGGGACTATTCAAGTTATTCGGATATTTATAATATTCGTTCGGCCTAGTACCACTTGTGGGCCCGTACTCATTTCGAAGCGTATGGAGTCTATAAAGTTTTTAGCGGCCTAGTTTCGTGAAAATCAGCAATTTTATTGTCCCTAATAGAATGAAAGCCATTTGTAATTTCAAATATCGATAAACATTTGAAAATTTGTTTATCTATTACATATACGTCCCGTGCACGGTGACCCCCCCCCCCCCCGAATTTTATTTTTCATTTTAATTGAGAATGTTTGAAAGTTTGCTTGGGGAAACTCTTGAGAAAAAGTACGTCTTTCATTTTTGGGGCGCAAACTACCTTTAATAACTATTTCATGTTAAATAACTATTCTAAAGTCGTCATAATTATATTCATTGAAGGCTTGTTATAAACTGCTAGTAACAACGACAAAAAAGTCAATATTCTTCTAAGACTGTGATATATAAAAACAGCAACGATGAATATAATTGCAAGTTTTAACCAAATAAGCTTACTCGCAAGTTCTTGTGATCAGATTATAACCCTAATTTGATCAAAATGTCGAGGGATCTACACTCCTTGCAACTTTTACTCATTGATTTTACATGACAATGGAAACACAATTAAAATTTCCCAGCAACGGGATTGAAAACTGTGTGCTATTCCCGATCAAGCAACCGGATGCTAAAAACTGTTAAACATATATTTTGAGTTAAATCTTCATGAGCTGATATTGTTTGAAGCCAGAGATAAAAGTTTTATGAAAATCACTTTTGTGTGATTCTGTGTAAACATGTAAATCCGAATAAAAGTGACACACTATAATTGATTTTTTAGTAAATAAAGCATCGCGAATTCAGTTCTGTTATCTCCCGCTTATTCTATATTTAACACTTTGTCTTTTTGTGAACGGAACTTCCAGTTCCCTACCATCGTGACATCCGCAACTTTAGGCTTCGACATAATTGGTTATATTGTCGATCAGTTCTTCATGATTGAAGTTCGTGAATTCTCATTGTTTGCTCAAGCGTACTAAAATGTATTTTTCAAGGCCTTCAACACAAATTTAAGTGTTGGTAAAATGTGTTTGACGGCAGACGCCTTGCTTTTGAACTTTCCGATTCTGGCGCCGATAAACCTGGATCAAAAGATGAAAATGACATGTTCAAAGAATGATTCAATTTAAGAAATCGCCTATTGATTACCATCAGCCCATTCAAGTACACATAGAACATATTTTATCGGACTGTCGAAGAAATTTTTCACAAATTACACTTACTGCCGCTAAAACAGGTACTCTTGAGCTGAGGTCAAAGGTAATTTTCGGCTGTGCAAGTCAGTGAGTGCCCTACAGCCGACACATTCGATTACCGAGCCTGACGTGTTAGTTTACAAGTTTCTGATAATGTTTGCGTCAGAAATAAATTTATTTGAGTCTAAGAATGTTCTTTGCTATCGAAGTTCACACACACTGCATTCACGTAACGTCTTCAGAAAGTAAATATAATCTTCAGAACGAAATCTTCATAGACAAAATTAACTGTGTGACAAAATCAAATAGTGCTTACTCAATAGACAACTTTGTGCTCGCAAACAAAGTTTCGTCATTATTTATGTAAAATAAGGACTTACTTCATGATGTCGGCTACATGTAAACCAGCGCCACCACCGTTATCAAAGCCGCGAGAAGTCCTGCAACAAGCACAGAAAAAAGTTACCGGGCGTCATTCAACCACAGTCCATATTTCATGCAGCAGTGGTTCAAATTAAAATCGTACATTATTCCATGTTGTTAAAGCATAAATTGATACTATCTTGAATACATCTACGACAATGTCACAATGACAACGGATCCATGTCGAATTTGTATAAACACATGTATACAATCAGTGTTAATGAGCATTTACAGTTAAGCAAGACTGGTTATGAGGTTGTCATATTTACTGAATTGCTTAGATCTCATCTAGCATGTCTGAAAGGTTAAACGTGATTAAATATTTGATAAATTCGACGAAGGGGTTGCTTACCGTATAGAGATCCTCTCTGCCTTTCAGTTCCTTGAATGAAAATTGCACAAAACGTTAGATTTTGTCAAGTATTCCGGTTTGTTGTTTAGTTAATGCTGCTAATAATATTATGTCAGTGGTTTCAGGATGACATGGGTTCAATTTATCTACCCCGGGCCTCTGATGTGTTTGCAACCTCATTGGCTTTCCTTTGGAAAAAGTGTCGATGTGTGGCCAATTCTATTCTCCAGATAGCATGACATCCACTATATGTGTCCCCTCCCAGGGTACTGTGCATATAGCGTGAGGGAACATTGGTTTTATGATTTTTAGCATTGAAAAGTCAATGGAAGCCAACATTGTGTACAATTGTGGGCATCGCCATCATGCCCCATATCTCAACAATCCTCTACGAAGACTACTATTGACAAAGTTTTTACGTAACCAGCATGACGGACTGACTAAAAACCATACAATCACAGGAAATCTACGTCTCGAGATACCACACTTCTGCTTCAATACACTGACAGAAAACACACTTCATCCTACAATCTCAATTTTGATATCTCATACGATTGGCCGAAAGTTTTTGGGGTGAACGATACGGTGTGTTAATAGGGTCACGACATCGTCACCAGAGTTGTTAATGGAACAAGTCTAACTTTTTCATAACGTCTTCGAAGCAAAAAATACGATTAGCACATTTGTCAGACTTTGAAGGCGCCAGTAACAGTTAATTTCTATTTCTCTGATGTTTTGTATGCTCTCCATCCGAAAAAGCAAAGACCGTGGATACTACTTTTATCTACGCTTAAATCTTACCATAAACTGCACAGAGTATTCAAATGTAATACATATAGGGGTGAATGGTTTCAAATTTGACATTGTATGTCCTGTTTCCTTTGTAATATTACCAATTTTGAAAATGGCGGGTAATCAAAATGATGTTAAAAGTTGAATTTACTTGTAAAATGCTTCACAAAGGAATGGTTTCCCAATGCAGTAAAAGCCCATATACCTTTAGATGGTATACTTAAGAGATAACCAGGAGAGAATAGGAAGATATTTTGAAGTTAACATGTTTCAAGAGTTACAGCTCACGGGGCTTTAAGACTTTGGAATCTCACAAATGGAAAAGGGGTATGCTCTACAGTAACAGACGCCTCCTGAATAGTATGGTTCAGAGACCAGAGCTCATAGTGGTCGATGGAACAAGATGTCCTCACAGTTCAACAACCCTAAGCCACACAAAAAACCCGTTTTGCTCGAACAGTGTATAGAAATGGAAAATCTGTCTATTTTACACTTACCTGATTGGCCCGATTTGTTAATAGTCACCGTAATAGCACTAGTAGTATCTACTTTGAATTTTAAAGAGGCATCCTGGTTTCGTCTGGTGGCAGCCTCGGTGAATGCTGTAATTACCTCGTCTTCAGTGAGTTTGGCGTCCTTGGAGAATGCTACTGAGATCTTCGCGGCCATCGCACTGTCATTGACTTTGCTGTGCATTTGAATTAAATGGGACTAAATTTGAATTGGTATATATATATATATATATATATATATATATATATATATATATATATATATATATATATATATATATATATATATATATATATATATATATATATATATATACTGTGATGGATGGCATCGTTCCCAAAAGTTTTGAACAGTAGCCTTTCCTGCATGTACATATTTAGCATGTTATCAGAAAAATATTCTCTTGGCATTATATCGAATTGTGAAATCTGTGGTACGTTTAGCAGAATGAAAAATGTTTTCATAACCAGCTGTATGTTGTGACTGCTAAAAACATCACAAGTAATGGGTAATCGTGACATTATTTGAGGTTTGCCTTTAATAACTATAAGTTGTTTCTGTACCTGTTTTATTACTAATATAATACACCACATACATAAAGCTTAGCCGAGGCTGGGAATTTACCTCACTTGAGGGCGCTCTATGCATTCGATCACGTCAGCGATAGTCGAGGCATTAAATATTCCATAAATCTGGGGATAAAAGGAATGGTTTAAGCTTTTATCCTGGTTATATCAAAGGTCTTCCTCCCAAAACACAGATAATTTACCCAGAGAGAGGCATTTACATAAACATTCTCTCTCTCTCTCTCTCTCTCTCTCTCTCTCTCTCTCTCTCTCTCTCTCTCTCTCTCTCTCTCTCTCTCATCGTCACCTCCTATTGTGCACCTATATTTATTTGTCGGTGCAATTATTTTATAGAAATTTAAATTTAAGGGTGTTCACGGACCATGTTATCCCACACTTAATTCCCGTCACTGTTGAGAATACTTACCACGTCACTTATATCCACGATGGCATTGCTGTGTTGACAGGAAGACTTGTCATCAAAGTCAACTGTCCAACTATCGAGGAAGGTGCAAGAAAATTCGAAGGATTGGCCATCGTTGTCCACACAGACGTGTTTGGAATCCTCTTTCAGCGGCTCGGCGCAAAGTAATCGAATAGCGTAACTGAAGCAGTCGCCATTTTGGTTGCTGTGAAAACACCTAAATCCTTGCTGCAAGTTACATGTCAGACTATCTTGTCCAGTTCCATCGTAGGGAGTATTGGTGTCATCGGCCAAAGCACATTCAATATCAGTTGGCTCATCACAGAATCCATAGGCACCCCTCAACTGGTCGACTTGTTCAAACTCTCCGATGGAAGAGGGCTCAAGTGTTCCGCCATTCTCATCATCCATCCATTGGGTCCACTCAGGACATGTTTGCTAAGTTAAAGAGTACAAGAGACAGAGAGAGCTAAAAAGCCAATCGGCAATTATGAAGCACGAATTTACGGCACGTTGCTTCCGCATAATAAACATTGACTTGCTATGCTTCATGACTCCCCCTGAACAAGTCAAGGCCATTTCAAATTATGCGGTCGAATAAAATGACCGCAGTAGCGCTTACGTGAGGGACTAGTGTTTCAGTCACAATGCTGAAAAATACATAATTTATTTAATATCATATAGGGCTCTGCCCTTGGTGTCGCACCAGGGGTTAAGATTAGGAACTTTATTTGCATTGATTTATGGTTGTTAACAGTAAAGGATGTATAGAATTAATTGTACTTGCTATATACGTTTCGACGACCACTATGCTTAGTTACCCTCTGATGAAAACAGTTCACACATGTACATGATGTCAGACCCTGCAGGTATAGATTTTCGGTTTAATGTATAAAAGAGTTGGACATATATATTTGCATTTGTTACCATGATAACAACCTATTTTGTCTAAATTCCAATTGCACGCTGAAAACTAGCGTTCCTTTTAAAAACTAGCAAATTTTGCATCAAGTTATCCACTCAGAGGGCGCTTTCTGAAATTAAATCCCACTATTCTATATGCACGATAGTTTCCTCTTTCTTTTCTATTTTTTAGTCGTGATAGTAAGGGTCTTCTGTATCAGTGACAAGTTGGATAATAATACTAACTGGTTAAAGAAGAGACATATTTAATTAATAGCGAGCGCAGCGAGAGTGGCCGAAGGCCGCTCGCGAAGCGAGCATTAAGACTAACGCATGTACATGAAATTTAGAATGGAATCTCTATATACCTACGAGTTTGAGAAGAGTGCACTTTTACATGGAGGCGGCCGTTTTGAATACTTTGTCACGGATTACGTGAAATAAAAGATATCATCTACCACAAATCCTACTCGACAATGTGTTTTTTCTACAAAAGAATGTCTCTGTTCCAAAGAAAGTGAGAAATTTGGTTTAAAATGACTATTTTCGATCACTTTTGAAAGCCCGGTTCGGTCATCACTGTGCGCCGCCATTTTGAAACAAGCCAACTCTCGCGGGAACGAACGGTCAACTCACGCGAGAATTAAAAATCGTGTGCTTGAGAGCTACCGACGGGAATATCAAGTACTTGTTTTACATTAGACTGCCTCTGTTCCAATGCCCCTGTTACAATAAACTGATCGGAATCATGTAATTTACCAGTTTTAAATAATTTTCGTTAGTGAACTTGGCATTTCCGAGTTAAATTGCTATAATAATCTATAATTAATATTCTAGAAAACAATTGACAGCAATTCAACCTCAATGGCAAAAATATGCATCAAACACAGAAATTGGCATACTATTGCCTGAAAACATCAATATACAATGACGATATACCCCAAGCTGCGCACGCTCTCAGGTCAGACCTGTTACATATTAGTATATGATTAAATAAAACTTTGCACGTTTCGTATTTGTTTATTTATTTATTAACATGGCGGCGCCCATGAATTTAGTCGGGTACACTTCCGGTTATGCGCATAGTATGTTATGAACCTGCTCATGCGTAGTCAGTAAGCCGCTGGCGCGACTGATATGTAACAGGTTTGACCTGAGAGCGAGCGCAGCGTAGGGTATATCGTCATTGATGTATTCAGGCAATAGCATGCTAATTTCTGTGTTTGATGCATGATGCATATTTTAGCCATTGAGGTTGAATTGTTGTCAATTGTTTTCTAGAATAACATTTATTGCAATTTAACTCGGAAATCCAAGTTCACTTGCGAAAATTATTTAAAACTGGTAAATTATATGATTCCAGGGGCGGGAACATCTAACAGAGGCAGTCTAATGTAAAACACGTACTTGATATTCCCGTCGGTAGCTCTCAGCACACGTTTTCGCATGAGTTGACCGTTCGTTCTCGCGAGAGTAGGCTTGTTTCAAAATGGCGGCGCCTAGTGATGACCGAACCGGGCCTTCAAAAGTGATCGAAAATAGTCGTTTTGAACCAAATTTCACACTTTCTTTGAAACAGAGAGATTCTTTTGTCGGAAATACACATTGTCGAGTAGGATTTTTCGTAGATGATATCTTTAATTTGGCGCAATCCGTGTAAAAGTATTCAAAATAGCCGTCTCCATGGAAGTGCTCTCTTTTCAAACTCGTAGGTATATAGAGATTCAATTCTAAATTTCATGTAAACGCGTTAGTCTTAATGCTCGCGCGGCCGCTCTCGCTGCGCTCGCTATTAATAATAATTAAGTAAACCTAACTATGTGTAAAGATTTTTGGCATCAATATAATTATTTTCAAAGTATGAGATGCGCTCAATATCATCCATCCTGTCATCTTTTCGTCCCTTCGTCTATATACCTGCATTTATCTGTTGATACATCTAGCTGTCCAAGTCTGCCTAACTCTTAACGATCAATTCTTCTGTCTGTCTGTCTGTCTTTCTGTCTATATAAATCGGTCAATCAGTTAATTAATCTATTAATATTTATCATCCTAAATTTGGCAATTAGCTTTATGGCAGTGACATAAATCGTCAATCACAAATATGATGATTTAAAAAGACATATAACATTAAGACAGTACATACAAAGACACAACCATAGGTAAAACAATAAGGGATATAAAATGTTTAAAATCTAGCTGCTTCTGTTGAATAGGTCACCAGCTCTGGTGATGAACCAGCTTTCTCAGGTTTACAAATCGGTACTCCAGCACGACGAGCAATTCGAACTCGTGATGTAATTGGTACTGCAATTTGGAATGTAAAATGGAAAGTGATGCGAGTTATTATAGAAATAACGGGCGACGCGCTGACCATTAACGTTTATATGTGGGCAAGGACGAGATGAAAGCCAAAAATTAACGGGCGAGGTTTTCCGAGCCTGTTAATTTGGCTTTCCTCGAGCCCGCGCCCACAAATAAACGTTATTGGTCAGAGCGGAGTCTGTTATTTCCATTATATTAACAGCTAGCGAACCCAAGAAAACCGTCAAAATTTCCGAAAATTTCAGGAGCGAACGACAACTGGCTGCAGAAACTGAGCAATACGCGACGCACTGTCACGCGCGCTGTAACAAATTGGCAAATCCGGAGATGTTTTCAGAAAAAAGTATCTCAACTTGACCTACAAGTGCTCCATTATATTTTGTGATTGATTATGATTTACGTTTGAGGTGTAAAGTTACGATACTTTGAGTTGTTAATCTTATCATTCATATTCACGGGCATGTAAACAAACCATTACTGTGTATTTGTGGTCAGTCACGTGTGGTTCAGCTCAACCAATCAAAATGCGACGGGCAGAGGGCATGGTAATATAATGAAGGGTTAGCGTTTAGGCGGCTTGGTTCGGCTTAGCTTAGCTTGGCCGACCTGTTAATTATTAGTAGATGCATCTTCCGTTTGTCATCGATTAACAATCTGGAAGCTAATCACTCATTCTGATGCATCTGTGAAATAAGCTTAGCTGGCATCTGGCTTAAACACTTACCTGAGCGTGGCAGATGGCCAGGATATAGTACAACAATGTGAACACCGAGAGAACCGTCGTGAGAGCCATGGACACTGTGGTGTAATCAGATACAACTGAAATAAAAAGATAACGGCTACCTCAGTATGCTGATAACTTTGTAAATTAATAAACAGAATCTGATTAATTCAGAACTCGGCTTTATTCAAATGAGAAGAAAAAATCACAAATATACTCCCATCAATTTCCGTAGTGTTTTACATCTGTAGAAGTTTGTCGTTCATGTTAACAATGTTTATGCGAAAGTTGATAAGTATTCGCACCGCTAGTATTTCGCTTCTGGCCATGAATTTGTCTTGTGTAGAGACAGATCTACGCCAGGTACCTCCCATCGTTTATATAAAGAAAGCACACTGTGAGAAAACTACATCGCTTGTGTGTCATTCATAAGCATAACATTGTCGCGGGTAGGATAAAACAGGGCGGGGAATGCTAACTACGTCGTGGACCTCCAAAAATTACGATGGGCGGAAAGAATCCTTGACGACTGGCTCTCACCGCGTACCCTGCAAAATCCCATAATCGAACACTAAAATAATTTCAAGTGGCCACAAGGGGACGAGTTTTCAAAATGGCGACGCCTATTTACTATATGTATACTACCTTTAAATCGGAAATCCATGCTTCAATATGACCATCCAATGAGGGAATGTTTTGAGAATATCCATATCAAAATTCGGGGTTTTTGGTGAAGAAAATAGAATTCTTGCGTAAGATTTAAATTTTCTTCACAGCAGAACATAATTTTTGAAGGAAACCTGACAATAGATATTCTCAAATCCTTTTTATCTTTGGATTGGGTATATTTTAGAATTCAAGTTTAAAAGAAGTTTTCGCTTAAAAATAGTGTTGAAAGCAGGAGTCGCGTCTTGAAAGAACACTCCCTCGTGGCCACTGGACGTTATTCTAGCGGGCCGACCATGGGGTCTCGTAGGGTACACGGTGACATCCAGTTGTCAACAACAGGATTTTTGCCGTCCACTGCAGATTTCTAGTGTTCCACGGAGTGGTTTTCATTCCCAGCGGCTATTTCCATCATACCACTTATTATAATGTAAAACTTCTAGTGAAGCGGCGCGCTGTAGCTCTCAACAGTTTTCCGTCCCTGTAAATTAATCAGATTAAACGACCCTTGGCGACTTGTTGTGCGTGGGCGATGACATGCTGCCTATCGGTTTGGTTGAAGTGGGTTATTACCAAGAGTAAATGGATCTATACTATAGTGGCTAACGTACATGCCAAGAATATAGATTTCTCAGTCAAACATAGACGTTAGTTAAAAATCGATGTCAATCTGGATGGCGATATAACGTGGTGAATCAGGTTCACGTTTAGTAAATGATAAAACTAACAAGTAGGATGAAATAAGTTACCTTGAAAGCATTGTTCATCATTTCAATTTGTATGTTCTAAAAGCCTTACACTCCGAAATGTTTTCCTAAATATTTTTGCTGATGTGCAGCGTTCTCGAAAGGTTATATCTGATTGGTATATTGTCATTATTCACAGCAATTTATAGAATCTCTTTGTATTATTCAATTATAACGGTAAGAGTCAGCCAACCATTAGGATAACAGCTTCCGAGACGCTGCACATCAGCACTAATTTTTCGTCTCCTCAATCGTCATATATCTACAACACTAAATGTTATGAAACAAATATATGAAGTACATTTATCAAAGATAAACATATTTGTCAACGAGCAGCTGTGTTATAATAATGCTCTTAGAATCATATCGTATGCAGCAACAAAGAACTTGACCGACAATTGTGGTCACGCATGCGCTCCTGGACACCCGTGAAAGCTGGTTTCACATCATATAGGGAACAGTTGTCATGTCCGTCCCCAGGGGTGGGGGTTGGTCTTTCCTAAGCACAGGTTTGTTGTTTCTATCGTTTATTTTTATACGTTATGATATGTATTGGCAAAAAAGATTAATACTGCCAACCCTTCGGTGTCTTTGTCTTTTGTTAGCAGTCGTTTTCCAAAGATTTTTTTCACTGTGTCATATATTTGTACTTTAACAATATTTACGAAGTACATAACTGTGTTGCGTCTATTATCTGATGCGTATGATTCCCAAGTGCGCAAAAGCAAGCAAGGGTAACTTAATTATCTATAGACGCAGTCACCAGATTATCACCGGATTAACTTTGACAGAGTCAACAACGAACTAGACTGAAAGATCCCTCGCTCGAGGGCGCTCTCTACGCTCCCCCGAGCGACGGATCTTTCAGTCTAACAACGAACGAACTACCAAGGGTATAACAGAGATCCTCTTTTTAAATCCTCTGCTTTTTGAAAATATAATGGGGTGTCCTTGTCATCTTAGGTGACGAATATTCCTTCTAAAAACTGTGTTGACAACGTGCAGCTCTACCTTAAGGTAGAATGCGCCTCGGGGACACCTTATTGGAGCTCCGTAATTTTCACAATTATAAACTGATCTACCACTCGAGGGGAAGTTCACCAAGGATGATTTTACATATGTGGTAGCTTTGTGGTCACTTACCCAGGAAAAGCTATTTTCGCCATTTATAACTAGCAAGATATTTTACAAAAACCATAGAAATAGTACAGGAAGTTGCCATGTAATTTGAATCATGGGAAAAAAGCGCCAAGCTTTGAGCTTGCATAATGTGATATGGAAGGGACCATTTTCTCATGGGTATGGCATTGTTCACTCACCCCTGCTTAAACCAGGCTGTGTGTATTTACATAACTTTTGTTTATACTGAGTATCCTTGCATAAACGATGATTCACTTAAAATAAACTGTCCACTGTCAGATTTTGTGTTGCTGTTTACTACCGTATTACTGTGAGTGGACAATGTAGGGGCCATACCCGTCCGAAGATGGTCCCTTCCATATCACATTATGCAAGCTCCAAGTTTGGAGCTTTTTCCCATGATTCAAATTACATGGGCAACTTCCTGGACTATTTCTATCGGTTTTTGTGAAAAATCTTGCGAGTTATAAATGGTGAAAATAGTTTTTCCTGGGTAAATGACCACAGAGCTACAACAATGTAAAAATCATCCTTGGTGAACTTCCCCTTTTAAGAAAGCAATATTATCATCCTATTGGTTTTTCGATAATAGATTTTTCTTATTTTTCCCAATATTGGTAACACGGGGGGTTGCGCAAATTTTAGATTTCAAGAATCGATTAAAGAATTTTTCTACAAAAAAAAAAAAAAAAAAGAAAAAAAAATTAGTAATTTGTTTCTCTAGTTCCATACTTTGCACGATGACTCCTAATTGTTATTCTTTGATTTGGTAAGAGAATTGTTGGAAGTTTCATTGAAGAAAGTTTGAGCATTTGTTCAAATATTTCAATGTCGAGGCTCCTACTTGCTGAAATTCATAGCATCCGAGGGAAACGGGTTGATCCGTAGTCATGGTGTCGACAATTTGGCCGGCTTGTCGGAGAGTACCTCAACCTTAACTATTCGGTGTCAGCTGTTTGAGATGCATCACGGAAGAAGAACTGAGTGGAACATTTGACCGGCATCTACTATTGTTTACTTCTCTCACAAATATCAAGAGTTATCGATCGTGAAAGGCATTCAAGAGGTTTTCTGTGTCATAAAGGGTTTGTATTATTTAATGTTCGCAGCCTAATCATTATCTTACACTCTTTGAAAAAGTATTTCACTTTCAAAGATATTTTCCTTGCAGAACATACACTGAGACTATCACATAATTACCGTACGACAAGATTCAGTTTAAATCACACAGTCACAGACATATCCAAGTTTGGTGCAAAGGAGGCTTTATTAACAATCTACTACTACTACTAAACTAACAATCTACTGCCCCCTGTTAAAAGCAATACAGGAATAGCAGGTAAAGGCAGAGAACAAGTACAAAAGAGAGCTCAAAGTATCTCAAAACGTCATTATTACAGAGGGCGGGTGGGAGGGCAAAAAACACCCGCAGCCTAAGCTATGACAAAACAGAGTGAACGAAAAGGCGGCAAGCCATGTGGTGTTGTTGGGAACAAAGCTGATTGGCTGCAAGTGGTCATGTGACCATCTGAGATAGCGCGATTTAAACACCGCTCAAAGAGACAGTCACAGACATATCCAAGTTTGGTGCAAAGGAGGCTTTATTAACAATCTACTACTACTACTACTAAACTAACAATCTACTGCCTCAAACTCCAAACAGTAGGAGAGTATGTCTAAACAGTAGGTAAAAATTTGGCAAACAAAAGTACAGAGTTTACCTTGAACGTCAATGGCAAAGTCAAGTACTGTAAATAAGCATCACTTTTCCAATCACCTATGATTTTAATGACATCACTGGGAATACCACACTGATTGGTTGATAGTGGTCATGTTACCATCTGAGATAGCGCGATTTAAACACCGCTCAAAGAGCTAGTACGTTAAGAAACTAACGGGCTGTCTTCCCCAGTTCTAAGTCTATTGAGTTAATCGATCCCCAAATTACAGTAGGTTGTGTGGAAAAAGGTGTTCCCTTTTTGCAAGATAACTACGTATTGTGACGTCATTACTCTCCCTACAGTCGTGTATGGTCTCCTTATCGTGTACAATGCTGAGTAACTTTTACGTAATTCTAGATCATCTGTAACATGATTGTTGTGTAGCACGTATTCACTATCCGTATTCTAACACTCATTCATGAATGGGTTGACGTAAATTCAGTCGGCCAGTCGTGTACGTTGACACTGTTGCTATGATTATCGTGCTGACATTTGAAAACATGATACAGACTACGTGCTCCTTCGTGGGCCAGTAGTTGTGAATTTTGACACGGTTTTTAAATACTGTTCGTACTCAATGTCAACTTCAGTTTCTTACAAACAAAAGCATACTTAACTTCTAAACAGGCGACTGTATTGTGAGAAATGCAATGTTTTTTCTAGCCCGGGCTAGAATCTGTTTGTCAACAATAACTATATGCAGTAAAAACAAGTACTGTCTGAGTCTATACTGTGAGACCTGTTTATCGGATAATGATGTGACAAAAAGTATGCAAAACCCAACTTTTTGGGAGAATAATTATATGACAAGGCCCCAGTTACAAGTCTGTGGAAGAATCGCGGATACACGATTCAGAACAATGGTAGGTCAACTGTAAAATAGGTCACTTTAAAATTTTTGAAAAGAAACCACATTTTCTTTTGTACTGAGTACCAGAACGGTGAAGATTGTTGCTCGATTAATTACCCTCAATTAGCCGGATTACTTAAAAAGTATTTGTAAATAAATTGTCATCCCTCAAGATCTGTCCAACAGTGCAAGGTTTGTCTCAATCATCTTTTGGAACGACGTATCAAGAAGTTGGCAAACAATTGGCGCTAATTTTTAGAAGCTGTACTATGAATTACCTATAAAAGTCAAGGTAATACCTTCGATGACATGTCGGAGCGTGGCACTCGCGTCGCTCCAAGACATCAAATATATCTATTATTCTTATGCTATGAACCGCAACCTTGCTGGTAATTCGTTGACCAACAGCCACATGTATGCTCGCCCGACGACAACAGCTACAGTACAACAATCTCGTACGAACAAAACGGCGTAATCGGATATACACCACAAAGGACAACCAACAGTCGTCATCCAATGGCCGAGTTGTTGACCTCCGCTTAGCAACCATTCGTTTGTCAGCCCAGCCTGTGTGCCACGGGTTTTTATTGTTTGTGAATTTTAAAGGGACGGATATGGAAAGTTGGTGTTTTTCAGCCTATTCTCATAATAAACTACTCTACAAAGTACTTCTTGTCGTCTCCTGACGACAAGAAAATGACAACATAGATATAACACTGCAAAAGGGTAAAAACACGACACAGACACACGCCTTTGTAATTCCTTCAATGGGTCGCTGAATGTGATTTTAACAAACATTGCGCTGTACGTATTCAAATATTTCAACGATTGAACAGTTCAACAGGAAAGCGAGAGACAGGTCACTGTTTGCTTACGCCACTCCATGGACATGTATCATGTCATTTTAAGGATAACATTCATGAACAAATGAAGTTATCAATAACCAAAACATCAATCCTTTTATTCGCTCTGTCATCTCTGCAAAGACGATCGCTCAAAAATACATGTACTCAATTCTCAACGGTACAGTTGATCGCTGTCCCCCATGCTATACAAAAGCATTGCACTGGAGCTTGTCGGGTCAGCTGTTTGTATAAGATCTGTTCACGGTTGATTTAGTGCAATGCATTGTCTGCGCATACCAGCCGTACGCCAAGACAATTACGTACGTTGCACTGAAGAAAACGCTGTAGTTAAAGAAAATCGGGGTGTTTTATCTATTTTACCATGTTGAAGGGATTCTTGAAAAGACGTTTCAAGTTGAATGGAAGGCGGGTCTGGAATATGTAGTGAAAAGTATATGGACCCAAAGTACAACAAAAGGTTACCGTTGGCATTTCAAAACCAGTTTGCAAGTCCAGCAATCATTGTTTAGGTACAGGCAATTAATGTGCATCATACTGCAGCAGTTCAGTTGTTGAGTTATACCTCAAGAGTCGCTTGGTTAACGTTCATTGGACATTTGTTGGCGGGAATTGACGAAGAACTATCAACAATCCGTTCCCCCTGTATACAGTGTCAGTCGGTGCGGTGAAACTCTAATTTCATTCATGTAATATTTGAGATAAGTTTCGTAGCGTTTTTTACTATTCTCATATAACCATAATAAAATGTCACTCACTGCTAATTTTATTTTTAAAAAGCTGCATTTTCCACGCCAACCACGCCGTTGGTGTAACTATGGACATGCTATTTTCTTCACTTTTCACAAGCCAGGGGATAAAAGATCCATAAGCTGTATCAGAACTTTTGTTTTGTGGTTTCCCTACACTTTCTGCATTGAATCCCTAAACTGTAATTTAATGCCAAGTATTTAGCATATCAACACAACCTATATGAATATAATCTCCATTGTTATTGTTGAAAACTGTATTCAAGTCCGGACTAGAATTCATTTGTAAACAATAAACAATGATCACTACACACATACAAGCTGTGTTGACAAAAAGAATACTCGAAATTTCAGCATGACAAACGGATTAGGGTCAGACACGATAGTTGATATACAGAAGCTGAATACTGTAAAACTTGCTACAAGTTACAGCTTATGTCCCTTTTAGGTTCAAAGATAAGAAATTGACCTTTTTAAGCTAACAATTCTCTAGTAGTTAATAAGCTAAGAACCCTGTAACTTACATATTTTCGGAAAACCTAGATATAGGGGAACATTTTGGTTACCATAGTGTCACCATTGTTTACATAACTATCACGTGACAGGTAATTTACATAACCTTTCAAAAATCGGTTTTCCCTATGTTTTGTTTCAGTGCTTTGAGATATAAGGGTGGAATTTGTGCGAGTGCAAGCTGTCCTAACATGCCTAAGGATTTTCCAAAGCGTGTTTCAGAATGTTTTTAAACCTTCTCAAAACTTCCAGAGCGGTGAAAATAACCCTTGTTGCATTGATTTTTTCACAATTGTGTTCAAAAAAAATACGCAAGATATAAAAAATCTGAGACACGCTTTGGAAGAGCGTTGTGACAGCTTTCATTCAAGAAAGTTTGAGTCAGATATTTTGAAGAATTGAAACAAAACATAGAGAAAACCTATTTTTGAAAGGTTATGCAAATTACCTGTCACGTCATAGTTATGTAAATAATGGTAACACTGTGGTTGCCAAAATGTTCCCCTATATCTAGGCTTTAAGAAAATGTATAATTTACGCGGGTTCTGATCTTATTAACCACCAGAGAATTGTTAGATTAAAATTGTCAATTTCTTGTCTTCGAAACTTAAGCATTTCACATAAAATGTGCATGCTACTCCGTAGAATTCCCTCGTAATTCCCTTACAACAGTCCCTCCAACGAATTGACTTGCGACAGAAAAATCACAGTAGTTTGCTCTCCAGATCTATGTCGAAGAAAACAAACATTTCCCAAAGAGAGAAATGTCCTCGCTAGGACTGTCCTACATAAACAGGTATCCGTAATGAGAGATATGTTTATTAGCATTCTTTACAATTCTATGAGCAATTTGAGGCATTCTCTCACAGAGACACGCTCCGAGTTCTGGATAAAACAAGCGCCTATGACACTGTCAATTAAAAAATGCCAGGCTACATATTTCACTTTCAGGAATAACAAATCGTCTGTAAAAAGATTGGTTCCTTGTTCAGTTAATCTTGTAACAAACTCCGAGCTTGTTATAGCTATGAAGACCCTTCCTTTGTGACAGAGACTGTAATTATGGTGTCGAAAAATCAAGTATCTTTTCTTACACAAGAATGTCTACAACGTAAAACTGAAATCTACCTTTCATGATACCACTTGTCAGCTTATTCTGATAAAAACGCCCTAACATGATAGTTTTGTAAGATTGTATATGTACTGTAGTGAGTACCTACGACCTACTTATTTATGACTCTGCATGTGGTAGTTGTCGGTAATCTTTGTGAGGCAAAGCTAAATCGGCAATGGCGGCCATTATAGAATTTATTACTGCACGCCACGGGGCCGTTCATGAAACATAGACCTCACTTTTCTAGTGAATTTGCTCGTGACTCATCGTCCTTTCATGACAGTAAGTGAAGGAAAACGTGGAATCGATGCGTTTACATTCACCTAAACCTTCATATAATCGTTCAAGTCAGATTTGAAGGCATATGGACTGTTCCTTGTTGTTATAAGGTGAAACTTAGCGGGCAGCTTGTTAGTCTGCTCTTCCTGTGTCCGATTATCATGAGACTAATAACACAGATATTTGAAAAGGCCGAGAACAGAACCATGTGTACCCAAACGATTTTCCTTAAGTTACATCAAGGAATGTAACTGCGCCAAAAATGCATTGTTATTAATGGAAGGTCTCAGTGGTTGTGCAGCACCTTTATCAAAGGGGCCACGCTTCGCTCGCGTTCTTGCGTGTCTCAAAGGAAGCTTCAGCCTGGTTAAATGATCGTCAAAGCGGTCAAAGTACTTTGGCTTAGGTCCCTTAAAAAGTATAATTTGTAATGTTTGCTCATAGGAACATATTTCGATAAGAAATTGCAAGATGATCAGGAAAACTTACCCGACTCGACAAACAACAGCTTGAGATATCCTTTGTACTCGGAAGTCTGTGTGCTTTCACTGTTAGATCTCACTACTCAAACCTATCTGAGTCACTTCTTTACGTTGTACTGCACGCCGCTTCACCTTTGCTTTTATACTACTATCGTGACGCAGTCACCTCTGCTCACTCGAGTGAAAAAAATCTCCGTACGGATGACTCAACAAAATGCATTGTTCAATAGACTACGTATGCTAGCAGCATCAAACTAAAGGAAGGTGCCATGTACAAGCCATCCCAGGTACCGTGTGACAACTTCGTCTAGCTTGTATAAGCATGCAAGTGAATGCATTTTCTATCGCTATACCGTGAACGATCATTTTTATTGATGTGCTCATGTGAGTTGTCTTACTTTTGATTTCCATATGTTTTTTCATTCACATTTTTTGTATATATGTATATTGTATATTGTTTTTTTTCAATTGATGCTAACGAAGGGTTCTATCGGATTCGCCCCTGCGTTTACCTCTTTCCAAGCGTTAAATTCATCGCAGGATCTGCTCTCATTTTTTTTGCACATGAGCCTCACACATGTGCAGTTTTAGCCTTGTCTTGCAAGGATTTTATCATTTCATTTTATCAGGCAATGTTTTTGATATCTCGACCTCATTTTCAGGGGAGAGACATACCCAGCATATTCCAAATATTTCAAATTACAGAAATTACAGAAATTGTCTTAAAATTTCCTGAACTTTGATTCACTCCACTCTAAAAACCAGAGGAAAAAATCTCAATCATAAGCCAATTGTATGAGGAAAAAATTCTCTGGAAAAGTGCAAGTGAACAGTCTGTGTATGATTCGTTATTGCATTTCTTTTTGTTAGTAAATTTTTCATACATATGTTACACTACTAACCCTAACCTCTGAACTCTAACCTCTGAACTCCGAATGCTAAGCCCTTAAATCTGATCATGAGCTCCTAAAGCCTAACCCTAGTTTGTCCCAAATTTAAGTTTTTTAATGCTTTCTTTGCTTAATGTAATTCCTAAGATGTCCCTTAAAAGAGTCTAAGGTAGACAATTTTTAAATGCGCTGAACGGTTTATCCAGTGTTTCTGTTTACCACCTTCACAAACCATGGAATATATCTACACTTTGAGCAAGACTCCTTTGTAACATAAAACAGTGACATCATGACCTTTGAAAGTCGTCCCTAATTAAATGACTGTTTGGCCCATATTTTAAAAGAAGCTGAGCTAAAAGCTTTTAGCAGGGAGTTTTACATCCATGGAAAATACTTTCAGAGCGGCCGTCCATTCAGCTTTTGTGGCCCCCGGAAACATATTTTCACTAAAGGGGGCAGACAAACTGGCCCTAAATTGACTTTGGCCGAGATGAATTGGATCAGCCAAGCGTGTGATTCTCCACAGTGGGTTTAACCCAACCTCTACACCAGCTGCACTACGCCCATCCCCATCAGTGGTGGCATACTTAATGAGTAGCTGGTGGAAACGAATTTTTTTCCCAAGCTCCCTCCCAATATTAAAGTCTGATAGAGGCTCACCGACTTTTACATTGGCAGTACAGTTTTCATGATTACCAGGACAATTAACATCATAACCCCTAGCTCCAAGCCACCCACCAGTCTCATTAATGTCTTTCAGTCCCTCTATTCTCCCTGACATGTTTACTTCGTTCAAAATAACCGTTCTCGATCCAATGTGATTACACATCTTTTGCATGGCACTACGCGATTGGGTCGATATCAGTAGCAGCATAGAGAAAGATGGATAGAGTCGCAACGGGTATTGTTTAAGGCGCGAAGCGGTTACGTAACCCATCCATGTTTGCCTCGCCTCAGGTTGCTCTCGGCTCTCTTTTCCGAAGAGTGCCGACCATGAATCCTTCGGTAATTTTCGGATTTTCGCCAATTGTTAAGCGAAAGTATGTTCGGCAAAGTTTGTGTTGTTGTTTTCGTGTGGTGTTGAGCAGAATTGACGTGCTGGCGTAAACGGGAGTGTTTTGAGCTTCAGGAAAGTGTGTTTTACCGTTTTAAAAATTCCTCTCATATTTTTATGAATATATAATGAGTGTGTTTGAACCAAATTTGAAAGTCTTTTATCGATACTGTCTGGTTTTACTCAAAGGTTTACGGTCTGTCATACCGTCTTTCACACGTGCGTCAAGGAAGGACATGTTTATGAAACTGCTGGCGTGTTATGTTTTGATTTGCGTGAAGCAGTGTTTCTGGCCTGAGAGCTCACAAAAGTAACTATGGTTGCTACGCGACTGGCAGTACGATGCCATCTCGTCGTATATTTCGCATAATCTCGTGTAATTATCAACCACAAACAAAGCCTCCAAAAAGTTTAACACCTTTGAAGCTCATTTTAATATGAAAAGCCAATAGTCTACCGAGACGACCATGGAACAAAAGGCATGCAGGCGTTACCACTCTGTCTATGTTACTCTGTGGTAGGGGCAAGAATTTGCCTCATTTTGGTGATGCCAGTTGGGCTGTCCTGCATTCCAACTAGCAGTGCCATGTTGGGGGCAACTGCTTTCGCCCCTCTCGGATAACTTTAAACATCCTTGTACATATTAAATGCATCTGAAACAAAAGAGCAGTTTTTTCAATTCAAGATATACTTCCAACGAATGCCTCTTTTAATTTCTTTGAAAATTGTGAACTCTGCAAATTTACATTCACCAATGGAAGTGTGTTGCCGCTGACATGCGTTTAACATATCTACCATTTTGTTTTTAAAATTATCAACTATTGCCATACCTCCATAATACTTCCTGTCACTTTCTAATTGTAATTTTAGGTATTTACCTTAAATCGTTGGCCTAGTAGGCGGTGGCCTCATACGTTTCCTCAACTTTCCTGAACAATGGATTGAGACGAGTTATGCCGTACAAGTCGACGGTAAATATCCAGGTCAAGTCTCCTCCAGCTGTTTAATTTGATCGGAGTATTTGCTGAAATTGACCGCAAACTCTGCTACTTTAGCTGTACCTAGTATGACCCACTTTAAAAGTTGTTTTGAGACGCCTCCTCCTGCCTTTGATAGCCATTGTGTTTGGAGTCGGTGCTAAGGACTGTAAGTTAAGTAACTGCCTAGATAGCTGACAGTTTAGAGCATATTCTAGAATATCACACCCACGTGTTCTACCACCATGGCAATTTAATTAAAAGAAATAATTCCTATGCAAATTAATACAGTCTATGATAGCAATTGTATTCCATGTGACATGCTAAATAAGCAAAAGCACCACGGAGGCGGTGGATTTCATGAATATAGGGATATTGGGAAGCATTTTGTGATTTTACAAGAGAAATGCTACTCAGCTGTCCAAAATAGACTATCTTTTTAGAGAATGCTTGTAAAGGGTCTTTATATATAAATTTGTGCCAATACATTCATGGCATTTTTAAAATTTTGATTTATTTTGCGAAAAAATGTCACGAAAAAGAGGGAAAAATCTCATTTTCAAAATCCACCAAGATTGAATAAGAATTTGGATTTTACTTCAAAATAAATTTAATTAGAACAGTACTACAGATTATAAATTCAAAACGGATATTGTCTGTGTCATAAGATTCCAGGATTTTTGACCAGTGGCATGACATTTTTGCACCTCTAGGAACTCTATGGTAGTTAAAAACCACTGGAAACCAGATATGACATGTCTATTCGCAGGCAGGCCTATCTGTAGAAGTAGTCGTCAAAGTTTCCTGTTTCAGTACCATTGACATGTCCATGTACCCTTTTACTGGCATTAAAAATCGTGCATATTTGTCAATTTAAGGTTCACTATATTGGCACAAGACCACTAATTTACTTCCGGGTTCCATGAAGATAGTCCGGGTTAAAAATAGTGCCAATCACTCTGTATGAAGAGCTAAGGTAAAAGTTTTAAAGATTAGACCATGGGTTTATGGTGTTTTAGTGAGAGTAGCATAAGTTCCATTCAAAAAATCAAATCAGCTTTGCCGACTGTGGTATGATTGAGCTGAAATCTGTTGAGTTATGAGACCAACCTCATGTGTATCAATGGGCCTTGAATCTAGCAAAGTTACAACGGGGGCGCTATTTTTACCTCTAGCTCAAAATTTCCGTAGACATGCTCACACGAAATTTTGACCTTTGTACAAGCTAAGCCTGTTTATACACCTGTCAATGGGATTTGGGTCGCTGAAAGTAGGAAAATTTAGCTCAACACTACCATGGTCTCCTATGGGAAATGAATTAGTGGTCTTGTGCCAACCGACTAAATTTATGGACGCCGCCATGTTGTTTTGAGTGCTCGTAAATAAACAAATACGAAACGTGCAAATTATTATTTTATAACATACCATTAATAAAATATATCTCTTTTATTAGCCAGTAAGCATTACTATCCACCTCGTGAGTGATACAAAATATCGTAACCATCACGCCTAAAAATAGTAAAAAACCGTCTCGTATATGAGCGAGGTCATACGCAAAGAATGCTGGGATTGAATTCACAAAACCGCCCTCGCTCTGTGTCAATGACTAGCTGAAAAAAATTGCCAGTTTTTAGACGGAACGCTTAATTTCCGCTTGCAATTGGAAGTTGGGCAGTGCAGTTACTATTGCAACGATAACGATGGCACAATACGTCCTCTGTTAATTGCCAATTTATGTCCAACATTTTTTACATATTATACAGAAAATCTATACCTGTAAGGTCTGACATAGTGTACGTGTGTGGACGGTTTTCATCAGAGGGTAAACTGAGCATAGTGGTCGTGCAAACGTATATAGCAAGTTGAATTCTATTCCATCCTTTATTATGACTAATCATCGATCAAGACTAAAATTTCTAATCTAAACCCCTGGCGCGACACCAAGGGCGGAGCCCTGTATGATATTACGTTGACAATGGTCGCAATACAGTTCAGCATTACGCATGCTTCATCACGAGTTCCAGCTCCATAAAGTATTAAGTGAACCAAATGTTTCTGTTCTGCACTATAGAATAGGACTCTGGCCATTTTACATCTCCGTTCGATTGTTCTTGAACAAATGTCAATAGCAACAAGTAATTCACAATTCGATAAGTAAAGATTTTCTGGCATTTATTTTCCTGAAATTATACACATATGGCAAAATGTACAAAACGTTTAATTAAGAGACCTAAAAACAGTGATCGCCGGGACACGACACCATTCCCCGCTCCCACTATCCTTCTTTCCCCTCTCTCTGTCTCTGTGTGATCCACAATGTATGTCACACCGACTTTGAGTGTTAATCAGCTTGAATGGTTGCAGGACTTTAATGAAATGAAATCAAATATGTATTACATATATACATGAACAAACAATATATACAATACTTAGATGCGTGTTGACTCTGACATTAAATGATATTGGTCGAAAAATAAATTGAAAATTTACAAACCATATGACCAGAAACTAATGATTTGTTTTCACATTTGAGGTGTCAATGTTTGTGCCGAATTATTGAGTTCAAGAGATAAATGTCATTTTGTCGTTTGTGACACGTTAACGATCTTCGCCAATGAATAACATAATTGGATGGCCTGGCTATTATTAAGGTAACACGCGCCTTGAATCTGTAATAATTAATCTTTTATTTGCTCAAACTTTCCGGAATAGAATATTGACTCGTCCTCTTTGTAAATCAAGAATAAAATTCATTGGTCACCTTCAAAGTTTGGTAAAAGTGGAACCGATATTTGAAATTCAAAAAGGCCATCATCTTTGCGGTAACTCTAGAGAAAAAAAATCAATTTCGGAAAAACTAGGCTTGTCGAAATTTGTCTTCCTCCAAATGTTTTAAAATGTGCTCTTACAATAGATCAGAAAGGGAATGGAAAAATTTGAGAGTCCTCCGAATATCTGTCCCGGATGCGCATTCTACCTTAATGTTATTTCTGCAGTTTTTGTCATCGTCATTATCATTGGCTTAAAGCAAGTGAAATCTACTTTTGAACGATGGTTTACATGCTGTCGTTTTAATCAGTTCGCGGACTTAGCTTTCGAGACTGAACCGGAAACACAACTAAAGGGTTTAAGTATACGTGTAATAACTATTTTAAAGTTGTCACAATTAATATTCATTGAAGGCTTGTTATAAACTGCCAATAACAACGACAAAAATACAGCATTTTTATAAAACAGTGATTTATATATAAAAACAGCATCGATGAATATAAATACAAGTTTTTACTAAATAAGCTTACACGCGAGTTTGTGATCACATTAGCAACTCCAAACCAATTAGAAATTGCAGGGGATCCACACTGCTAACAATGTTTTCTCACTGATTTTACATGAAATTTCCCTGGAACGGGGTTGAACAGTACGTACTGTACCTCATTGAGCAACTTGATGCTAAAAGCGCTAAAATATATTTTGAGTTTAATCATTATGTACTGATATTGTTTGCAGCCCAGAATAAGTTTTTTTGAAAATCACTTTTGTGTAATTTTGTGTAAAAATGAAAATCCGAATAGAAATGACACACTATTATTAATAATTAGTAAAGCATCGCGAATTCCGTATTTTCTTCTCAGTCTATTTAACATTTTGTCATTTTCTGAGCTGCCAGTTCCCTACCATCGTGACACCGCATGGCATATATAACACTCACGCTTCAACATGATTGGGTATATCCTTAATCAATTCTTCAAAGCGTTGAGCGTGAATTCTCATTGTTAGCCCAAGCGTATTAAAATGTATTTTCAAGGAATTCAACACAGATTTTATGGGCTGGTAAAAACTATTTGACGGCAGACGCCTTGCATTTAAACCTTCTCTGGCGCCGGATAACCTGGATCAAAAGATGAAAATAACTCGTTCAAACGTGGATTCAATTTAAGAAACAGCATGTTGATTACCGTCAGCCTATTCAATTACATATAGAACATACTTTATTGCACTGTCGATGGAATTATTTTAAAATGCACTTTCTGTTTGACTGAAAAAAGTCAGCGAGTGTCGTACAGCGGATTCATTCGGCTAATGAGCCAGACTCATTTGCTGTCAAAATACACAATATTCAAGTAACGTTTGTGTGAGAAACAATAATATTTTCTAAGACGCGTCTGAGAATGTTGTTTGCTATCGAAGTTCACATACACGGCATTCGTGTAATGTTTACTTTAGGAAATAAATATATTCTCAAGAATGAAGCTTGCATTTAGACAAAGTTGATTGTGTGACAAAACCAACTAAATTGATAATTTTGAGCTCGCAACTAAATTTCGTTATTATTCACATAAAATGAGGACTTACTTCATGATGTCGGCTACATGTAAAACAGCGCCATCACCGTTATCAAGGTGGCGAGAATTCCTGCAACAAACACAGAAAAATGTTACTTTACGTCACTGAACCACGGTCTATATTTCATGCAGCAGTAGTACATATTATACATAATACCATGTTGTAAAAGCGTAAATTGGCAAGCTCTTGAATATCTCAATATTTATGTCGACTATGTCACAATGATAACGGGTCCATGTTAAATTTACAATTGCTTAAAGACAAATATACATTAGCGTTTATGAGCATTTAAAGTTTAACAAGTCTTATGAGGGTGGCATATACTTATTTGCATCGATCTCATCTAAAATATCTGAAAAGTTAAATGTGATTAAATATTTATTCAGTTCGACGAAGGGGTCGCTTACCGTGAAGAGATCCTCTCTGCCTTTCAGATCCTGGAATGAAAGTTGCACCAAGCGTTATTTTGTCAAGTACTCTCATAAATATCAATACTGCTAATGCCATAATTATGTCAGTGGTTTCAGGATGACATGGGTTAAACTTATCTACCCCTCTGATGTGTTCGCAACCTTACTGGCGTCCGTTTTGAAATATCGTCGAAGTGTGGTCAATCCTATCGCCAGGTAGCATGACATTCACTATATAAGAGTCCCTTTCCAGGGTACTTTGCGCTTACCGTGAGGAAACACTGGAACCATGATTATTCATATTTCATTGGTCAATGAAATCCAACATTGTGTACAGTAATGGCCATCGCCAGAACACCTCAATCTCAAAGATCCTCTACAAAGACCGCTACTATTGACAAACAGTTTTCACGAATAACGGACTGACTGAAAACGATATAATCAGAAGAAATCTACCTAACGATATATCACACTTCTGCTTCAATAAACTAACAAAACACACTTCATCCTTCAATCTCGATTTTTATATCGCATACGATTGGCCAAAATTTTTTCAAATGAACGACACGCTGTATCGATTTGGAACACGTCTGACTTTTCACAACGTCTAATTTTTCAGAAAGTGTTTGAAACAGAACATATGCTTAGCATATTTCTCAGAAATCGAAGGCGCCGGTAACAGTATATTTCCATATCTCTGACGTTTTATAAGCCCTTAATCAAATCTTAAGGTACAATGCCCCTTGGAGACAGATATTCGGATTATCAAATTTTTACAATTCATTTTTTGATCCTCCACTTGTGGGGGCTTATCTTAAAGCTTTTGGTGTACGAAAGATGTTCACAGTCTTAGTTTTGCGTAAATCTAAAATGTTACTTTTCCTCATATAATTAAGAAACACAGGGGTTGCAGTCATTCTGAATTTCAAATATCGGTTAATTTTTGGTGATTTCTTTCTCTAGTGCTAAACTTTGCACCGTGACTTTAATTGGAATTATTCTGGAATTTTTCATAGAAAAGTTTGAGGTTATCAGAAAGGTTTCACCAAAATTTTAACTCAGTACTTTCCAGGCGCTTATTACATGTACCTGACCAGTTATTATTATCGATTCGAGAAAGACAGATTTTGCGATTGCAATAGACTGAAAAAATGCTAAGACATAAAATTAAGACTTCGGAACCAAAATAGGAATACTCTACAGCAACAGACACGTCCAACTCAGGACTAGCCCGTCAATAGTATGGTTCAGAGGTCGAGATCAGATCTCATAGTGACCGTGGCACAAGATGTCAGCACAGTTCCACAGCCTTAAAGCCAGACAATCCCTTTTTTGTTCCAACAATATACAGAATAACATTGCCTGCTTTCCACTCACCTGATTGGATTCTTTCCGCCGTAATAGTACCATTAATATCTACTCTGTACTTAAAAGAAGCATCCAGGTTCCGTTTACTTGCGGCGTCCTTGAATGCGTCAACCATCTCGTCTTTGGTAAGTTCGGTGCCCTTGGAGAACCTGACCGTAATCTCCACAACCATATCACTGTCATCTGCTTTGCTGTGAATTTGAATTGAACGGGACAAAGTTTTAATTGTTATGTATTTTTTAGCTTCTTGTCAGAAAAGTGTTCCAGCGGCATTATATCAAATTTATGTAATCTGTCGTACGTTAAGCAGCATGACAAAGGTCTTCACAACTAGTCTTTTGTTATCATGGCAATGACTGCTAACAACATCCAAAGTCAAGTCACAGGTTATCGTGACATTATTAGATGTTTGACTTCAACCATATTGTTTCAATCTGTACCTGCTTTATTGCAAATATAATACACCACTTTATCTATATATAGACAAAGCTAAGCAGAGGCTGGGAATTTACCTCAAGAGAGGGCGTTCTACACAGTCGAGCTCGTCAGCGACAGACGAGTCATCAAGTATTCCATAAATCTGGGGAAAAAGGAACAGCTTCTGCTATTATTCTGTTCATATCAAGGACATCCCACTCAAAACACAAATAATTAATCAGAGAGAGGCATTCGCATAAACACACATATACATACACACACACACACACACACACACACACACACACACACACACACTCTCTCTCTCTCTCTCTCTCTCTCTCTCTCTCTCTCTCTCTCTCTCTCTCTCTCTCTCTTCGTCACCTCCTAAAAATAGCAGACGCCAGACGCGTCTTTACGCCTTCAAAATGTACATGTCGGTGATCAAATTTGAATGGCTATTGTTCATATTGTTAACACTAGTGTTCATATTATGAACAATTATGTTCTAAACCTGAACACGATGTGTTAACAACCATCTCCTTCAAGTGTTCAAAAACTCAGCATCACAAGCATTTTACAATACTGTGAAACAATTAACAATCTTTTGTGTTTTTTACTTTACAATGGCTATATTAAATTTACTACTGCCTCGCTGTCCGGAAAACGTACACGGATTTTGGTGTAACGAATTTCACACTAAGTGAAAAATATTTCAGGTCTACAATTGCTGAAAGCATGATTTTTCTAAAGAGGGAACTATACAAAATAATTTTACAAGTTTATTATGGGTTGAAATTTTGAAAATTTGAAAACGTTTTAATTTTAACATCGGTGTGCAAGAGGCGTTCTACTTCTTAACACTTTTTGTTCAAGTTTGGTGCCTTTTCCTATCCCATGATGCATCAAAACGGAAGTTGCGACATTTTTCTTGTAAGCTCACCCTGAAGTCGTGATCGTGCGGAAGCAAGACCAGAAAGGGTAAGTTTTCTCTCCAGAATAGTAAAATTTATTAGATTTTCAAGCATTATCCTTTGAAATTAATTGTATTGTACTTTGAAATAGCTTAACTATGTGTTAAAAAACACTTTTTTCTGTCAGCGGCTGGTATGCCAACAACTAGCTGTGAATACGCAGTGGTACTTTTGGCCATGGCCTATCGATCGATCTCACTCGGGTCAAGGTTCATCTCAACACAAATGTAGCGATAACCCTTGACCTGAGCGCCATCGATACGCCTTGCATAGTACCGCTGCGTAATTACAGTTAACACATGTCTTTTAGTAGAAACAATCGCATGTAAAACATCAATTAAACATCGTAGAGTACAAAATGTATTGTTTCAGCATATGAGAGTATTTTGTAACAGTATTGAAAAGAGGCACTGTATATGAAGGTGTCCCCTTTTCCTTAACCTAATCACCCCCTTGTCTTTCATTTACAGTCTCTTCTCGCAATATTACCTATTGTTGCATTGTTTTCAGGATGTGAAAAGTTTGATTTACCTGAAAATCGAAGAGTTGTTACAGAAGCTGGGGGTACAGATAATGAAGAAGATGAGTATACAGGTAGCTGTCTGGAAACAAGCTTGAGAACCTCAGTTCATCTCTAATGTAGATTTAAACTTCCAAGGGTCAGTAACTGAATTTTGATAAGTTTCTGTATTTTTGTTCTGAATTAATCTAAGCTTTGGCAGCATGCTATGATCGACTAAATGTTGCCGGAAAATAAGCTTTCACAGACGTGTAGTCTCCCTTATCAGATACAAGGGTGGAATGAAAAATTAAAGCTGAAAGCGACAGAAAATTCAGAGTAAAAATGTCCACTCTGAATTACTGAATGTTCTGAAATTTTCACTCTGAATTTTCTGTCACTTTCTGCTTCAATTTTTCATTCCCCCTTGCATCTGAAGGAGACTTCACGTCTTAGAAAGCTTATGCCCCTGTAACATTTAGTTGATCAAAGCCTGCTACAAAACCTACGATTTTTTTGTTTTGCATTGTATCTCAGCACGTCTCTTGTTCTTAGCAACTGGTTTTTAGCTTTGCTGTCAGCTAAATAGGTGGATGTGTAGCATTGTCCTCGCATTTGTACATGACAAGGTTTTTCTTCAAAACAGCCTGTAGGAATCCTTTAATGCTTGGATTACAGGTCCCCAGGGATTACCCTAATCAGATATGTTCTAATTATGATGAAATATGCAAATTTATATTTTTGAGGCTACTTTTGCTATTTTTTGGCAAAAGTCTTCTTCTCCTCTCTTTTTCTGACGTCTTCAATATTTGGTAAGCATGTCCCTAAGAATGACCTTAGTCAGATTTGTGCTAGTTGTGATGAAACATTCAAATATGTTTCATGGCAATTTTTGTCATTTTTGGTAAAAACTCTTCTAAAATTTGGAATCTTCTTCAAAAATGCTAATTGAACAGCTTTGATATTTATGACATAGATTTGTACTGATAGGTTTTTTCAGATTGTTCAAATTATGCAGAAATTTGCAACTTTGATTTTTTGAGACATTAAAGACATTTAAGACATTTTTAAGACATTAGGGATGACAACAATGTGATATATTCAAGTTATGATGAAATCTACATTTTTTATGTTAATGGTGATTTTTACCATTGTTGGTAAAAAAAATTGTATAAAAATAAATAGCAGGGTAGACCAGAATTAGAATGGTCTTTACAAGTATATTTTAATTTCTGAGAAGTAGATTTTTGAAATATCACCCATTTATTTCAGGGTTTATTTAAAGATATTACAAACAAACAAACTTTTTTGCTTATGAAGGACTTTGATGGACAAGAAAATAGGTTTTATCCTGCCAAGGACCCACTTTCCCCACTTTCTGCATGTTGTGCCTTACTGTGACACTTTGACAACTTGACATTTTGTGTTTACTTTTATGTGGACAACTATATACCATACGCACTAGAGAAGCCTTGACTAACTTTTTTTTTCTTCAAAATTTGCAATTGTCTATACAAGAGGAAAGGTCTTTAAGAAACGATCTTACAAAAATGGAGTATGCATTTCATACATATACACTTTTTCAACACAATAAGTATGCCAAATTTTTAGCTTTTTCAGATGATTTTTTGTACGTTTTAAACAAGCATGAACATAAAATGTAATCCCCAATATTTAAGTAAAACCTGTTTTGTTATTACTTTGTTCATATTTTTTAAAACAATCTACAGTGTTTATGGGGATTTTTTATTGCTTATGTTTTCGATAGGAGGGTGTTAATACCGTTGGTATTTTCCTCTTACAAACTTTACATACAAAATGGCAATGTTTATTTGCCCATTTTACAGTAAATTATTGTATTTTACTCTAGAAATGTTTTGTTTATTTTTAGAATAAAATAATTTTACTGAATATCAGTGGTCTGTAATGTTATTTCAAGGCTTGAACACCCCCTGAACGCCCAAAATTAAGGTGTTCAACAAGTGCGCATCATGTGTTCTAGCCTTTAACACACTTATCGTTGAACGGCATCCATGCGTTCAAAAAGTGTTACAGCCCTTTGAACGCGTAAATGCGTTCAATTTTTGACACATTTCATGTGCAATGTGTGTTCAGATATGGAACACCATGGTGTTCAATATAATGTCTGATGAACACGTAGCGTTCAAAATCTGCACACGTGTGTTCAAAAATTGAAGGTTGGTTGAACACGTAGTGTTAAATTTCTGAACGTCTAGAAGCGTTCAAAAAAGTGTAACAAAAAGGCGTTTAATTGGTGTTCTATCCTTGAACACTTAACTTTACAGTGCATTGTTTGTGCACTTATATGATATTTATTTAACGATGCAATAATTGTACATTAATTGAAATTTAAGGTTGTTTACCTTCGCAAATCAAATTCACGCCGCGTAAGTAGGAATCGATATCAATCTGTTTTGCAGTGCATGCCTCTCCCTGCATCCTTTACATGTAATGACATAATCTATTATATAGCTTTTTTAGATAGGTGTCTTTACATCATCAATCCATATTTCACAGACCGTGTTATCCCACATAGAGTTCCCGTCACTGTTGAGAATACTTACCGCGTCACTTACATCCACGATGGCATTATTGTATTGACAGGAAGACTTGTCATCAAGGTCATCTGTCCAACCATCGAGGAAGGTGCAAGAAAACTCGAAGGATATGCCATCGTTTTCAACACAGAGGTTTTTGGAATCCTCTTTCAGGGGCTCGGCGCAAAGTAATCGAATAGCGTAATTGAAGCAGTCGCCACTTTGTTGGCTGTGAAAACACAGAAATCCTTGCTGCAAGTTACATGTCAGATGATCTTGTCCAGTTTCGTTGTACGGAGTATTGGTGTCATCGGCCAAAGCACATTCAATATCAGTTGGCTCATCACAGAATCCATAGGGACCTCTCAGGTCATTGATGAGTTCAAATTCTCCGATGGAAGAGGCGTTAAGTGGTCCGCCATTTTCATCATCTATCCATTGAGTCCACACAAGACATGTTTGCTACGTAAAAGAGAACAAGAGACAGAGAGAGCTAAAAAGGCAATCGGCCATTATGAAACACGAATTTACGGCATCTTGCCTCCGAACAATCAACATTGACTCCCTGTGCCCTGACTAGTACTGCTTATAAGGAAGTCAAGGCCATTTCACATTATGCGGTTAAAATACGACAGTTACGCTTACGTGAGGGAGTAAACCGTTTCACTCTTAATGTTGAAAAAAACATATTTATTTACAATTACATGTAAACATAATCTACACTTCAATATAATAACTTACAATAATTATCATCCGTCCAGCCAACTATTCGTTCCTTAGTCTATCCATGCATTTTTCTGCTGGTACATCTAGCTGTCCATTTCTATGCCGATATCTCTTACCGATCAATTTCTTCTGTCAATGTTTTTTCTATCTATCTATCTATCTATCTATCTATCTATCTATCTATCTATCTATCTATCTATCTATCTGTCTGTCTGTCTGTCTGTCTGTCTGTCTGTCTGTCTGTCTGTCTGTCTGTCTGTCTGTCAGTCAGTCAGTCTGTCTGTCTGTCTGTCTGTCTGTCTGTCTGTCTGTCTGTCTGTCTGTCTGTCTGTCTGTCTGTCTATCTATCTATCTATCTATCTATCTATCTATCTATCTATCTATCTATCTATCTATCTATCTATCTAAATCAGTGATTCAACCAATCAATCAATCTTCATCATCCCAAATTTAGCAATTGGCGTTACGGCAGTGACACTAATCGTCAATCACAAAATATGGCAATATGATAGAATAAGACATTAAATAAAGACAATACAAAAACAAACACACAACCATAGGTAAAATCAGGGATGAAAAATATTTAAAATCTAGCTACTTCAGATAAATTGTTCATTAGCTCTGTTGAAGAAACAACTTTCTTGAAGAACCAGCTTTCTTACACAACGACGATCTGATGAGAGCAAGTCGAACTCGTGATGTAATTTGTACTGCAATTTAGAATGTAAAATGGAAAGTAATATGAGATATTGAGGGATTAAATTTTAGGCGGCTTGGCTCGGCACGGCGTGGCTCAGCTTGTCTGCCCTGCCAATTAGTTGTACACTGTAAAAATAGCGGACGCTAGACGCGTCTTTACGCGTTCAAAATGTAGATTTCGGTGTTCAAATTTGAACGGCTAGTGTTCATATTGTTAACACTAGTGTTCATATTATTAACACTGATGTTCAAAACCTGAACACAGAGTGTTAACAACCATCTCCTTCAAGTGTTCAAAAACTCAGCATTACAGAAATTTTACAATACAGTAAACCAATTAACAATCTTTAGTGTTTTTTACTTTTCTATGGCTATATTAAATTTATTACTGCCTCGCTGTCCGGCAAACGTACACGGATTTTGATGTAACGAATTTGCCACTAAGTGAAAATATCTCTGGTCTAAAATTACTGAAAGCATGTTTTTTCTAAAAGAGAAGTATACAAAATAATTTTACACGTTTATTACGGGTTGAAATTTTGAAATTTTGAAAAGAAAATCAGATAACCACCATGAACGTTTTAATTTTAACATCAGCATGCAAGAGGCGTTCTACTTCTAAACACTTAGTGTTCAATTTTTGTGCCTTTTCTTATCCCGTCATGCATCAAAACGGAAGTTGCGACATTTTTCTTGTAAACGCACGCCGAGGTCGTGATCGTGCGGAATCAAGACCAGAAAGGGTAAGTTTTCTCTCCAAAATAGTAAAACGTGTTAAATTTTGAAGCAACTGTATTATTATCCTTTGAAATTATTTGTATAGCACTGTGGAATAGCTCAAATACGTGAAGAAACCTTTTTTTCTTTCAGTGGCTGGCATACCATAAAATAGCCTGACTAGCTGTGAATACGCAGCGGCGTTTTTGGCCATGGGGTCGAGCGTCATCACCACATTACAGTGGCGATGACCCATGACCCGAGCGCGATCGATATGCTACATTACCGCTGCGTAATCACAGCTGACACATGTCTTTTAGTAATCACAATCACATGTAAAACATTAGTTAAACATTGCAGAGTGTACACTCTGTTGTTTCAGCATATGAGAGTTGTTTTTTTACTTTCCATCAGTTGATGACAAGAAGAGGCCAATATTTTGTAACATTATCGAAAAGTATATACCAAAGTCACCCCTTTTCCTTAACCTAATATGGCCACCTTGTCTTTCATTTAAAGTCTCATGTTGCCATATTACCTATTGTTGCATTATTTTCAGGATGTGAAAAGTTGGATTGACCTGGTAATCGAAGAGTTATTACAGAAACTGATGGTGCAGAAATTGAAGAAGATAAATGTAGAGATAGCTGTCTGGAAACATGCTCGAGAACCTCAGTTCATCTCTAATGTAGAGTAACTTTCGAGGGTCAGTAACTGAATTTTGATAAGTTTCTGTATTTTTGTTCTGAATTTATCTAAGCTTTGGTAGAACGCTATGATCAACTAAATATTACTGGAGAATAAGCTTCAAATACGTTAAGTCTCCCTTATCAGATGCAAGAATGGAATGAAGAATTAAAGCAGAAAGCGACAGAAAATTCAGGGTGAAAAATGTACACTCTGAATTTCTGAATTTTCTGAAAGTTTCACTCGGAATATTCTGCTTCAATTCTTCATTCCACCCTTGCATCTGATGAAGGAGACTTCACGTCTTTAAAGGCTTATGCTCCAGTAACATTTAATTGATCATAGCCTACTACCAAATCTTAGATTATTTTGTATTGTAGATCAACACGTCTTTTGTTCTCGATTTGTTACTGTTTTTTAGCTTTGCTGTTAGCGACGCAGAGCTTAGGTGAATGTATGACATCGTCCTCAAATTTTTACATTCCAAGCTTTTTCTTTAAAACGGCCAGTACGATTCCTTTAATATTTATCTCTATTTAAAGATATTACAAACAAACAAATCTTTTCGTTCATGGAGGACTTTGTTGGACAAGGAAATAGGTTTTACACTGCCAGGACCCACTTTACCCACTTTCTGCATGTTGTGCCTTACTGTGACACTTTGTGACAACTTGACATGTTGTGTTTACTTTAGTGTGGACAACTATGTACCATGTGCATCAGAGAAGCCTTGTCTAACCTTTTTCCAAGTTCAAGAAGAAATGTTTTAAACCATCTTACAAAAATGGAGTAAACATTTCATACGAATACGTGTTTTCAACACAATAAGCAAGCTAAATTTTGAGCTTTTTCAAAACAGATATTTTTGTACGTTTTTACAAATATGAACATATAACGTAATCCACAATATTTAAGCACAACCTGTTTTGTCATTACTTTGTTCATATTTTTGAAAACGATCGACAGTGCTTATTAGGATTTTCCTTTGTTTATGTTTTGATAGGAAGGTGGGACAAACTTTACAAAGTGGCCATGTTTATTTTCCCATTTTACACTAAATAATTGTATTTTACTCAAGTAATTTTTGTGTAACTTCAGAATAAAATAATTTTACTGAATATCAGTGGTCCGTTTTGTTATTTCAAGGCTTGAACACCCCCTGAACGCCCAAAATTAAAGGTGTTCAACAAGTGCATATCATGTGTTCTATCCTTTAACACACTTATCGTTGAACGGCGTCCATGCGTTCAAAAAGTGTTACAGCCCTTTGAACGCGTAAATGCGTTCAATTTTTTGAACACATTTCATGTGCAACGTGTGTTCAGATATGGAACACCATGGTGTTCAATATAATGTCTGATGAACACATAGTGTTCAAAATCTGCACACGTGTGTTCAAAAATTGAACGTTGGTTGAACACGTAGTGTTAAATTTCTGAACGTCCAGACGCGTTCAAAAAGTGTTACAAAAAGGCGTTTAATTGGTGTTCTATCCTTGAACACTTCACTTTACAGTGTAGGTGATGCACCTTTTCGTCTCCCGTTTGTCATCCATTCATCATCTGGAAGCTAATCACTCATTTGTATGCGCGTGTGAGATACGCTTAGCTGGTATCTGGCTGTACACTTACCTGAGCGTGGCAGATAGCCAGGAGGGAGTACAACAATGTGTACAACGACAGAACTGTCGTCAGAGCCATGGACACTTTGGTGTAATCAGATACTACTGAAAGAAAGATTATGGCTTTTTTAGTATGCTGGTAATTTTTTTGAGTTATTATACAGAATCAGGTTAATTCAAAACTCGGTTTTATCATGTGAGAAGAATAAAATCAAGTCATAAATATACTCCATCAATTTCCAAAGTGTTTTACATCTATAGCTTTTGTCCTGTATTTTAATAATGTATTTATGGGAAATGTTGATAAGAACTTACACTACTAATATTTCACTCCAGGCCATGAATTTGTACATTGTAAGACTGATCTACTCTCTCCATCGTTTATATAAAGAATGTACACGGCCAGAAAACTATCATATCGCTTGTGTATCATTCATAAGCATAACATTATCAGGGGTATGATAGAAAAAGGGACGGGGAATGAATTGAATTCTTGTGTAAGATTAAGATTATCTTCCTCAAATCAGATTTAGAAGGAAAATGGACGTGAATATTCCCAATTAATTTTTTCTTTGAATTGGGCATATATTTTATCAGTCCATCATCCAACGAGCGGTAGCTCAATTACAGGATGAGGTACCCTAAAAATACTAATAGTTTTCGCTTGACTTTGCAGACGTCACCGTCTTCAAAGAACGCCCTCTTGTGGCCACCTCTAGCGGTTCGAACATAGGGTTTTGTAGGGTATGCGGTGGGTCTACGGGATTTTTCCCGTCCACTGCAGGTTTCAAGCGGTCCACGGTGGTTTTCATTCCAACCCATATTTCTATCCTACCACTAATTATAATGTAAAACTTCTTGTGAAGCTGCGCGCTGTAGCGCTCAACGCGCGTGTTTATAATACTAATGTGACAAACAGTATGTAGTATCAAATCTTTAGGGAGAATAATGATAAGACATGACCCCAGTTATGAGTGGATGCACGAATTGCGGATACAAGATTCAGAACAACGGAAGTTCAACTTTAAAATAGGTCAAGTTAAAATTTGTGAAAAAAATAAACCACGTTTTCTTCTGTACTGATTACGAGCTTTTGTAGGAGACTAAGATTGTTCCTTCATTACTGTTGCTTTCCATTGGCCGCATTACAAAAAATAACTGCAAATAATTGTCGTCCGTCAAGATTTGTCTGCCAAAAGCACAGGTTATTTTAATCATCCATCATAACGACGTATCAATAAAGTTGGCAAACAATAAGCGCTTATAAGAAGAATTACAAATTTGAGCCAAACTATGGAGTTGGAGTGTCGCTCCGAGGCATTAAATATATATGTATTGACCTCATGCTATGCACCCAAGCCTTGCTGGTAATTTGTTTACCAACAGCCGTGCACGTGCTCGCCGCCTGACCTCAGCTGCAAAACAATTCCGTATGGACAGAACAGCGCAGCCATTGTACCGTGACGCCATTACGGATAATAAACCGTCACCATGCAGTGCTCCTGTCGTTTTTCTCCGCTTAGCAACCACTCGCTAATGTCAACCCAGCCTGTGCGCAACAACGTGTTTTTTTTGTTTGTGAAATTGTGTAGACGGATATTGAACGCTGGTGTTATTCAGACAATGCTAGAACGTAAACTTCGCTACTTCAACTACCTCTTGTCGTCGCCTGACGACAAAAAGACGACAACATGTAACACTGCGAAGGGGTAAAAATTCCAACACAGAGAAACGCCTTTGTAATTCCTTCAATGCGTCGCTGACATTGCGCTGTCACATGACATAAGAAGGCGATTGGCAGGTTCCAGTTTGTTTACTCCACTCCGTGGGCATGTATCATGTCATTTGCATGAACAAATGAAATTACCAACAACCAAAACATCAATCTTTTTATTCACGCTGACATCTCTGCAAAGACGATCGCTCAAAAATACTCAATCCTTAACGGTACAGTTGATCACTGTCCCCCATGCTATAGAAAAGCATTGCACTGGAGTTTGTCGGGTCAGCTTTTTGTATTGAAACTGTTCATGGTTGATTTAATGAAATCTATGGTCTAAGCATGCCAGCCGTACGTCAAGACAATTACTTACGTTGCACTGAAGAAAACGCTGTAGTTAAAAGAAAATTAGGGGTTTTAAACTTTTTACCATTTTAAATGGAATTCTTGAAAAGACGTTTCAGGTTGAATGGAGGGCGGGTCTGGAATATGTAGTGAAAAATATATGGACCAAAAGTACAACAAAAGGTTAGCGTTGGCATTTTAAAACCAGTTTGCATGTCCAGCAATCATTGTTTAGGTACAGGCAATTAATGTGCATCATACCGCACCAGTTCAGTCGTTGAGTTATACCTTAATAGTCGCTTGGTCCGAACGTTCATTGGACAGTTTTTGGGCGGGAAGAACTATTAACAATCCATTCGCGCTGCAGATATTGTCAGTCGGTGCATTGAAACTCTATCATTCATGTAATATTCGTATTAATTTTCGTGGCGTTTTTACACACTCCTGACGCATTCGCTAATAAACCAGTCAAATTATTATCTCCGTTCAGTTTTGACTATTCTCATATTACCATAATAAAATGTGACTCACTGTAAATTTTATTTTAATCAAGCTGCATTTTCCTCGCCGATCGCGCCGTTGGTGTAACTGTGGATATGCAATTTTCTCCACTATGGGATTAAGTAGTTCACCTAAGAGATGCTTTTTTAATTCGTAGAATCCCCGCGCAAGTCCCTCACAACAGTCCCTCTCCAACGAATTGACTTGCAACAGTAAAATCACTCTAGTTTGTTCTCCAGATCTTTGTCTAAGAAACAAACATTTCCCCGATTAGAAATGACCTACATAGAGAAATGTCCTCGCTAGAACTGTCGTACTTAACCCGTTAAGCGCCAAAGTCGATTTTTTGCTACCTTTATAAAATTTACCCCAGTCAATTTTGTCAGATATTTGCCAAACTTTTGATAAAAAACTGTAGCAAATGAAATGTGATGTCCATTTTGTCAAAAATTATCCAAAAAATCAGAAAATTTCAGAAAATTGGTGAAATGTTGCACTAATATTTTTATGGGAAAAATGTAAACATTCAAAGGGTTGAACAGGTATCCGAAAAGAGAGACATGATTGTGTATTTGCATTCTTTACAATTCTATACTTAAGCAATGTAAGACACTCTCTGAAAGAGTTCTGATGAATGAAAAAAATGCCAGGCTATACATATTTCTCTTTCAGAAATGACAGACTGTCTGTAAAAATTTGATAATTCCTTGTTCAGTGAATCTTATAATAAACTCGGAGCTTGCCAGAGCTATGAAGACCCTTCCTCTGTGACAGAGGCAGTAATTATTGTGTCCAAAAATCAAGTGCCTTGTCTTACACAAGAATATCCACCTTCCAAAACCGAGATTTACCTTTTTCTTTACTTCTTGTCAGCTTATACTGATAAAAAAATCATCCATGATAGTTTTTGTATGATTGCATCATGTACTGCAGTAAGCGCCCTACGTACTGCCAACTTATGGCAGTGAGTGCGCATTTTGGGGGCCATCGTAGAATACATTACCGCACGCCTCGGGGCCGTTGACGAGACAAAGACCTGGCACTTTTCTCTTGAATTTGCAAGTAACTCATCACACTCTCATGACAGTGCTGAAGGGAAACATGGATCTCATGCGTTACGTTCAACTAAAGCTAATATGTAGTCTTTCAAGTAAGGTTTGAGTGGAGGGACCGTTGGTATATTCTTTGTCTTTATTGGATGAAATAAACTTAGCAGGCGGCTCGGTAGCCAGTCCTTCCGTGTAAGGCTGAGAACACTGAATCGTGTGTTGTACGCAAACATTTTCCTCAAGGTACATCGAGGAACGTAACTACACCAAGAACGCGCTGTTGTTACTCTGGAAGGTTTTCGTGGTCGTGCAGCACCTTAACAGAGAGACTACACGGTCGCTCGCGTTCTGACATGTCTCACAGGGAACTTTAGCCCGACGAAATTATCGTCATTGCGGTAGAAGTACTATTTAAGCGGTCATTGCGGTCAAAGTACTATTAAGCCGGTAAAAAGTGTCATTCATTTCGATAAAAATTGCAAGGTAATCAAGAAAACTTACCCGACTCGACTAACCGCAGATGAATATATCCTTTGTACTCAGCAAGCCTAGGTGCTTTCTCAGTTAAGTCTCCCCAATAATAACTGCCTTGATCATTTATGGAAGCCGCTTCACCTTTGCTTTTATACCTTTATCGTGACGTTTGTGACGTCTGCTCACTCGAGTAAAATACCTCGGTAAGGATGACTAAGCAAAATAAATTGTCAATAGACTATTTATGATACACGCATCAAACCAAAAAGTTGTCACTCATATACAAGCAGGGCGCTACTTCGTCAAGCTGGTATAAATGTTCAACTGAACGCAGCATTTCCACTCGCTCCACAGCGAATGATTCTCTGTTTATTTTATTCATGTGAGCTGTCTACTTCTGATTTGTCATAAAGCTTTTTTTATTAGCATATTCATGTATGTTTGCATCGTTGATGCTGACGAAGAGTTGTGTCAGATACGCGTCCTAGCTTTTACATTGTTCGTTGTGTTATCTTCAGTTTTCTTACCCGAAGCTCGCATTTTTAAATGGATTTTGTCACTGTACACAGGTGAGCTTTATTGACTTCAATGTCACCAGTTATGAAAATGTGTACTAAATGTCGGCGATTTTTATTTCCGGACGTTTGTCGACAATGGTTGCACATGCAGCCTAGCGTTACACATCATTGCAAGTTGAACTTTCATATGCAATTAAGAATATATGTCTGTTTTAGGGTGTCGACTATAGTGGATGCCAATTCTCATGAATCGCAGCTTGTACGTTATCAGAACTGAATAAACAAAATAAGGAAGTAATGGCCAGTCGTTACATGAAATGCTGTAGTCTTTTTCACAAATGAGGCTAAAACATGGCAGTTTTGATCTACGCCTAAACAGAACTAAAGCCAGGAAAACCGCAGAGCCGACCATGATGTGTTTTCGAAGTGAAAGGTGATCTGTTACGATAGCAGTAAAGATGTCAACATAAACATGGAGGAATCAGCGTCGACAAAAATTGCGGGTGGCGGAAAATCGACAAGTTTGCCAGAGCAGTGCTAGGGCGCTAGTGATCGAACACAGCCGATAGCCAACAATATAATCATTTCAGAAGTGTTCGTATTAAGGTGGTATGCGCCTCGAAAGTGAAAGACTTAAACTTTTGCTCAAACTTTCCTCAATGAAACTTTCGACTATTCTCTTACCAAAACAAGAATAAAAGTCAGGGCCGGGGTCACCGTGCAAAATTCGTTGCTATAGAGACAAATTACCCATGATATCACGATATTTTGAATTCAAAATTCGCCTTCCCTGTGTTAGTCCTATTGCGAAAAATAAAATTGATGATTTAAAAAAAAACCTAAGAAATTTAAAAATATTCCTAAACCAAAAGTTTTTAAATAAGCCCCCAAAAGTGGTAGACCAGAAGAAAATTCGAATCGATAAAATTTGAAAGCCCGAATATGTGTCCCCGAGGCGCGTCCTATACTTAAGCAGACGCGACCGGGCTCACGGAGGAACTCAGAGATGCCAGGTGAGTTTGGTCTAGAGTGAAGAGAGAGGGGTAATGTGGAAGAATTACAAAGAAATCTTACAGAGAGTTCAACAAACTTTACATGTAACTGGTCAAAACACTTTATGAGAACAGTCTGCTCATCGTTACAAAACTATGTAATGATTTCGTATCGTAAATACCAACGTCGACATGGCGAATAGTGAAAGAAATAATAAGCTTTAGCTATAGCCTTTAATGATATTTGCGCTGCGGATTTGAAACATGTTTATGGGGAACTCACGATTATTTGAAAACATTTAAGACGCCCTACGCACATATATTTTATGTAGTATTGCAATGTTTACGTCAGAATTCCTACGGATTGACAAAGGTTTACGAGATCCGTCTCCTCGTCCGTGCAGATAAAATGTAGTCGCCGACGCACCTTGAAAGATGAGGTCGGTTCCAAAACATAATTTAAATTTTATCCAGTCATGGACATTTTGATCTCCAACTCGTGGTGAAAATTTCGTTACCCATAACATAAACTCTTAAAACTTCTTTTAACCGCAATTTTTGAGGGAAAGCATTTGCGATAAGTCAATACGCGCCTCGAAGAAAGTGAAATACTCCAACTTTTGCTCAAACTTTCCTCAATTAAACTTTCAACCATTCTCTTACCAAATCAAGAATAAAAATCAGGGGGTCGATACGCAGATTTTGGTACTATGGAAACAAATTATCTGACATTTATCGACACTTGATTTTCAAAATGGCCGTCATTCCTGTGTTAACTCTACGGAAAAAACAATAATGAGTCGATTTTCGAGAAATTAAGATTGTCATTTTTTTATAAAGCTTTCTCTGCTGTCAAATGTATAATTGTAATACCTGGCTGGGACGCGGACGTAGAAGCGAGACCTGGCTATTAAGGACTTGCCAACATGATATCTGTCAGAAGTATTTGAGTTGAAGGTCCTAGTGTATATGAACCTGTCACTTTTAACCTGATCCTCAAGCATGTAAAGCCATCATCCTAGAGGCGGCAATAATGTAACCTCACCATGACGACAAAATCGCACGTAGACCCTGAGTGTTCAACCTGGTACATGTTTGTCGGGCTGATTTAAATACCAGTGTTGGGACCTGAGTAGGTACTGAGGTACTCCATTTACAAAGTACGTGAACAAGAATGAAATAACTTTTCAACCCGGCCTCTTTCCCCGCAAACTTAATATGGCCGATCCACAGTGAAAGTGAACCATCCCAAGTGAGAATGGTCGTACGGCACGCGGAAGATGAAAAAGGCAACCACAACAGACCTCGTGTTTTTCTTGGGTTTCTCTGCACAAATTACACACGAGAATACCAATGCAGCAGAGAAGCTTGGATGTGCCAGTACTCATTCTGATAACACAATCGTGAATGTCAGAACTTGTCTACTGTAGGCACGACGCTTTCTCAGTGTGTCATGCCTTAACAACATCTGAGACTGCAATCATGAAGTCAATACGCCCGGACGGTAATATTTCAAAATAGGCGGGTATAGGGATAATTGTTATGGTGCTTAACGCTAGTGGAATTATCAGTTAAGTCAGAAAAAATGGGGCGGTTTACCGATGATAATATTATATTTTCAACCGTTTTTTTCACGACTCGGGCAGATTTTCAACATTTTTCACGATTTGTGACAGAAGGCGACGAGAACTAATGGAAGCAGTTCAACAATGCTACGATATGCATGTAGTCTGAGTAATATTCTTCATCATAAAGAAAAATTGTTTAAATTACCGAATTTATGAAGTCAATATTCGACTATAAATCATTTTAAAATAACAGTTATCGCTTCATAGTTTGAAAATTTGAAATAAGTGCATGCTGACAGGGAAATCATCCTGGCAACTATTTAAGTAAAGAATGGATAAAAAGCGGGCTTAAAACACTGCCGTTGAACGAACACCAATGGTTTTTTTTTGTGATTATCACAGATTCTATAGTAATCTTAAATATTGAATCTGTTATTGACTGATGCAAAACTCGAGTGAATCATAGCAAAGGGCACACTGACTCCGGATAATTGGACGGTCAGAATGTGATGTTGAATAGTGGCAAAGGAATAATTAAAATCGATGAATAAAATCTTAGCATAATTACCAGCCTCGTCATGAAAACTATTGTAAATAATGAGTTTTCAGCACATCTGGGTGGAGAGATGCTTAATTCTCATAATTTAGAAGGTTTTTCACCTTTCAAAAGTATTTAATTAAAAATTACATTGATTTTGTTGCATTGTTTTTTACAGCACATACAGTGATTTTGCTCGTACAAAGCAAAGTTTCATAGAATAATGAAATCCATGTATTTTCAACTGGAGAATAACGAAAATAGAATGTACACGGACTCGCATATTTTGGGATGCACTGCTAACTAAGGACAATCACTATACTTAAATATGTATTGCTGCATCGTTAGAAAGGATATATAAAGGGTATATAAAGTTTTTCTCATTTATAAAGTAATGTTTACACTGGAACGTCAAATCTTTTGTATCGTCCGGGGCGTATACAAAGATCTCGAAAAAAATTGTCCACACATGCATGCTGCATAGTTTTGTGTGTGCCGAAATCGGCTCTACCTAGTGCGTTGTACTGTCGCTATAATAAAAACATGACAAACATCACACTCCGGGCAACGTCTTTGTTGGAGCTAAGTTGAGCCTCGGCACAACAACCTTTGAACAAGCAGTGTTTAATCATTCAACGACAGCAACATACACACACATACATGCATGTCATAGGGTATCGAATTGAAATGATCGGATTTTCCCAATGGATGCAGTTCCCTTTTGATATGTCACAGTGTAGTGTAGGTTGATGTCTATAAGAAAATGGTAGTGGACCACAGTTAATAAAATAAACAAGAGTAAGATATACTTCTAACAGAGTCCACTTTACAACCATGACCGTTTCAAAATGGTCTACACTGTTTCAAAATGGTCTACACTGTCTACAGTAAAGTAAATCTTAGTTGCTCTATCTGGAATTATCATCAATACTGGAAGTATTGATGATGACATTTTGAAGGTGAATTGTCCTTGTTAAAACCGTTCACAATTGATTTAATCAATTTTACTGGTTGAGAGACGCGCTAGCAGCATGAGCTGTGTCTGGGGACAAGTATACGATGTTCACACACACTCACGGCGGCAGTCGAAAGCGCGCAGTGATGGCCGCTTTATATGTTTTCCCCATGCAAGACAAGCGAAACGCCAGCGACCCAAAGTAACCTGCGTAAGTGAAGGCTATTATAAAGAATAACGGCCAAGCCGTTTATCGATCTCATTGCCTTTCGCTGGTCTAACTTTGTAGGACAGCTTACTACCATATCGTTGCCGGACTACCATCAACATTTCCTTCAAGGTTATGGTAATAAATAAGTAATCCTGTCTCAATAAAGCAGTGTAACTCGCTGAGGCCAAGGATTGTATTTTCAATCGAATATGTTAACTGAGTGGCCTCTATAAATTCAAGTATTTGAAAGGCGATAAGAAGAGAAAAATTGTCGTCTGCAGTACCTCTGCGAGCTTGCGCGACTTTGCGTACATATGAAAATTGTGAACGAGCCAGGGTGTCTGATTTTTAGTCATAACCTCATAACAAGTTAATTTTGATCTACACTTTTAGTTTCAACACCCCAGCGAATCTAGTTATTGAGAGTCTGTTCAAGCAACCATTGCGATGGAGCAACATCTCCGACATCAACTAGCGCAACCTACACAGCATCAGAATCCACATCTGAGTGAGAACAGACATCAAACCACACATAACAACGTTCCGCGTACCTAATGTCCCTTTTATTTGACCACCTGTTGATAACATTAATGTGAAAAAAAATAGCCGTCATAGTTCTGTTGCTACTGTAGTCACTACCCCGTTCATCTTCTGCCAGCGCTTATAGAAGTCGCTAATCTTTCTTAACGAAAACAAAATCGGCGATGTCAGCCATTAAATAATGCATATAGATTGCACGTGTCACAATCATGTCCGTGTATCAAGGTGCTGCCATCGGCAAAGGTCATAAGTACGTAGGTTTTACGCGTTTACATACACTAGTAGCCGAACCCGCCTAATTCATGGAGCGACCATAGTCTCGCGGCGCGAAAATTTGCACGTAGCGATTTTGCCCCCGGATGAATAAATAGGACAAACAACTGATACTTACTTGACTCGACAATTGAAGAATTCAAATACGTGGTTCACTTTTGACTGAACGCTCTCTGTTTTCACAGTGAGGTCTCCCCTTTCACACACGTATTGATCAGTCCTATTCTTAGTAATGTAAGCCGATTCACCTTTGCTTGAAATGTCACTCTCCTATAAACGGCGAACTCACTTTTGAATGCTCCTTCAAACCAAACTACTTATAGCTATGTATGACTCTTCAAAATAGATTGTTTCAAATGTCCCAGAATGCGTTCCCTCCCCGTCGCACCACAGGGGGCAGATGAAAGTCCCCTGGGGTGAGGAGGAGGAGTTATTTTGTGCAACGGTTTACCTTATTTGAACCTTATTTGAAATATCACAGTCAAAATTAATTAAATTAAATAAGGTAAACCGTTGCACAAAAAATTCTCCTCCCCACCCCAGGGGACTTTCATCTGCCCCCTGTGGTCGCACAGACGAAATTCAGCAAAGTTGAACAAAAAATAACTGCAAGAGTTGGTACACGAAAGTGCTAAGAGGGTATGGATTTTCAGTAAAAGTATTTGGCGTGCATTGGAAACAACGTAAACATACTAGACTAGAGATTTTCCCGCCCATTTAGTTGTGAAAGTGGGCAATAAACGCTTGCCCTTATCATCGGTACAGACATTGTTTACACAATCATGTATGTGTCGGCTTCTTTGACTGGTTTATGGAAGCATGGAGTATCAGACACGTAATGTCTTATGATTTACAGCATAGCCTATCAGGTAAGGATGACATCATACAAATGCAATTGAAGTGCCATGTGCACAATTGATGAGGATGAAAAGATGCCATCATTCGCCATGAATAAAAAAAAACCCATTAAGATAGCGTGCACCTCGAAAGCGAAAGACAAACTTTCGCTCAAACTTTCCTCAAGCAATATTTCAGAAGCTTTCTCTTTCACAAATTCAAAAATATTGAAGAAAGCGGCGCGAGGCAGCAGAAATGGAAGCGCTCATGAGAGATCGATGAACGTTGACTAGTCATATCATTATAATGACATGCTATTTATAGAGATAAAAACTTTATTCAAGGTCTAATTTGCTCATTATCACACACAATGTAACTTTTAATTCCACATATGAGCATCATAAATGTCGTGTTATATGATTGATTGTTGAACAGACAATAGCTGGAACTTCTAATGATAAATACTGTCAACTTTCGACAGATACCTATTTTTTCATTTAATCGTGAATTTTAATTGTTGGGAGAAAGACTGCTGATGTTGTACATTGGCATCATCAGTGTTCATGTCCCTCCAGCTCGGGTCAAGTTCATGTAATCCCCTACAAATAACAAGGTCCATCCGTTCACATGTGACTAGTGATCTATGCTTGGCCCGAATACAAAGGCATTACCGACGCTGCGTGTTCAATTTGAACACTTGGTGTCACATGATTCCACGGAATAAAAAGTTGAGGTATTTTAAAGTAACTTTGGACATTTTCCTACCAGGATCTAAGTCAAGAGCTCATTTCGAGCATAAATTTACAATTGGCAAATCCACGTTCATAAATGATGTGGAATGGTTGTGCCTGGCTAAGGACTTTGCTAATATACCTCGTGAACTCAGTGTATGTGAAACTCTCCAAAGGGGAAGCAGCAGCGTTTCTGCACGACGATAAATCACATTATTCTGACCGGGAACACTCGACTCAAGACTGTACTTTATGAAGTGCCTCCGAAGTCGTGATCCATGAGGGGATAATCACGCACGCATAAAAACACTTCAACCTTGCTATTTTTGGCCTTTTTATACTCTATTGGGCAAGGGTTAAAGTTAACAAGGGGTATTATGCGATTAACATCTTCCCTGGGGTCCATTTTGGGAGATTTTCTTCCTCTGGTAAATAAGCGGCCCCATAGCCACGTTTAGATGGCACCAGACGAGCGTAAAATACCGCCCAATATATTTTTATAATTTTGTTTTTCGTCTTTAAGTTGTGTCTTTTAAATACGGTAGGAACTAACCAAATCATCTCACTTGATTTCTCTGTTAATCTCATATTTTACCGGACTTACTGTGCAATAGCTACGTTTACATGTATAACTTTCCTCATACTAAGTAAAGGTTTCTCATGATTGAATGCATGTGTTTGAAGAGAATCTGGAAAGAGAAATATGGACGGAATAGTTTTGGATCACTGCTTCTCTTGAGAAAATTATAACAATGTGCATATTGCTATTATATTGAAAACAAGGGGCATGTTTTCACTCCTACATGATGAAAACAAGAGTGAAATACTATCAAACATTTTTGGAAAGTTTAGACACTGACCTTACGGAAACAGTAGGACCACTTGAGGTGGCGCATAACACATTCTTGTCATCATTTTTTTTTGTGCACCATAGTTTTTCAATAAGATACATTTGTTTAAATAGTAGCACAGGGAAGACCTGATTCAGATGAAATATTGAGATTGGGGGATGAAATATTCAGATTGGGGGATGAAATATTCAGATTGGGGGAGGGTGTCGGTAAAGGAATGAAATTGCAATGCAATAATGGAGTCGGTACTCTATATTCGCATTGACACGTGATATTCTGTTTAAAGCAGTATGAGCCTCGAAGGTGAACGACTTCATCTTTTGCTCAAACTTTCAATGAAACTTTGACCATTCTCTTACCAAATCAGGAATGAAAGTGAGGGGTCACTGTGCAAAATTCTGTACTAAAGAATCGAGTTAGACCTAAACGTATTCCGATTTTTGAAATCAAAATGGCCATTATCCATGTGCTAATCATACAATGTTCGATTTGCGAAAACACAACGACGGTGAACTTTTTGTATTCCCACTCTCTAATAGTTTAACAGGAGACCGCAAAAGTCATACATCAAAAAAATATTAAAAAATGAGATTCTATAAATATCTCCAAGGCGCGTTCTTCCTAAATAAGTGATGTTTCAAGTTGAACTTTCGTCCGGAGAAAATTGTCCAGGAGTAGCATACCTTTTTTATATCTTCAGTTACAGTAGCTGACTAACGCGAGCTTGTATCTGAAACTATAAATCAAGACAGCAGGGATCACGACCTGTAATGGGGTAGGAAACCCGGCCCGGCCATTTACGCCCGAAGCAAAAAAAATGTAAAACAATGGCTATCTGTCAATCACCGAACGATTTACCATCCCTGGCAACCTCTCAATGGTATCAAGTTACATTTGCCATTCCAACATGAAGTGTATTTGTTGCTCTCAAGCTCTTGAGTCGCACTATTGTCAGATAATCGATAAAGTGGCTCACTTTGGTCTGAAATATCACTGAAGTGTTTGAAAAAGTTTCACCGAATACGCTTTGCATTCGCTCTTTATTACAGAGCAACTGACAAACCAGGTCAAAACCGGGGCATTTGAAGCTGAAACTTTTTTTCCTAAAATGTTGTTGTTTACTTGTTGCATTTGTGACACAGAAATCGCTAAATCGAAAGTTGTAGAATGTAGCCCGTTAAAGTGTATGGTGGTTTCCTTACTGAAGATATCAGTGTCAGAATGTGTTCTATGAATGAGGGTTTGTTTGAATGTTTGTCAAAGCACCTTGACAATGGTTGCTAGTTAACCCTATTTGCAATATCAACACACTAGAGATCTTATAAATATTCTTACACTACCTGCTTTACTCAGTAAAGTGTGGTTGCGTATCACTCATATATGACGGCACTACCTTTCAATTTACGGAGTCACTTCTGATGAACATGTGAACATTCAAAAGCTCTACTTTTACCGTTACAAGAACCCATTTGGTATCTTTTCAAATTATATTAAACAATAACTTTTAATTTGTTATTTTTGTGTCACTCGAGAAAATTTATGTTATTACACACTGGCACCTGTCACTGAAAAAGCTGTTTGTTACTTCGATCTCTATCTCTGTCTCTGTCTCTCTCTGTCTCTCTGTCTCTCTGTCTCTCTTCTTGTAAATATAACAATAGACCCGATGCTTAAATAAATAATTATGTCGTAAGCTTCTGTACGTACTATGCGTATACAAACGACATGCGTCATTAAAACTCTGGTGATGATTGATATGGCCAGAACGACATAGAAAACCTGTCACATTAAAGTTATATGACCTGAGTAATTTGAAAAGATATTGAGTGACTTTGTTCCCTTTATAAGGACAATATTCTCATTAATTTCATACTATAAAAACTAATTATCTTGATCAATACCTCGTCATGAATTTTCAACGACAATGTTAATAGTATATGGGCGAAGGCCCTGCACCACCCAATATATTCTTCAAAATTTGCTGGGGTGACTTCTGGGTAGAATATGAAAGGTTTGAATGCACCACGCTAGCCAAATAATTAAACATTAATTGCTTGCAATTAGTCAGTAAATGCATAATGGTATAGATCTGTATAATAAATGAGGAGACCCTTTATTGATGAGAAGTTATCATTCAATCTAGATAGACTATGCACAGTATTCCGAGAGAGGGCGCTCATCATACGTATCATCGCATGCAACGCTTGATGTGGCTGTTCTAACCAAGTGAAAAGTATTCCGGATGTGATTGCGCCGACATTTACCTTGTTAACCGTATCAAAACTAAACAATCTTTGACGCCGCACTCGCTTTATTGTGTTAGCTGTTTTTATAGTACTAGTATTTCCGAGACCCTTCATTAAGTTGCAAAAAAATCAGGCTGTAAGTTTGCATTTGTTGATTTCCTTTCCTACGTATGTTGACCAATAAAGTTTTGAAACTAGACCTCATAGTTACTTGTATTGTACACGCGCATCGTTGTGCGCGCGCATCACTATTTTCTCCAATCCACAGTATTGCAAATTTCAATATTAGTTCTTCCACGTGTCTTCTGGTGTCGCAATCGCTTCGGAAGTGCCATTACACAATGAGACAGACGACTTCAATAAGTATATCAGAGAAGGCGATCTCCACGTGCTTGTTTTGGCATATGGTGTTTTAAATAAAATTCTTTGTTTGCCGTCCACGTGCTGGTAGGTTTTCAGAGGAAATTAAGAAAACAAACACAATGTTCACACTACTTCAAATGAAAATATTATTTTTCCAAAAGAAACCAAGCCAAATATGAGCTATATGTTAATACACTTGTGTTTTTTGTCTGTGTTAAAGTATGTTTTTTCTCCTGGCATGCCGGTAGGTTTTTCAAAACATCCAAAAACGGTAAACAGAGAATTTTTTTAAATAGCCTAGTATACATATTGCAAGAAAGTGATCTTTAGAATAATGGGAAATTTTAAAGAAAAAGGTGGATTGAATCAGAATTCGAGGAAGGCTGTTCAATGTGTTCACTTTAAAACAGGCGGTCTCATTGACACCTATTCAAGACAAAAATCGCCATTTTGACCACACATTTATCATGATAATTCCGGGTCAAATTTCTTAAACTTGCAACTTCTTCACATTTTACTTTCCATGACGTAAAATATATATTTAAAACGTATCGAATGGTATACCTGTTGATCGATAACATAGAATAATGAATTTGCCTAACCATTTGTTGGGTTTGAAATATTTGGCCAAAAATAGGCATTTTTTTTCCTTTTTAAATTCTAAATTAAAATATAAAAGCACGTTGATTAGGTGTATGTATGTCTTCATTGAGAAACATATGTCGGGTAAGTTTAAGATTACCGTGGTCGAATTAGTAACTTCTTTTTAATATCCGTTAAGAGTCACTTAAAAACTTGCCATGCAGGAGCTTTTACAAATTTGGTTCGCGGTTTATATAAACGTACTTTGATTATGATTACACAATCGTAAAATAGAGTTGTTTTTCAGGAAAAACAATATATTCTTTCGGATTGAAATATATATCGAAATCAAAAACAGCGCTAATACTTAAAAAGATATTTACTCGCCAACAAATGTCGGATGTGATTGAAGGTCATAACACTAACTTTGACTTTGTGTCCGTCGACAGCGGCAGTCATGTGGAACAGCGCCACCATCGTTAACAAATTAATCCAGAGCTCTGGAAAGGAAGATGAGAAAGGAAGAAGTAAGCTATGACAAAGCAATTCTAGATGAACACATTTAAAAAATCCAGTGAGTGACAAATTGCCTTTTTGTTAAATTGATCAACAATAATGTAAATGATGAATGTGGATGCTTTGCGCATTGTCAAAATCTTTTGAGCAACGCTTGCATTTCCAACATTGAGTGTTTTGAGCTCAATATGGTAAACGTAGAATTTACGTATCCATCTTATATATACGCAAAGTTATACGTCGTTATATTTATCGTATGTTGAAAAGCATCAGCGTTATAAATAAACGAAAACTAATGATAATATTAAAAATAAGGCATGAGAGTTGCTTCATTGAATGTAATGAAAACGTCGTTTGTCAATATTATGTCCTGTTTATTTACCAATCTGTAACCCTTTCATGCCGCCGTTTCACTCCCCAGGAGAGAAATGTCGCAGATGTTAATTTTTCTGTCAACACCTCTGTTGGTTGTTTGATTAATGCTACAAACTTTGGTATGGTATTTGAAGTCAATTGATCGAAATTGTATGTCCAACGCACGTTTCTGACTCTAATTAAGTGCCATTCGGGAATTTCAAAATGATTGCTGCCTTTTAATCAGCCGAACTCAAAGAAACATTAAAATGCATTATTACCCTTGCCATTTCTTACATAGTAATTTAGAAGTTATACGTCGAGATAATTGACTCAAGATTTTGTCTCTTTTAGCCTTCAGCACATCTTTATGCAGACACTGAAACGAACCTCGAGAGGGCGCAGACATTGCAGTAATGTTGATATTTTGTAGGCTTCGTACAGTAATTAATATATCAACATCCTAAATGCTTCACTACATGTAGGTCAAAGCGTTTTTGGACTCTATTTTTGCGCAATCTCTGAATATTGTGGCTGTATAACTACAAACTTAATGACATGTAATGTCCTCCTTTCCCATTATTTCAACAGAATGTTTTACATAACCACGAGTGTACGTGCATGTTACAGCCAGAAGGCCACGTGTGGTTTTGCTGCGGCATCATCACTGAATCATTTCACTTAAGTTCAAGGACTTCTGGAATAATTTGAAAAATATTTACCAGCTCTTTCAGTATATCTACTACCCCGTACAGTTCATAATTCTAGCTTTATGAAAGACGAGTACGCAATTTGACCAAAAAAAACCCAACCCCCCCGCCCCCAAAACCAAAAAAAACAAACTGTAGCGATTCCCCTACTTTTATTGAGAAACTAAACCGAACCTACATGTAGTTCCAATATCTACAGTATTTGCATAACATTTCTCATGAAAATCTCCTGCAACGGTACCAGGCCTGCCCATAATGCATTTGCTCTCTCTCTCTCTCTCTCTCTCTCTCTCTCTCTCTCTCTCTCTCTCTCTCTCTCTCTCTCTCTCTCTCTCTCTCCATCATTATTTCTTCATTGTGTAATGACATTTATAAGGAGTGTCGTAATTTACTCAAATACTGAGCTCAAATCATTCTCATCACTAAATCCTGATAGTAAAATAAACGAGAATACATTCAACAAAACGAAGACAGAATAATCATATTACCAAAAGAGAGTCACCTCCGACATGCCGGAAAATGCCGAGAGAGTTTGACCGGTTAAGAAGGGCTTGACTACGCAGTTTCTGCGTAGTGAAGCTTCATTACGTATTCATGGTGACCCCTGGCCAGCTGTCAATAACTTTGGGGGCTTTTGTCTTTTGGCCTGCTTTGCATATGCGTCGTTGGACACGACCTGCCAATCACCCAGGTAGTCAATTAAACTATTAGTTGACTGTTTACCGACCCAATTAACACTATCCAGCAGTATCAGTCATATTTTAATCGCGTGGCCCGGGTGGGCACAACGTAGGAACGCGTGTATTTCTATGTGTACGTTTCACCACCGTCCCGGAGGGACGGTGGTTTCACTTCTATTTTTTACATCCATGTTTGTACCATGGAGGTAGGAATGTTTGTACCATCGTGCGTTTGAAGTAAGCTTACTTGTTTCACCTACAGCATTACCTTCAAGGTGACAGGCTTACTATTAATGTTCAGTATCATTGCACCGAGTTCTGCCCACGGTGAAAACCACCTGTTTTGCCACGGTCCCTCTGTGGAGGGACCGTGGTTTTGCCTACTAATTACTGCCCGTCGCTGCCCGTCCTGAATGTAGCCTATCTATAGCTACAGTAATCAGTCAATATATAATACCCCGCGCCTTATAATTTTTATATAAACCACAGTCTGTCTATCCACGAGGGACTGTGTATAAACTTATAAAATCATAGTCCGTGCCGTAAAATTGTTGACTTTCGATGCGATATAGAGGTTGATCGTTGAATCGCACCGGCGCATCCATATTTACTTGCCCCATAAGCTTACTACTCTGTAAAGGGTGGGTAGATGGAATTCCTGGGCCAAAAATGAACACCGGGGCGAAACTTTTTGTGAACCCATGTGAAAACATAAATCATTTATCAGTTTTGATATATACTCCTAAATTGTAAGTTTGATCATGGAGGTACCTCCATGGTTTGATCAAAATCGAGACCACATTCAAGGGCTATGCAGACTGTCCATGTACGCACACACAGTGACAAGAAGGCGGCAAACACCTACTTACCAAGCACATCGAATCGGCGAAAAGAAGCATAAAAAAGCTATAGGCTCATCGCCAAAACAAACGCGCCAAGCGCTAACAAAAACCCATACCGAGCGGCCCTTTCAGGGCCACCAAACACTCCAAAAAGAGAACTACCAAAAAACCCATAAAATGACATAGAACACACAAACACTTAAAAGAAATAACAAAAATCGTACACATAAAAATAACGTGACAGAAAAAATGGCCGTGGAAATAAATCAGCTATTTCCAAAGAAAAGCCGACAACAACATGAAATTCAACAAGAACCTATCATCGCTCAAACTATGAAACTCCGAAAAATAGTACTAGGCAAAGGCCTTAAAATTAATTCGGACGCCAACAAAACCAAACAGAATAAAACCACCTCAGGATTTCAACAAATAAAGTCGTAAAATGTGACTACGCTACATCGTGAGACACAAACAATCGCAACAACACAAATTCAAAGAAAAGTCAAATTGGGCTCCACAAACAACAAACACCAAAAACTTGAAAGCTATCTGAAGCTGCTAAACTCGCACTTCTAGAGATACCCTTTCAAACAAGGAAACAAAACATGTCGCGTGCTAAAAGAATCGCGATAAACCAGCTTGCAAACAATAGACAAATTTCGGGGAAAAAAAAACCCTCGACAAGGGTCGGGTTTTCGTCATTGTCAACACAAACGATTACGTACTCGAATGCGAAAGGCAATTACGCAACACTCAGTATTATACACAACAAGCCAGAACAAATAGTAAACAAAGTAAACGAACTATGAATCAAAATGTACGAGAACAAGCACATCAACCAGGATACTTGTGAGTATCTTGATCCAATAAACATAAAATCCGTACCCCCAGTGGTACTTATTGCCTAAAAATTCACAAACCTCCGCAAAAATCTAAAAGACACATCAGTCAAAACAAAATTTACCGAAGTAAAGAAACATAGAACAAACAAACCGAACCACCAAACGGACTCACAACGTGACCAAAAATTAATATACTTGCCTCGCTAATCGAAAAGCAAGACCACTAAAATGCATTAAAATAAATTTTCACAAACACAAACTAAGGAAATAATCTACACCGCGACTGATGAGAAACCACACCCGGGTTTCGAAACGCAAGCGTCAAAGGGCGACTCTATCAACTTTTGTAACAACATAGGTCCGGCTGCGTCTCGCCATAAGCTTTCCCCACACAAACAAAACATTACCGTACACACTAATCCAAACTTCTCTACAAATATCCAAAGCGAAACAAACATTTTTATTAACACACACAATCGGATAAGAATATAGGAACACATTTTCGAAACGAATCAAACACAAACTCGACACAAAAACATTTAGGATAGTTAGATGGGGAGCCTCTTTCACATTTTTTACATCTCGCTATACTGTCTATGATTCTAAAAATAAAGTCATCTGCCACTTTTTCTGTATACGCGGTTTGGCAAAACTCATCTCTTCAATCGAAAGTCGGGCGATTTCATGGTTCTTTGGGGTACGTCGAGCTTAAGGAATGTGGTTATATTCGCGATGTTTTATTCGAAATTATTTATTTCTTCTAGGGCAAATGCACGTAATTCATGCTGTTGGAAATACTGGCCGCTCATAAACAAGACAATAAACTCGATATCTGTGCATCTTTACTTTTATTGTCAAAGTACCATCGACACCCAAAAAAACCAAATGGTTCAGTCCACGCGTGGGTTCAGTCCAGGTATTTGCAACGCCAGTCACCTAGGCGACGGTAATCCGCACCACTTATCACCATCGGGAAGGTACTCCTCCCCATATACCACTGGCGATCCCACCCTCAAGGCACTGCGTCATTCGACCAAGCATTGTTATTGTAATTTCCTGCATAAAATTACCAGCAAGGTCAACCGGTCAAACTCTCTCGGCATTTTCTCTCATGGATAATTTATCAGAGCGCCCCCTATCCGTAAACGTCGAAGGAGCTGACAAGTCCATACGACTGATGTCTGATGATGGAAGACACTCACAAAGATATATATCTTGAAATAACTATTACTGATATGATTCATCAAAGGCCCGATAGCTGTATCTTTTTCGCATTATTTTTGTGATTTTACTTCTAGACTAAAACAAGTTCATGGGAATGTACTCATTGAGGGGTGTTTATACATGTAGAATAAACTGTCCACTGGGACTACATGTGCAATTTTGAGAAAGATAAATAATAAATGTTTCCCCAAACATAAAATGGCGCCCTCATGCAAATAAAGCAAAAAACACTGTATGCCGTGCATATAATGCGTTGGAATCTTCACAGAAACAACAGAGTAGTCCAATATAATACATAGTGCTGAATGTTTTCTACTGGGACACCATGTGCTATGTTTTCTTTGCAATACTACCAATTTTTTAAAATGGCGGGAAATCAAACTAACGATTAAAATTTAAATTTACTTGTCAAATTTTTTAGTGGTAAAAGACTATATCCTTTAAATCTGTAGAATTTAAAGAAAACCAGAGAAAAAAGAAAGCCTCTTTAAGGTCGACAAATTTCAAGAGTTACAGCTACAGGGGCTTTGATCCTTTGCTCTGTACTTGCCCTTGACCCTTCGGCTAGCGCTCTCGGTTAATGCTGGTTTATATTATTATGTATGCGTTTTTCACATTTCGAAGTAAAGGAACTGTATCAGAGTGAAGGCTGCAGTTTTATTATGTATTGAGATTCCAGGTATCTCCACCAGTTTTTATTACTCTCTGATTTCCCAAAATCTGTGCCACTCTATCATGAGGGATAGCAGTGGCCGGTTACTAACATTGCACATGCGCCAATAGCTCAAATTCCAGCGCCGAATCGATACTGAGAGAACCAGTGTTGTCCAATAGCAGCCAAAGAATCTCAACTGTCGTCTGTTTTCGTTCAGGTCAAAATCTAGGTCGCTGATGGGTCTGCGCTTGACTTTGTAAAAAGGTGCGTAAATAATATACATATAATATTTTATCTTATCATCTACATTGGCTTGACCGTGTTTCATATCTTCGCTAAGAATTACAGGAGTATGTATTAGTACATGTAGTCTATGCAGTGATGGTCTACGCACCAGAGTTGGTGGCAGTCTCAGTGAAATACTCACTGCCGCTTATCATTATTTGCATGGGCGTTGCCCTCATCCATGTTCATTACAATACAGATTTTGACGATAATGCAGCGTGTCCACATATCTCAATTATCTCTCAATCTTTGACAATCAGGTTTATAAAGTGTGGGTATTACATGTCGCTCCTAAAGGCGGGCAAGATACAAACTCCCCTACAAGATGGCGAATGTGTACAGTGACAGTGCCGAGCGGCCTGGCCGCTATTCATGTCATGTGCCTAGCAAACGAATGGCATAGCAATAAAGATGACATCCCATCGATTTATGTATTCTTAGGCATTTAAGAGATCACTATATCATTGCACATCGATTGACTGCGAAGTCGTCGTCCTTAATAGCGAAGTATCCTTCAAATCGCTATAATTCGAGCTCAAGGACAGCTTTCTAGTGCCATTGTGTGTCAGTGGCCGGTCAGTCACGATGCAGCCCGAACGTTTCGCTCTGTACTTGCCCTTGACCCTTCGGCTCTCGGTTGTGGAAAAATCACGCAGCACTTGCCACTGTAGCTATACTCCTGTGTTTTAGGCACAGGAGGCACGAGGGAGCCTTTCATCCCTGAGCGGCCTTTCTACTTTCTGAAAGCACAACTTTCGAATATCCAAGTTACGATGAGAGGGAATGTCACCTCGACCACCTTTTCTTGCATTCATTAAAATCATGCAAACAGGAAACAACTTTATGATTACATCCTTGAAACACATGAATGCAGCTTTTAGGTTGGATAGAAAATTACTAGAATCAACAGTTCCAATCCACCTGATGAATGTAAAGCGAACGTTCAAACGGAGCAACATGAAGAAGAAATATAAAACCTTGAATTATCATGTTGAGGTCAGATAAATGAGACTCCATGCCTTGTTTAAAATATAATACTGGTATGATGAATTATAAGTGACATACTTCAAATACCTGTTATAACCGCTTGGCCACACTGAAACTGAAAAATGCAAGATAGTTGTCAAAGCTTGTTCACATGAGCCCTGTTACAACCGATAACGTAGTAACTAACCGATAACGTATCAAACCCGATAACGTAGTAAAAATTAACCGATAACGTAGTAAATCAACCGATAACGTAGTAACAAACCGATAACGTAGTAAATTTTTCTAACCGATAACGTAGTAAAAATTTACCGATAACGTAGTAATTTTTCCTAACCGATAACGTATCAACAAATTTACCGATAACGTATCAAATCAACGTATCAATGTATTGGATTAAGTGATTCATGAGAATAGATTCATAGGGATAGATCTATCCTCGATCCATCGATCAATCCATTGATCAATCGATAGATCGACCGATTGATCGATCGATGCACTGATCTATCAATAGATCGATCTTTCTATCGATTGAATGATTGAATAAATTGATCGATTGCTCGATTAATAGAACTATATATATATATATTATATATATATATATATATATATATATATATATATATATATATATATATATATATATATATATATACGGCTAGTTTTCAATCGGGTTCGAACCAACAACATACGGCATCAGTCGCCTAGTGGAGAGGCCACAGAGAGAACCGCTCGGCTAAATCTCCACTCCCAAAAAAGAGTGGTTCAATAGCCGGCTAAGTTGTTACATTTTTCTGACTGAGACCGCTCAACACGCTGTAGAGTTTGAAGCACTCACGCACGCATGCTCACAATCATACATCGCACATAAAAACTTTATCGAAGCGAAGAAACGAATTTCATCGCTATATATATATATATATATATATATATATATATATATATATATATATATATATATATATATATATATACATGTATATATATGCTCGTATATATATATATATATATATATATATATATATATATATATATATATATATATAAATCGATCGATCGACGGATAGATAAATAGAGAGATCGTGTATCAAATCAACCCATAATGTAGCCAAGTGAATAGTAACGTATCAAATCAACCGATCAAATGAACCAATTATGTATCAAATCAATCACTGACCTAGTAAAGTCAAAAGAAAAAGATTCCAATCAACTGACAATTCATCAAGTCAACAAATAAATTATCAATCGACCGATAAAGTTTTCATAAATGGAAACTAACTGAACAACACATACGTGAGTGTCTTTATCGGTACACTTTCTAAGTTAGGAGGACTTGGAAAAAAATTTTCAACATGACCGATTTAAAAATTTCGTTACTTACAACTTCAGTTTATCAAATGACAATATGTCTATACAATGTAACTCTCATTCTGGGACTGAATTACAGGCTAATCTGGACTCATTGTTCAATTGAATTCCTCATAATCAAACTTCATTAATTTTGCAAGTTACTCCTGTAAGCAAGCCAAGTCAACAGATTTTGTAGACAACATATTGCTTTTTCTTTCCTTTTAACCTTTATGTCATGATTCACGTCAAGTCACATCTTATTTGAAGTAGGATTACGAAGAAATCGCAAAATTAATGTGTAGTCGTACATAGTATAGTGCTGATATAATAAAAAAAAACGCTTAGGCCAACAAAAATAAAAAGTTTGTTTCTCATCCTCGCGCGCGTCACAATTCAAACCCGCCACGTCAACATTTTTTTCCTGCTCATAAGGAAATAAAGTTTTAAAACCCCGAAAAAATACGCGACGATAGTGCATAACACAGTGCTGTATAAAACAGAACTGTAAACAAAATAACTAACACTAACATTCCATTCAGAACTGTACACATATGTCACTGTTATATTAAGCTGTCAAAACTCTGCATTGCTGCACTAAAAGTCAACTGTTGCTATACAAAAATACTAAGCAACACTGCTGTGCATTTATCTCTGCGTGCATTTCTATGTCGTTTTCATGTTTTCTTGCGCGTTCTTGTTGGTTGAAGAATTAAAAAAAAATTGAGAAGAAAAAAAAACCTGCGTCACTGCATCATTTTTGCAATATGTCTAGGATGAGAAACAAACCTTTTATTTTTCTTGGCCTTTATTATTACCAGAGTTCACTCATACATTTATATTAGGTTCCGTCATATTAATCACTGATATGCTTACCTTTTTCAAATACACCCGATGGAGATTTTCAATAACATGAAAAATCGTCAATTTTACGAATAAATTATTAATATTCTTTGGTTACTCACTAATACGCAGTTACTTCTATCGGTCGACGTAACCAATATGTGTGCGAAATTTGCGATGTTGCCTGTCGGTGATTGCGGTATTGGTCTGCTAGAGCCAAAAACGGTCCCAAGGGTAAAAGGTCTTCCGTTTTGTAAATGGTCCGATTACTTTGTTAAAAGATGTTTTGTGATAATCACATTTATATGCGAAGCAAATTATTCCCACGACTTGCCCGTATAACTTTTGTTGCAGCATGAACGACTAACTTGATCTAAATGTTGGTACAACTCGAATGGGTTTGGAAAGTTGTTTCTAATCTTGCTATTACAACCACACTTTCTGTAATAGTTTTCTATCTCGGTAGGGTTGCCTGTGTAAACCAACAGCCGCTCATTCTCTTGTCTTTGTTTCATCAGTACTTATACTGTCTCTTTGAATTTTACCCAACTAGAACTAAACTGTATAGCTACTATACTTAAACAAGAAACAACTTCAAAAACCTATTCCAGAAGTTTAACAATATTTAGATCAATTTAGTCGTTCGTAATACCATGAAAACAGCCGAAACACGATTGATTTGCTACAGAAATTTGTAACAATTTACGCTAAACGAAAAAAATAAATAGAAGAAAAGGAAATTGAGTGCGAGACAATGTGATAACAAATCGATCTATAGATCTATCTATCTATTGACCGATTTATCGAATAGATCCATCGATTTATCGATTAATTGATCTATCTGTCTATCGAATTAATAGATCCTTCATTCTATCGATCGATCTGCCTATCAATTTATCTATCTATCGATCGATCGATTGACCGACCGACCATCTATCAAACATCGATAGATAGATCGATCGATCTATCCATTGAGTGCTCGATTTATCTATTGATACATTGATCGATCCATTTATCTATCTATCTATCTATCTATCTATCTATCTATCTATCTATCTATCTATCTATCTATTTAATATCTATCTATCTATCTATAAATCGATCAATCTATCGCTTCCCATAAATCGCTTAATCAGATATTATCAGTTAATTGATATGTTATGATGCGGTATTGGTTGACTTTTTTACGTTATCAGTTGATTTAATTCGTTATTGGTTCATTGATACGTTATTGGTAAATTTGTTGATACGTTATCGGTTAGGAAAAATTACTACGTTATCGGTAAATTTTTACTACGTTATCGGTTAGAAAAATTTACTACGTTATCGGTTTGTTACTACGTTATCGGTTGATTTACTACGTTATCGGTTAATTTTTACTACGTTATCGGGTTTGATACGTTATCGGTTAGTTACTACGTTATCGGTTGTACACATGAGCCCTCGCAGCAGGAGACAATTTGCCCTCCTGGCGTCGGGCAAATTGTCGCCTGCTGTCTGGCACATAAACCAATGTATTCAGGCAATAATACACAGCGAGAAAACTATGAATAATTGTTTTTCAATACAAAACTTGCTTAATCTGTGCTTTCGTAAATTTCAATTAAGATATTATTGATACGGACCATGACATCTGGGCGGCTTATATACCCTTCCTGTGCATCTCGGTGCCTTTTTAAGTTGTTGACTGGTGTAAAAAACATGTGGGCTTCCACATACCTCTCGTAGTCATTATGATGCTTTTCGAGGAATTGCTCTGAGCCAGCAACTTGTTTACGGAATACACTCACTTGTCCTGTTCTATGGGGTGTTTTTTTTCCATCATTTTCGCTGCTGAGAATTATGCATCTCCTGAAGACTGCAGTATTCAGCGCTGTTTAGTCAAGACAGTGAGCTCATTATAGCTCATTTCAAATAACGGTACTTTTTATAATTTGATGAATGAAAGGTTTAGGATACAATCTAACTGTCGGTCAACGACTTGGAAACAGTTAATGACAAATCTGTTGGCACGGTTGTGCATTTTTGTTTCTTTTTACACACAAATAACTTGTGCTCAAAAATAAAAGTGCGAAAGTGAAGTTTATTAATTAAATGGAGATCAAACCCCCTCCCACCCGTAAACGAAAGAATTTCGCCTTTTGAACTTATGCGACAATCTGAGACGGTCCCTTAACAGTACTAGTCTGCTCATAGTCCTGTTGATGTTTGTTCCGTAATGCGGGGAAAGTTCACTAATAATAGTTTCCTTCATCTTGAACGGAAGACGACAGATCAGTCGTAATAGTCATTCACAATTTTTTTCCGGTGTGCAATAAATGTGAACGCAAAGAAGGGTCAAAGGTCACGAGCAGGTCATAAGCGTTTAGCTTGGTATCGCAATACACAAAGTCAACAACATACAACACTTGTGCAGTCAACAACATACAACACTTTTGCAGCGTAGTCCGGTCACATTAACGGTAAGTGAATCTACCCTCTCAAAGCTGGTCAGAGAGATTGCCCGTCCGCGGTCGAGCCATAGACCTTTCTCGGGTCTGGCTGTCTGAATTATCTCGTACCCGTAATACTAGGCTGTAAATCGAACGTTTCTGTGTTCAAAAGCGAAATATCGACCCCCAGACAAGCTGCATGCTTCTCACCACGTTCACGTTCTCAGAGAGATACAGTCAAGTTGGCAGACGACCTTCTCAAATTTTATGTACTGTCCTCTCCGCTCTGCCACCAGCTATCAATGGGGAATCGCTATCATTTGATACGCAATCCACGACATATCTATTTACACTAGTTAGGTGTACAGTATGGAGCAAATTTAAGCCACAGTGACAGACTATCATTGACATAATCAGATATAACCCACGTAGGCCTACCCGAAATATCCAGCATATAGCAGAGCGCTAGCCTTCCCATGAGGCAATCGCTCCCGCATCTATAGTGTAAAGTCATAAACAAATACAATATCAGCACCTTTATTTCTAATATTGTGTCTGTTCTGTTTTATATAGATTTGGTACAAATATTGTTTAACTTCACTTTATAGCTAACGTGGTCACACACGTGCACTATTGCCGTAACGATGTCTGTCTGTCTGTCAGTCTATCTGTCAGTCTCTCCCCTCTGTCTGTCTGTCTGTCTGTCTGTCTGTCTTTGTGTGTCTTTGTGTGTGGGTCTGTCTGTCTGTATGTCTGTCTGTCTGTTGGAGTGATATCTCGAGAATGACTTGTGGCATCAGAATCAAATTTGGTACATAGATTCTGGAATCGGCAGGCTCGAATGGGCGTGTCTTGCATAATTAATACTAATTTCCACTGTCCCGGTATTAGACATTCTCAGAATGACACCATGAGATATTTGAATATTCTTACAGATATTAATAAAGGAACCATATGGCAGATTTGAAGGTTAATTGTAAGTTTTATGACAATGGCACAGTGCTTATTTGCATACATAATGAGCTTTAATTCCTAACAAGGTATATATCTGAATTGACCCGATTAAAAATGACGGAGCTTTGCTGTGATTTTTGAAGGCAAACTTGACACCAAATGTATATTAAATATCGCGGTGTCAAAATCAATTTTACTAATTAAACCCTATGGAATATTAGTGTTCATGCCCAGAAACATCAATCTCATCATTTCAAATCGGCACACCAACATCTAGCATGGCAGAAAAAAGTATTTGGTCTATATTTAGTGAATCGCAGCTTTCCACGCTTGGGAACGGATCATTAGAGCTTTGGAGGTGGGGATGGTCACAATCAGATTTTGAATATTTTCTTACAATTGTAATTTTTTATTTTTTTCCAAGCGAGTTGTGCTAATGTGCTAAGTTTTTTTTTCGAAGTAAACTTTCAGATTTATAATTGTTTTGCTTTCTTTTTTATTTTGCAAACTAGTCTGAAGATTTTTTCCTAACCTTTTGCTTTGAATTATTTTTTCTGTGTATGACCACCCCAAGATATAATGGTCAATCCCTTATGTCAATGGGTCAGTGATCTCATTTCGAAAGTTCATAAGTGCACAGAAAGTTTAGTTCTATGGGTGTTTTTATTTTATTTCAGGGAGTCTCAGTCAAAACAACATGGGACGCGTAAGTGCTTCCTTCGTAACCCTCATGGTGATCATAAACGGTGCTCTTTGTCAGGTTCGTATTGCATATTAAACTACATATAATTTCAAAAAAAATATAAAAATAAAACGTATATACGGAGCTTATAGTTAAAACCCTAGTGTTATACTAGCCCGTTGCTGTTGTAGTTTATTGCTGTTGTATCATAGTAGTATATTGAAACTCTGGCCTAAAAAGTCAACAAATGAAATTTCCTCTACTTAAGCGCTCGTTACAATTTAATTAGGCGATGAATTCATTGATATGATAAAGTTCGTGCGTGCGACATGTGTGATAGCGAGTCTGTGAGTGCGAGTGATTCATGAACCCTACAGCGTGTGGAGGGTCGCAGTCAGCAACATTGTAACAACTTAGTTCGGTTACTGAACTACTCTTTTAAGGGCCCGTGGATACTTAAAACACGCGCATTGTAAGGCCACCCCCCCAAAAAAACAAAAAAACAACAACAACAACAAACACGAAACCAAAAAACATCTGGTCCGTGACATTCAACAAAAAAGGCGTGACGTGCAGGTTCTTAAATTACGCGCTCGGTGAAACATTTTCTTGGCCAAAACGTAATTTCTGAGTTAGGGCGGGGTTGTATTTCGATTACCGTGCGCAAAAATCGCACTACATATATTATATTCGCAACATCTCGCCACCCGTTTTAAGTCGCAAACTCGCCGGGCGTGCTCTATTATTTGGCGTGTACCAGGCCACAGCGGCACCAGCGCTACACCAGCGTTCTTTTGACATCTGCACATGTAAAATAACGTTACAATCATTTTGGATAAACTGTTTCAATTCATTTCATTCTATGAGTTGCGTCATTGTCGAGTTGGCGCTGAACAAAGACTGATTTCAAGGGGTATGCCGGGCCGGGGAGGAGGGGATGTGTGAGGTGGTGGTGGCGTATGCGTGGTTGTGGAAGAGATATATAAAAATATGAAAAAAGCAAATTTACCCTTTTTATTTTCCAAATATGATAAACGTTACTATGATTTGTTCGTTTACATTTTTGTCACATACATGTTATTCAAAACTGGTTATGATAAGCATGAAAAACATTCATTGGTCCTGTTATTTTGCCGACAAAAACTAAAATGGGATGCTCCACCCGTCGGGAGATCCTGTATTCGTCAGATTAGATACAAAGATTCGATGTGTCAGCGTATTATTACAATTTGTTACAATTTCAAAGCGAAATAACTGCTGATTGCAGTCATACTGATACAGAATGAGGCTTGGTTGGATTTTCACGCTTCAAAACTTTAGTTAGGGAGGGGGTGAGGCAAAACGTAGTTAGTTGCCTTTAAAGAGCGCATGTTTACTTATCCACGTCCCCTAAGGTGGGGGATTTGGCTGAGCGGTTTTGACTGTGATGTGTTCACTAGGTGACTGGGTGCCGTAAATCCGATCTAAAATCTCCCGGGTTACAACAGAGTGCATATCGCGAATATAGCACAGTAATTCCACGTCTCGACCAATCAGTCTTTGTGCCATCAATGTACTTGTGCGATATAACATACTTTGGTGCATATACCCTAAATCATAATTTAAGTACATAAGCATGCACATGTTTATGTATTTACGTTATGGGCATTATTTTACAAGTGGTATAGCCACAAACTGATGACGTCAAATCGTCGTATACAATACACAGTGCCATAATTACAAGGCGCCTGTGTTTTGTGTACGGCGCTTTGAGTCATCAGTTTGTGGCTATACCGCTTGTAAAATGGTACCCACATCTGCATTTTACGTTTGCACTAGCATAAACCCTTTTAGTGATCACGCCAGAATTAAATGACTGCGAACAAACAGAGGAAACAAAACTTTTCGAGCGTGGCATATGACGGAAGTCAAACGTTAAATATTTGATGACCGGGTGTCTATAGAAAATATTGGCAATTTGCAGCGATCATATAGGCACCGTAGGAAAAACGCTTTAATCAGTAGAGCATGGTATTTGAAACCGCAATATTTAATATACCCTCAGTGCCAATTTCGCCTTCGATTATGTATTTGTGAAAGTAACCTAAAATTCATTTTATGCTGTCTGCCAACACTGTGCTATGCATGACGCGCTGTTTGCCGTAGGTAACGGTACATTAGAGCTGCGTATGAGTAAATATACGGACAGAAAAAAGTCACAATCGAAGTGATCAATATCAATCGGAAATGCGATTGACACTGAGATACAATTGGTGTACTTGTCAAGCAAAGATCGTTCCAAGGGATATTTCATCCACCCCATAGCGATTTAGAGTATGTTCATTCATTTATTGCCAATTAAAGAATGTGTGTGTTGTACAGATTAAGACAGATAAGAGTCTAAAATGGCAACAGAAGTCAAAAATAGCTTTTTGCTAATCGGGTTTTGACTAAAAAATAAAATTCAGGCTAGTATGAACTTTGTACAAAACGACTGCCAGTTCATTGAAAGAGAGAGGTATATTTTGGAACTGTAAAGATATGTTAACAATTAGGCTTAAGGAGGAGAAATTTTAGTTATGGCTGTGGAAGCAAACGTTTTGCTTTGATATACTTGATATCGATTGGTAAACTCTTCCAAAGTTCAGTACCTGCGTGTATATTTATTATATTGTTCTTTGTGTGATATATAAGTATTCAGGAGGTTGTTGCTCGCTGACATAACTATAGAACATTCCCCCTTTTTTTTAGAATGAGACATGTCAAGAATGGACGGAATGGATGGATGATGAGAATGGTGGAACTCTTGACCAACGTTCTATCGGAGAGTTTGAACTCATCAATCAGTTGAGAGGTCCCTATGGATTCTGCGATGAGCCATCTGATATTGAATGTGCTTTGGACGACGATGCCCATACTCCGTACAACGAAACTGGTCAAGTTAGTCTGGCATGTAACTTGGAGCGAGGATTCCTGTGTTTCCACAGCCAGCAAAGTGGTGACTGCTTCAATTATGCGATTCGCCTAAGCTGTCCACAGCCATGTCCAACTGCAAGGCCTACTACTTTGGCTGCTACGCCCGATGGTGCAAAACTTGGTGAAGCCGACATCGGAGTGACAATTCCAGTGTCTGGATCTCCATTGGTATCACAGGGTCATTCAGCGACTACAAGGATCAATAGTACAACCTTTTCCGGATCACAGTCGACATCAAAAAGTAATCCAATTGCTAAATAATCATTTGTTTGAAAATCCTCTGACTTGAATAAAGGTTAAGGTTCCAAGACAAGAAATTTACCTTTTTAAGTTAACAATTTTTTAGTGATTCATAAGGTCAGAACCCCTATAACTTGTATATGTTAGGAAAGCCTAGATGTAGGAAAACATTTTGGGTACCATAGTGTCACCATTGTCTAAATAACCATCACGCGACAGGAAATTTTCATAACCTTTAAATATCGGTTTTTCCTTATGTTTTGTTTCAATGCTTTGAGATATAAGGCTGAAATTTGTGTGAGTGCAAGCTGTCTCAGAATTTTTTTTTAATCTTCTAAAACAATTTTTATGCCAGAAAAACTTCCAGAGCCGTGAATTTAATCCTAGTTGATTTCTTTCATTCCAGCTTTTGGCCATACGAATTTTGACGTGGGCACTATACGGTCCAGGCCCTGAGAACCGTATAGTGCCCACGTCTATGAATATTCAGCGTGAACGAGGGCGATAAAACTACAAAGAATGCTTCGGATAAGGCTGGCAGGAACTCAAACAAATTATCTCGACTTTATCCCTAATTCTACACTTGGCTCTTCTAAGTATTTCTCTGCAGTCCCACCTGGTCAGTCCACAACGACTGGATTGTCGGTAGTTGAGAACGGCGACACGAAACGATGTGAGTTGAAACGGATACTAGCAAACTATTAAAGTGCATGTTATGTTGTAAAGTACCAAAAGTCACCAATTTTGGTGGAAAATGAAAAGAGATGCGTTGCGACACACGATAATTTCGAGTATTTCAAGCCCTCAAACCACGGCCATACATGAACGCGCTCGCTTATGTCCGTACGCTCTAAGCTGACATTGTATGGTATGCATTACACGTCAGCGACGAGTGCTACGCTTGCGATCGTGTCGATCGATACGACGGTATGACATGTATCATTGGTCCAGTTCAAGAGACTTGAATGACTACAAAACTGCTGTTTTCTCCGTTGTTATGGAAAGGGTCCGGCATTCAAAGGTGCAGAACATTTCGGCTAATGGGACATAAAAATGAAACAAAAACAAACCAACTTCGCCTGTTTGTAAGCACTGGCGTCCCCGGGCCCGTACCTCGATTCCAGCTTTGTACTTAGCCGGCGGTTAGCTGTTTTATCTTTTCTCTAATGTAAGCCTAGTATATATACTTGGTCCAATTCTGATATATTGTAGTCTAATTTTAATATGCTGACTAACTCACTATATTAAATCACAGACAAACAGAAAAATGCTCACATGCAGGCTGACCCGTGTAACGCCTCGAACACGTGGAAGCTGTACGTAACTCACGGCTAACATTGCACGCCAACTTCAAGAATCATGGCACAATTTTTTTCCGGTCTCTTCCAATCAACCCGAGACGATTTTACCAACAGTATTACACTATTACAAACCAGTCTTGTTATGAGGGACTGTGTATACACTAAAGTTTTCTATTTCATAAACCAGAATTCAGATCTCTCCATTCAAGTGACCACAATCCGTTTCTCTTAAAACTCAACCAACAAGACTCAAATTATGATGATCGTTCTTTCTCATATGTCGCCGTAGCAGCAGCCATAGCTCTCGTACGTTGCGACGGAAAAACATTTTTCCGTTGCACGATTCGGAGTTTCCCCTTGCAATCCATATTCTTCTGAGAAAAACGAGAGCTACGACAGCATAGATGAATGCCGCTGCTTCCTTGTGGAATAGACTTTCTAGTCATAATCGTTCAGCATCAAAGACCTGCTTGTTTGAGAAAGCATCGTCATGCGACACTGTGTAAAGCACCAGTGAAAATTTTATTTTTGCTTTGTCGAGAATGATTGTGCTCAGTTTACATCTGAACATGGATGTAAATCTAATTTTTTACATCCATGGTCTGAAATTGTACTGAAAATAGCGCTTAGGACCCGATAAACAAATTGTTACACTTTGTGGGGGTGTTCGTGATAAGTGGAACGGCGTTTCTGTCCTATCACTGGCCATGCTTGGTTTAGGCGTCAAATTTAAAATTCATTGTTATCAGTCAGTACATATTGACACACACACCCACCATGGAGGTAGTCTCTACTACCTCCATGCACCCACTAACTCATTAGGCTGTCAAAAGCTCTTGCAGAAATTTGTATGGCAAAAAGCTGTCATGTTAAAATTGTGCTCCAAAACAACTAAGCACGATATAAAAAATCTGAGACACACTTTGGAAGAGCATTGTGACAGCTTGAATTCCAGAAATTTAGAGGTAGATAGTTTGAAGAATTTAGACAAAACATCTATTAGGGAAACCCGATGTTTGAACGTTTATGCAAATTACCTGTAACATGATAGTTATGTAAACGATGGTAACACTGTTATTACCAAAATGTTCCCTTGTATCTAGGCTTTCAGAAATGTACAATTTACGGTGGTTCTGAGCTTATTAACCACCATGGAATTGTTAGATAAAAAGGTCGATTTCGTGTCTTGTAACCTGAACGATGATTCTTTCTTGGAAGATACATTGGTACGTGACTCAAAATTAAAAGACTTACAGTCTTTTTCAAACTTTTCTTGATGGAAATTTCAACGATTCTCCTACCAACTCAAGAGTGAAAATTAGGGGTCACGTTTGACACTACAGAAACAAATGACTAAACATTTACCGATATTTCAAAATCTGTGTTAGCTCTACGGGGAAAAATTTAATTTTCGATTTTCACAAGACTTAGACGTTGATAAGGTCCTTTACTCCAAGAGTTGCAAAAATAAGTCGCCACAAGTGGTGGACCAGAAAATCACTGTAAGGGGCGACGTCAAAAGTTCAATGTAGGATAAAAAACTTAATTCCCTTAGTTTCTCCCAAACCCCCCCACCCCCCCTAGAAACTTAATTGACTTATATTGAACCTGTTGCCAGGCTCTTTCTATGTAAAGCAAAGCTAAGGATCATCAATTTAGGGGTGAAATAAAGTAATGCATCGTTAAAGCCCCACTAGCTGTAACTCTTGAAATTTGTTGACCTCAAATTATCTACCTATTCTCTCCTTTCTGAAATCTACCCTCTGAAGAGATATGAACTTTTACTGCATTAGGAAACCATTCCTTTCAGAAACATTTCACATGTAAATTAAAATTTTAACGGTCATTTTGATTTCCTGGCATTTTCAAAAATTGGTAATATTAAAAAGGATCAGAACATACAGTGTCACAGTTGAAAACATTCACCCCTATGCATTACAATTTGGACTACTCTGTGCAGTTTATATGAAGATTTCAGTGCAGATATGCATAGTATCAAGGTTTTAGCTTTTCTGCATGGGGCTAGAGCTGTGATTTAATGTTTGGGCGAACATTTAATCGCAGTGTAATCTTTATCTTGTTCAAATTGCATATATAGCCCCGGCAGGTAGTTATAAGTGTGTACACAGACCTAAATGACTACATTGTCACCAACTTATTTTAGTTTGAAAGTAAAATCATAAAAATAATGCTAAAAGATAAAGCTAGTGGGGCTTAAGATTGGGAACACACTTTGTGTTTCATCAAATATAAATACAACATACTAACAATGAATGAACAAGAACAACAACAATAAAGTCCAGGTTTCTCCTTCCAGAGGTATAAAAACTATCTCAACTCTCCTGGTGGTTGTAACAACTCAGTTCACACTACTCCATTCAGGCGGACTACACGTGCACCAGAAATGTAGCAAAATACAATTATGAATTCCGAGTGCAACCATATAGACAGTAGAGAAACTACCGTCTATGGTGCAACAGAGGCCAACAGCCTGCATTGTTTACACTAACTAGGCCAGGTGCAGCTCTGCACCATGTTAAAACAACTCCCTCCGCTGGCTTCAACACGAAAGTGTGCATTTCTGCTCTATTTTTTCAAAATATTCATTTTCCTGGCAATTTTTACCTTAAATCGATTTGTAGGATAGAAACTTTTTTAGGTCAAAACCCCCCCACCCCCAAACTAAAACAATTAAGTTTTTTATCCTTCATTGAACTTTTGACGTCGCCCCTAAATATGTTTGGATCCAATTATCTGTCCCAGAGGCATATTCTACTTTGAACAACAAAACAGAAAACTGGAAATATACGGCCATCTCAGTGAGCGAAATAATTTTGCATAATATCACCATAAGTCACCTTCCAGATTCTCAAAGTAGGCCAAGAAACCGACTCAAGAAGATTGTTGTGCTTCGTAATGACGTTTCCACGTCACAAAGTACTTATTATTCATCATACCATCCTGCAATTTTCAAACCTAAAGACTTACCATGAGCGAAAACAGCTTTGGAATTTAAAATATTTGTGAAAGGTGCGAACTTTTACTTTCTCTTTTCATTTATTCAGATGAAGTTGTTATTTCCGTAGCCATGGTAGCAGTCCTGATCACCCTAGCGATGAACTGGAACTATGCTTAACTTCGGGAACCTTCAAGTTTGCTTGAGAAGGCACGAAAAACAAGTTGGATGCGAACTTTGTATCTCGTAATGAATTTTTTTATTTTATGGTTGGTTTATTCGGCATTTCAAGGCCATTGGCCCGTATTACATTAACAGTATTAATAAAAGTAAACAAAAAGACACAATACATTAAATATTCAATTCATTTACACGATTTCGGATATTGAAAGCATGAAACATGGAAGCAGCTAAACGTTGTATGTTTCTATATTTTCATGGGTAAGCAATTCAATAAACTTAGCTTTTGATGTGATGGAGGATTATAATGATGATCAATATATTTTTTTTCTGAAATGTTCAATAAAGAGCAAACCAATAAAAAGTGAAACTCATCCTTAACCTCATTAGCTTCACAAAATCTACATAGTCTTTGACTTCTTTCTATGGTATGTTTTCTATCGGTTTCAATTTGTAAATTAGTACGTGATAAGCACCTAAAGCGTGCAAATATATGCATGTGAATAGGAATTTTAACATGAAATAAATACTTTTCTGGTTCTAAAGACATCTTAAAAGAACGATATGAAACAAGCTTATCTAATGAACAAATTCACTATGCCAATCTAGATACAAAACTCTCTTAAAATTAACAACAAACTTTTTCACAAAACCTTTTACGTCTTTCACTTCTTGATTTTCCCAGGATTCTTGTAAATCAGACAAAAATAAAAGTTCTTTCACGTCATGTACCCATGTTGTTTTTTTCATGACGCCAAATGTTTCAATATCAAGGAGGATACCATAACCTTTCCTAGGATATCTATGTTGTGGCATATTAATTAATTTTGCCCAATATTTAATAAAACGCCAGGCCGTATAAAGAAATATTGGATATCTGCCACATTCCTCCAATACGGCCACGTTGGGGCTTTACTTGAAACCCCTAAAAATAAACGACATGCGAGAAGCTGTATTCTTTCTAAAGAATTGTATTTTCTATAGCCCCAAATTTCAGCACCATAAACGGGCTAAGCATGCAACCCTGCCGCACTCCTAAAGGATATTCAAAATAATCTGTTAAAGTACAATCTGATGTAACGCGTGCTTTTACATCCTGGTAAAACGCATATAACATCCTGAACATTTTTCCACTAACACCTCCCTTAAGGAGAACATACCAAGAACACGATTGGAACTAAACTGGATAATTGGATTGGCGCAATTTCTCAAGAATTTTAGAAATTTGTCTAATATTACACCATATTTGCTTACCATCTTTAAAATTTTATTCAAAATTTACAAAGCTGCTGACATATTATGAGTAAGAATCAGTGCATGATAGTATCTAATGCAATATTGTTCAAAACATATGAACAATTTTCATATTTGAAAATATGAAAATGAAAATATGTGAGCTTGTGTGGAGTTTCTTCATTACTTAAACACTAGTAATAATCTCAGTTTGTCACTTTTCCTCGACCAAATAAAACTTTTCGATTGATTTACAGTTAAGTCAGTCAGGGTCATTTAAAATGTGCCCTGACTTAATTTAATGTTTATGAAGCCTTAAATTCACGAAAAAGTCAAGGATATTTCAAAAGTGCCCTGACTCAAAAATCGTCAATTAGAGAAATTTTAAACATTTTGTCTCGTTTCTTTAGTACATTTACACAAAAATAAACTGTTTTCATTAAAATGAATCCGATGAAAGAGGTGTGCAATAATCATTGTGTTTTCGTTGTTTTGTTCGATGAGAACAATATTTCAAATTTTACACCATTCTATCATTTTGTAAAATTTCAGCTGTAAAAATTCCGATTTCGTTACATTTTCCTAATAATTACTCTCATCCAATTTTCCCAAAATAGTTCCAATCGTGTTATAGTCTTTTTTTCTCTACTGTATCGAAGGCCTTGGAAACCAAACTTGAAAGTCTTTTATCGATATTGTCTGGTTTTACAGTCATATCGTGTTTTGAAAAGTTGGCCATGGAAGGACGTTTTTATGCAACTGCTTGCGTGTTATAGTTGATTGGCGTGCAGCAGTGTTTCTGCCCTGAGAGCTCACAAAGTACGTATGGTTGCTACGCAACTTGCAGCACGATGCCATCTCGTCGTACTTCTCGCATAATCTCGTTCAATTATCAACCACGAACAAAGTCTCTAAAAAATCTAACACCTGTGAAGCTCATTTTAATATGAAAAAGCCATAGTTCACCGAGACGACTATGGGACAAAAGGCATACCGCGTTGCTACACAGTACAATAAATTACCCACAATTCTCTTTGATTTGTATCCATGAAGGTTACTTTTCTAAAAACTTTTTAAGTTCTGCATGTAAGCACTAATGTTCTGCATCAGAATAATGGTAAAATAATATCCAGTAAAAGTACGTTTAGAAATTTCAGCAAAAGTTTCAAAATAACCATTAAACAACCATGGAAGTCATGTTCTGTAGGTACTACAAATGCCATACTTTTAGGCAGCAAGTTATGACGAACTGAAGGGGTCATTCTCTGAGAAATCTTAGAATGCAAATTTATTTTGTCATTTCCATTGGAAAAAATCAATATCCTTTTGTTTCAAAAAACAGGTGCAACTGGTCTCCCTACTTTCCATCACATTATTCTGTATGGCTGAAGACACAATCAGTGGAAAATTTTACAAAAATGCTATCTCCTCTCTCAATCTTGCATAATTTTCAAAATCATTTAAAATGAGAATTGAGAAAAATGGTGTTCTTAAAAGTACGTTTTCAGAATTTTTACAACTAGTCTATGAATTTGTCTACACATGGGAGAACTGGTAGACTTCTCTGGGGAATCTCTGAGGATACAAATCGCAATGAATTATGGGAAATTTACAGTACTGTGTGCTAGTCTGCCTTTCTATTTGTCTGTGGTTCTATTAACGTCTATTAACGCCTATTCTATTAACGCCTATTAAATCACTCCTGTGATGTGATTGTATCTTCAGTCTACATGTATGTACGTAACAGTGAAAATAAGTTTAATGTTAATAGAAAACTACTGCATAACCACAGAATCTGCGTTCTGTTTCTTTTATGAACATCTATAAACAAGATTTATTAGATCTGATGCTGTCATTCTGAGATTATCTGATTTCCGAAAAAAACATTTAGGCAAATTGACATTTAAATAATCCTTTAGAGTCCATAAAAAACTAATCAAAATTGCCATCGCCTAACAAAATCTATGTACCGAAGTTGATTGTGATCAATTAGCCGTTCTTGAGATATGCCCACAAACAAAAAGACAGACAGAGAGGCAGACAAACAGACAGAAAGACAGACAAACAATTACAGAGATAGACAGACATATCGGTGAGACAATAACATTATCATGCATTGTCAGGTATAGCGCCCTTATCATTCGTGGTGGACTCCTCCTTTGCTTTCGTCTATCACAATTCTGTTTCATGGTGAGTATGGTATTATCGTGCAAAGTGCACTCATCAAAACCAAATCATTTATAGCCTCTTCAGAGGCAACTCTGTATATTATCAAATGTCATTTTCAGATAAATCGTATCTACTATGCTTTTTGTAGACAGTGATGACACAGAGTAAGCGACCGGTGAACAGACAGACAGACAGATACCAGTAGGCACTTAGTTCACGTATGTGAATATTTGAGCTAAAGGAAAGTATAGATGGATTGGGTAAAAAAATAGAAACAAGGTTTATATTTCTGCATGTTTTTTTAATATTTGATTGGCTATTTTCGTTATTATAGATTGTACAGATAATTCGTTTTTTAATATTTCGATAATTAAGCTACAACTCATTCGAAACATACAGTACATGTATGTTTCGTTTTATTCTCAGTATTGCAGTTATATTTCTGAACACGTAATCTTAAGAGCAAGTACTAAAGAAACACACGACACACAAAAGCATTGGCAAATTATCATTGCCCGTGACGAAATTTACCAACGTGAATTTTGTCTTTTAAACACTTTGCTTCATCATTATTTATTATGTTACTTTATCCATTATCTTTCAAGCGTATCATTGCACGGTTTTTCCATAATTTTTTTCGGGATGACATCATAATAGTGAAATACGTGGCATGTTTTTTTTTTTCAAGTAACGGCGTCAAATCAATCAAAAGCCACAGCGGGGTACAAATGTATTTGGCATTTACATCATCGACTTGCTCATGCACAGTACATGTATATACCAGCGAACATCCGTCGAACATTTAAAAATAGCTTTTATTGTAATTAAAGAAAACTCTCAAATCTCGTTATTTTTATATTTATGTTTAACTGTGCAGTATCTATATTTAATGTAAGTAACAAAAAATGACCTTTTGTGCTTATGCTTTACACTTTGACTTTTGTATAGTTATCAACTGATGTGTTTTTACTTATACCAAACAGAAATACAATAAAACACTGATATTGTAATGAGTGAATCGTTCTTTGTATGTTCATGACCAGTATACTTAAACCTAAAGATGTTTTTCGTAAATCAGGGAAACATGGCAGGTCAACTTTTGGGCAAGACCGATGTACCTGCATATAGTAGTAGGTAGTTCAATTGCAGGGGAGGAAAAGCCTATGCAAGATAAGCGAAGGTTGTTACGCTCGCCTATTGTGCAAATTGCAAGAAGATCATTGGGTTATTGAACAGAGCGCTAGGTGAAATGTACAGTCTAACAGTGGCAGCCATTGTGACAGTTGGGTATTGGACAAACCTCAGTCAGCGCCTAACGCTGCCTTGTAACAGGTGCAAGAATAAACAAAGCATGATAAAATCGCTCGATATTCTTTGTATGGGATTCGGTATAGTTGAAACATTCCCCCGTGACTTTACAGCTCTAAAATAAACTGTAATGTGACAGAATTTGAGGTCAAAAGGTCACGAACACGTCATAAGCGTTTTGGCTTGGTATCGCAATACACATCATAGTCAACAACACATAACACTTTTGCAGCGTAGTCCGGTCACATTAACGGTAAGTGAATATACCCCCTCAAAGCTGGTAAGAGAGATTGCCTGTCATCGGGCGAGCCATAGATCCTTCTCGGATCTGGCTATTTGAATTTTCACGTGTCCGTATTACTAGGCTACAAATAGAACGTTTCTGTGTTTGAAAATGCAATATAAAACCCTACACAAGCTGCATGTTATACGTGCACTTTCTCATGGAGATACAGTAAAGTTGGTAGACGACCTTTCTCAAATTTTATGCACTGGTGTCCTGTCTGCCCCTAACTATCAATACCGTCCCTCCACCGTGGAGGGTGCTATCAATGAGTAATTACTGTCATTTGATATGCAATCTAAGACATTTATTTATACTCAGTTACAGATGTACAGTCTGGAGCAAAGCCACTGTAACAGAATATCATTGATATAATCAGATATACTTGTAATCCGCGTACCGGAAATATCCAAAATGTAGCAGCGCGCGCTAGCCTTCCCGTGAGGCAATCGCTCGTGCATCTATAGAGGAAAGTCATAAACAAAAACAACATCGGCGCCTTACTTTATTTCTAATATTGTCTGTTCTGTTTCATATAGATTTGGCTTTGTAGCTAACGTGGCCACACATGTGATCTATTGTCGTACCGATGTCTGTCAGTCTATCTGTCAGTCAGTCACTCTCTCCTCTGTCTATCTTTTTGTCTGTCTTTGTCGTGTGTGTGTGTCTGTCTAACTGTCTGTCTGTCTGTTTGAAAGATATCTCGAGAATGACTAGGGATCATCATCAGAATCAAATTTGGTACATATATTCTGGGAACGGCTTACCCTAATGGGTGTGTCTTGCATAATAAATACTAATTTCCACGGTTTGTTCAGAAATTGGACATTCTCAGAATGACAACATGAGATATTTTGAATATTCTTACATATATAAGTAAAGGAACCATATGGCAGATTTGAAGGTTAATTGTTAGTTTTATGAAAATGGCAGTGTGCTTATTTGCATACGTAATGAACTTAAGGTTCCAAGACAAGTGCTTGACCTTTTTCGAGCTAACAATTCTCTAGTGATTAATAAGCTCAGAAACCCCGTAAATTATATATTTTCGGAAAGCCTAGATACAGGGGAACATTTTTGTTACCATAGTGCCACCATTGTTTACAAAACTATCACGTGACAGGTAATTTGCATAACCTTTCAAAAATTGGTTTTCCCTATGTTTTGTTTCAATGATGCTTTGACATGTGTGACTGAAATTTGTTTGAGTGCTAGCTGTTCTAAGGATCTTCAAAAGTATATCTCAGATTTTTTTTTATTCTTCAAAAACAATTTTATGCCAAAAAAATTCCAGAGCGGTGAATTTAACCCTAGTTAATGTATATTTAAATTTGTGCTCCAACAACGCTAGGCAAGGATATTGAAGGCAAACATGACTTTAGAGTTCTATTAAATATAGCGGTGTCAAAAATCATTTTTCCTGATTAAAGCGTATGAAATACGTGTTCATTGCTAGAAACCTTAACCTCACCAGTTCAAATCGGTACATCAACATCTAGCATGGAAGACAAAATATTATACAAATTATTGTCAGAGTATGGGCAAAGATGTCATGTTTTTCGTTTTCCGAAGTATCTGGTCTAGATTTAGTGGACCGCATCATTCCACACTTATGTCAATGGGATCAGTGATCTTATTTCGAAAGTTCATTAGTCCACAGGAAGTCTAATTTTATGGGTGCTTTTATTTTATTTCAGGAGGTCTCATTCTAAACAACATGGGACGAGTAAATGCTTTCTTCGTAACCCTAATGGTGATAATAAGCGGTGCTCTTTGTCAGGTTCGTATTGCATATTAACCTATTATTATGAATAAACCAAATCCAGCTACAGTATACCACGAGGTTTTGACCAGTTCACGACATATGTACACGAGCAATAGCGATTGCATATATGGAGTTATCAGCTAAAAGCCTGCTGTTGTATCATAACACTATATTGAAATTCTGGCGTAAAAATTCAACAAATGAAATTTTCTGTACTTAAGCGCCGCGCGTCTTATAGTAGAGCAGATTAGAGTGATATTTTGGCAAAATATTTCACTTGTGGATACAAGCATGAAAATTAGTAGGCTTACTAATGATTGTTCACCTAGTGAGAAAACAACGTTAGCCATCAAAAATTTCAAGATGGCGGCCGTATATCCGCCATTTTCCAAGATGGCCGCCAGCAAAATCACGAAATACAATATAAGGCACTGTAATTCCAATTCCTTTGTCAATTTATGTATATTTTGTGATAAAACATGTGAATTTCACACCCAGTGGCCCATATGTAACATTTTTACTCACATTTTTTGTTATTTTGTTTATTTTATTTATTATAAATACAAATTTTAGGTCCAAAAATTCATTTTTTTACTCATTTTCATTCATATTTTGTTTTTTTATTATATTTATATGTTTTTTTATTCAACTCAACACATAAACATGATATCAAATAATTACTAAAAGGATTCTTACTTAACAGTAGTCAACTTTAAGATACTAGTCAAGACAAGTACAACTACAAAGTACTGTGCAACTGAGGCCACAGGTATAGCACCCACATCTGTTACCACATTCTTTCTTACAACCACATTTTTTACAATTCTTGACAACTTGAAGCGATAGGAGAAAGGGTTGTCCAAAATATGCACCAAGTGTCACCTCTTTTTTTCCATCCCCAGTCATTTGGTGTTGGAATGTCTGGCAAATTGTTCATTGCCTGGCCCCAAATATGTCCTGCCTGATAAGCAGCACGTCTAAAGTGTTGCAAAAGTGCCGACTGAGTTGGCGGAATCATATCATATGATCGTTGCTTCCTTGCAAATAGATCCAATCGTACTTCGTTCAAACTTTTCATGGTGCTGGATCTATCATACATGTATGTGACAAATTTTTCTAAAGATGTAAGATCGTCATCAGTGACTGATATTGGTTGTTGACTGAGTCTTCTAAAGGTGTCAGAGACTCTTCAAAGATATTCCATGTTCGCCATGCTGATTTCTTTCCCTTACCACGGAAAGCAGAAACAGTGTCACAACCAGTAAAAGCATGAAAGAACGGAATTCCACTAGCTCTCAATGGTCCTATATTGGACACAATGTCGTGTATTGGAATCCATCTCATGTCCTTACCATAACCAAATCTAATCCACATTTGCTCTAGTCCGATCTCCTGGAGTGTGGAAAAGACAGATACCGCTATCACGACAACATCAGTGTCATTTGCTCTGATCATAAGCACCTTTATACCATCCATTGTTGCGTGTTTGGCATGTACAAATATTCTTGTATCTGCCTCTTCATGAGTACATGGTACAAGATTGTCTGGACATATTACTTTGTTGCAGATGATATTCTCATCTTTTGTGGCAATAATAGTATTAGGTGATTCTATATGACCAATTTTGTCTGCGAGAAAATGGAAAAGTTCTGTTTTATTGTCGTCATTTCTGAGAAAACTGCGCCAATCAGTTGGCGTCTTACTTTTTCCTATAACTCTTCTCCTAACACCTTTACCACGCTTTGATCTGGCTTCAGCTTTTAAGCTGTCAGGTAGATATACATCAAAGACAATATCAGTTCTCTTATATTTATCACCATAAAACTTTACTTTCGGAATAAATTCTTCTTTTGCATAATCATCAAAAGTCCTGGATGTGCGTGGTGGCAAAATATTTACCAAAGCTGACCCATCGATAACAATCGCCTCTGAAGAAGGTTCAAAGTCCGGCAATATGACGTCTTCTTGAAGAACTTGCGTCAGTTGAGATTTTTGACAAGAATGCAATTTACCACTGTCACTAAGAGAAACAGGGTATGCCTGATTTTCATGCTTGAAGAATTCTTGTAGGTCACAATGTCTACTCTGGCATGAAATGAACAGGCGCGAGAATAAACTGCAATCATCTTTCAGCAGAGTCAACTTTGAATTCTTAGTTTTTGGTACATTTGTGAAAAACTTATTCTTGTTTTTCTTGATTGGCTCATAGAACAAGCATTTTTCTTGGTTTTGAAGCCCCTCGATGAACTCTTTGCATTGTTTTCTGCCTCTTTGATAGTGTGTTGTTATCATGTCAGCAACATTAGAGTCTAAAATGTCTTTAGTGTTCAAAACCAATAAGTCTTTCGACTCTTCTTTAAACGGGTTTCCCATGTCCTCTATGACAGCTCTCAGTTTCTGCACGTTATCAAAGAATTTCTTTTGTGCAGAAAGAGATTGTTCATGATGGGTTTTTGATTTCAATGGAGACTCATCTTGATTTCTAAGTGATGCTTCGTATTGTCCTACAAGACGGCTTACTTCAGGCCCTGCCACCATCCATCGCCTCAAAGCAGAGGGGTCTTCAGTTAAACCAATCGCCCCGCCATCACTTTTAACAACTCCATTGTTTTGTTCATGAGCTTGGTCAATTGCCAGAGCTGAAAATTCCCTGCCAGATTTATGTACAACAAAATTGCCATTGTGGAATTCTCTGGCTACCTCAGGATGCGATTGTTCAATTAACATCATGTCTCTGAGATGAATGGGGAGCCAACGAGCATAATGAACATTATCATTGGCAAAAAAGTGTGGCAAAAGCTCAGACAATGCTTCACGATACAAACTGAAGTTTCCCTCTCGAAACGATCGAATCAATATAAAGATAGTCAGCTCAAGTTCTAGAATAATTGACCAAAAAAGAAACTGAGGGCTTTCACATTTCCTTTGTTCACACCAACGCTCAAAATTTATGACTTCTTCCTGGTCAGAAGGATTCTCAGTTATTTTTTCTTTGTATGCATCTTTCATGAGCTGATATAAGGCGCAAGCTGTAATCTGGTGTGCTTGTCTTGATCTTGTAACACTTGAAACTTTAAGGAAGGAATCTGCTGTACCAATTGATGCTATTCCTGCCTCAACAAGAACGCTTGTCCAACCACTATCTTTCAAAAGAGTTCCGATGGTTTTCAATGCGGCCATTTCAATGTGTAATCCACCAAACATTACCACAAACTTGTCCTCTCCATGAGACTCTGGCCAGTGCCATTGGATCTGCTTGGCTAATGCAAAAAGAGGTTGGTCCATTGCAACTACAGGAGTTTGTGTTGGATTCAAGAAGCCAACCACATCTTTGATTTTATTCATGACATGCTTTATTGTAGCAACAGAATGTGCCTGGTCTCTTAGAAGAGGCAATAATGAAGAAATGCTAACTTCAAAAGGTAGATTCCGCCTTTGCAAAGCATGATGAGCTGACCATGTTATAAAAGTAGACCCAGAATCACAAACTTCTTCTGTAAGCATAACTTTCTCTAACCAGTCATATTCCATTGACATGTTTCTCTTGAAATGGCTGATGTCTGATAATGGTAATTCCAGTATCGTAGCCATTGGAGGAGTAGGGGTGCTTATTTGTAAAATATGCTGTTGGATATTGGTGTATGCCTCAGGAAGTTGAGGTACTCGTCGTGCCTTACTAAAGGTGTTGACTTGCATTTGTCGTTCCGTACCTCTATTATTAGAATTGGGATGCTGGAATACAGATATGCTTGTACCATGGAATGATGACACAGCAGTGGTGGCAGTTGGATTGTGATCAATATTGTCAATAGCAGATGTGGTGAATAAATGTTTTCTCAGTACAGGTGGGCACACCACACCATCTTCTACATATTGAGACACAACAGCTTCCCATAACATTGCTGAAATTTCTAAAATTCTGTCATATGGTACACAAATGCCATTTTCTGAAAGGATGTCAATCAATTTTCTTTTCCTGGTTTTTGCAAAGACAGTCAGACCCATGTACAATGGGAATGGGGTCTCACGTTCCTTTGAATGTCTTTTAGTACTCGTTCCTTCTTTTGGCTTGCTATAGCAGTTATACTGCAACAACTGGGCAATTGTGAGGTCTGTTTGAGTTGCACCATACTGTAGTTGTGACTTTATGTCAGCACCGTGTTCAATCATGCAAACAAACTGTAATAGTTTTGCTGGAATAGATTCTTCGACACAGCCTTGAGGAAATGTAAAGCCAAAAGTAGATTTATGGTTCAGCATCTCTTTTCGTATAATTTCAGCAGCTTTTGCTAAATGAACTGTGTCACTATATTCACTAGCTTGTGACAATGCAACACCAATATCTTTCTTAAATGCAAAAATGATATCTCGTCCCTTTTGATGTGCTTCAATCTCAGGTATATGAGAAAGTAGCTTCTCCTTTAGCCTTGTTCTATTTACACTTGGTGAGTCAATACCCAATTGTTTAAGCCGCTGTTCATAGAGGTTTACAAGATCTTTAGCTTGAATACCATGGACAAGCATCACTATTGTTAACATTGTTTTCAACAATATACGTTACAAGTTCTGAAAATGCTATTGGATACATTTCTGTCTTTGTAAGGTTTTGCATGTTGCCTTCCCTCTGCTTTTCCCTGAAATGAGCTCGTTCTCTATTGTACAATGCAGTTAGACAAGCAGGATGGTATTTCAGTTCTTGTGCTACAATATCTCCACCACTGAGTTTTGCCAGAAGCTTTCCATCTCCTAAAACTCTAGCACACTCATTAAGTCTTTCATTCAGTTTCATGGTCATGGCTTCCCTTAAATGCAGAGTAGGGGATTGCTCCTCACACAAAAAGCATACAGACGTATTTAACTGTGAGGTGCGTTTTAATTTTCCTCTAGCAACATCATCAGAGTGACTAGTTCTCTTTTTAGCTCTCTGCAGTTTTGTATTATTAAACATCAGCCGACAACTTTGATGATACTTAGCATTATTCTTCCTTAAAGTATTTTCTATTCCATCTCCCTCGTCTAACCTTGCTGGATCAAGAATGATTGGAAGAGCATTTATCTCATGAAATAAAGGAATGTTTTTGGCAATATTACAGTAACCATCTTGTTCCATTTCATATGAAACTGGAGGAGATTTTAAGGCCTCATTTTGTCTTGCTGACAGAGGCAACATTTAGTCCAGTCAGTTTTCCACTTTGTTTTTAACTTTGATGTTGATGAGTCCATTTTCTACCAACTTATTTTTTATAGTTTATTCTTCAATCTGATCGACAGGAATATGGCCGAGGGTTTATCCTTTTACCACCATATATTCCAGAAAGATAATTTGACAAAATTCAGCAACTATCGTTTTCTAGTACACTTTATTGTATGGGATACAACTAGGTTCTTGCATTTTATTTTGCCCTACACCTAGTCCGATCGTTCATCCAATGCCATTTAAGTCCCGTGCGATCTGTACACCATCCAGATAACTAAAGCCCCGTCATCCTTGGTTCGGCTCTCCCGCGCTGGCACATCCTGTCAATTCAGGTACGACTAACTAATCAAAATCGGGGCTGATTACTTAGTATTTGGGACACTAAATACTTGTGACACATGTTACAGAACATGCCCATATTTAGCTAACATTGAACCCCATGCTGGGTTTCACAGCAATGATGCCAACCAGTGTGCCCTGGTAGTGAATGACGTCATTCCTTTGACATTTAGTTGGACTTTTTACATGAGAAAACAATCAATTAAATACTTTAAATTATGATATATTTGCTGAATATTCCTCGCCATCTTTAAATTGGTGAGGAAGCGATGATTTTTGCAATATTAGCATGTTGCTTATTATATATCAGGATGATTCATGGCTCTTTATTGCTTACTTACTTTAGAATATTGATTCCATGTGCCCTTTTAACCATATGAGACAGAAATATGCCAATTTGCAATTTCACTTTCAGCTCATTAACATATTCATGGTTTCATGTTTGCGATAGCAAGCAGGTATACTCATTTTCTGTCTAAATCAACAAAAATTTTCACAAAATACCGCAAGAAATAGATTCCGCATTGTGTAAAACATATATTTAGCCATAAAAATTGCTAAAATCGGTACACATCTTCTCAAATTATTTAATTTTGGTTTTACAGGAAGTTAAGTTGGCGGCCATCTTGGAAAATGGCCGCCATATTGGATTTTTGCGTGGCTAACGTTTTTTTCTTAAAAAGTGACCCCAAAAGTGCCTCCATGCCAATTTTCATGCTTGTATCACCATTTGAAATATTTTCTCACTAATCTGCTCACAATTAAATTAAGCGATGAAGTCATTGATATGATAGAGTTTATGCGCAATGTGTGATAGCGAATATGTTAGTGCGAGTGCTTCATGAACTCCATCTACAGCGTATGGGGTCGCAGTCAGCAACATTGTAACAACTTAGCACGGTTACTGAACCACTCTTTTTAAGGGCCCGTAGATAAATAAAACACGCACGGTAAGGCCAAAAACCCCCAACTTTCTGATTACATCTTTAATCAGCAAAAGTCATGCGGCGATGTGGTTTCCTTTTTCTTTTATATTTTCCTCTTTTTTTTGCCTTATTATTCCTAAGAATGCTAGTTTGACACTATTGATGCAACAGTTATTGTCTCTTTATCACTAGCTGCAAAATACTTCCGTTTTCTTTTTACCATTTTCGGATATGCAGACATGGATATCAAGGGTAGCAGTACTGATGAGTATGTAACCCCCAAAAGGACATATGACGCGCAAGTTAGGAAATAACGCGCGCATTGACCAGAAACAATTATTTTTGCCTAAATGCAGTTTCTGCGTGGAGGTGGGGGGGGGGGGTGTATTTCGATTACCGTGGGCAAAAATCGCACCACGTAATTTTATGTCGCAACATCTCGCTACCCGTTGTACTCTATTGATTGGCGTGTACCAGGCCACTGCGGCACCAGCGCTTCTTTTGACATACATGTGGTGCAGCTGCAGTGCACGTATAAAATGATGTAACAATCATATTTGATACACGGTTTCAATTTTCGTTATTCTATGTATTGCGTCATTGTCGACTTGGCGCTGAACAAAGACTAATTTTATAAGCGGTATGTCGGGTCGGGGGAGGGTGACGTATGCGTGGTTGTGAAGGAGATCGATAAATGTAGAAAAATAGCAATTTTCCTCTCTTTATTTTCCAAATATGAAACACGTTACTGTGATTTGTTCGTTTACATTTTTGTCACATTCGTGTAATTCAAAGCTGGTTATGATTAGCATGAAAAACATTATTTGCCCCGTTATTTTGCCGACAAAATCTGAAATGGGATTCTTCATCAAGAGTAGATCCCGTTTTCGTCAGATTACAAAGATTAGGTGTTTCAACGCGATGTTCAATTTGTTGCAATTTCAAAGCGAAATAATTACCGATTGTAGGTATACTGATACAAGAATGAGGCTTGGTTGGATTTTTACACTTCCAAACTTTCGTTTAGGGGTGGGTCTGAGGCCAAACGCAGTTAGTTGCCTTTAAAGAGCGTATGTTTACTTATCCAAAGGCCCCTAAAGTTGGGGATTTTGCCGAGCGGTTTTGACTTTGCTGTCTTCACTAGGTATGACTGGGTCCCGTAAATCCGATCGAAAATCTCCCGAATAACAACAGTGGATATCGCGAATAAAGCACAGTAATTTCCATGCCTCGACCAGTCAGTATTTGTGACGTCAATGTACTTGTGCGATATAACTTATACTTTAGTGCATATACCTTAAATCATAATTTGAATACATAAACATGCACATTTTTATGTATTTAATTATGGGCACCATTTTACCAGTACTACAGCCAGAAACTGATGACGTCAAATCGCCGTACACAATAATTACAAGGCTTCTGTGTTTTGTGCACTGCGCTTTGACGTCATCAGTTTGTGGCTATACCACTTGTAAAATGATGTCCGCGTCTGCATATAGGGTGTGCGCTAGCATGAACCCTTTGAGTGATGACGCCAGAATTAAATGATTGCGAACAAAAAAAGAAAACAAGACTTTTCGAGCGTGGCATATGACGGAAGTCAAACGTTAAATATTTGATGACCGGGTGTCTATAGAAAATATTAGCAGTTTGCAGCCAGTATACAAACACTATAGAAAGAACGCTTTCATCAGTAGAACATGGTTTTTGGCACCGCAATATTTAATATACCCTCGATGCCAATTTTGTCTTAAATTATGTATTTGTGAGAGTAACCTAAAATTCATTTTTTGCTGTTCACCAACACCGTGCTATACATTACGCATTGTTTGCCGTAGGTACCGGTATATTTGAGCTGCGTATGAGTACATATATGGACAGAAAAAGGTCACAATCGAAGTGATCAATTTCAATCGGAAATGCGATGACACTGAGATACATTTAGTGTACTTGTGAAGCAAAGATCGTTCCAAAGGATATTTCATCTATTCCGTAGCAATTAAGAGAATTTTCATTCATTCATTAATTCATTCATCATTCATTCATTCTTTTATTCATTCATTCATTCATTCATTTATTCATTCATTCGATCATTCATTGCCAATTAAAGAGTGTGCATGTTGTGCAGGTTGAGACTTTAAGAGATAAATATGTCAAAAGGAGTCAAAATTGATTTTCGCTGATCGAGTTATGAATCCGACTCAAAGTACAAATGAAAAATAAAAAGTAAAAAGGCTAGTACAAACTTTGCACGAAACGAGTGTCAGTCCATAGACAGAGACATATTGTGAGGAACTGTAACGTAAGTATTAACAATTAAGGAGGAGAAATTTTATGGTTGTGGTGAACGGACGTTTTGCTATGAGATTCTTAGCTTGATATCGATCGATAAACTCTTCCAAAGTTCAGCACTTGCGTGTATATTTTAATATATTGTTCTTTGTGTGACATATAAGAATTCAGGAGGTTGTTGCTCGCTGACAAAACTATAGACCATTCTGTCTTTTCTAGAATGATACATGTAACGAATGGACGGAATGGATGGATGGTGAGAGTGGTGGAACCCTTGACCCAGGTTCTATCGGAGAGTTTGAACTCATCGATCAGTTGAGAGGTCCCTATGGATTCTGTGATGAGCCAACTGATATCGAATGTGCTTTGGCCGATGACACCAATACTCCGTACAATGAAACTGGGCAGGTTGATCTGACATGTAAATTGGAGCAAGGATTTATGTGTTTTCACAGCCAGCAAAGTGGTGACTGCTTCAATTATGCGATTCGCCTAAGCTGTCCACAACCATGTCCAACTGAAAGGTCTACTACTTCAGCTGCAACAATCGATGTTGAAGGTAAAGTTAAACTTCTTTTTACTTATTTTAAATGCAGGGCAGCTGGGTTAATGCTAGAGTTCATCACTATGCAACGGGTGTGCTGTGCTATTTGGTCACGCTGTTACTTTGCATAATGGGAACGGAACTTTCTTGTGGGACATTTTTTACAAAAAAATAGTTTGCCTTGATTGGTCTTTGATAAGTTTTTTTTAGGGGATAGATTTTAGTAAGTCTTTATTGTTATAGTTTAGTATAGGTTAGAAGGGTTCCAGTGTTCTCCCTGATTCATGTTGTTTATTTTGCATATTAATTACGCATTTGCATTACAATAGAACCTGGTCCCTTACTGTGTGTTGTTATTTTCAGTATTTGTAGTTTAAGTTTTTTGAATGAAATTATCCCCTATTGTGCCAAGCCACTTAAGTACATGTCGTCTATGTCGCCTGTGTTCATTGTCCGCCCACTTTCTGGCTGTGCCTGTATTTAAAACTTAGAAAAACCAACAGCAGAGTAACATGTCCAGTTTGTGGATCGCCATTGGTATCACAGGGCTATCAGCGACCACAAGATTCAATAGTTCAACCTTATCCGGATCACAGTTGACATGAAAGGGTAATACAGTTGCTAAATAATCATTTGTTTAACCAATGAAAATACTCTGACTCGAATAAAGCTTCTTTCTTGGCCGATACAGTAGTACGGGATTCGAAATTGAAATACTTACAGTCCTTTTCAAACTTTCTTTGAGAAAAATTTCAACAATATTCGTTACTCCTCCGAACTCAAGAGTGGAAATTAGGGGTCATCATGAAACGTTTGGTACTAGAGAAACAAATTGCAAAACATTCAAAACATTTAAAATCTGTATTAATTCTAAGAGGAAAATTGATTTTCGATTTTCACAAGACTAAGACATTGATTTGGTTCTTTACTCCAAGTTTCGAAAAACGGTTACCACAAGAGGCTGATCAGAAAATCATAGTAAATATTTGTGAGTCTGATTACCTGTCTCCGAGGTACATTCTATCTTAAACAGCAAAACTGAAAACTGGACATATACGGCAATATACCTCTCATTTAGCGAAAGAATTTGGCATAATATCACAAATTCTCAAACTAGGCCACGAAGCTGACTCAAACAAATCGTTGTGCTTTGCAATGATGTTGTCATTTTTCTAATTCTACGTTACAAAGAAGTCAATATTTATCATACCTTCTTGCAATTTTCAAACATAAAGACTTTTACCATCAGCGAAAACAGCTTTGGCTTTTAAAATATTTGTGAAAGGTACGAACAATTACTTTTACTTTCTCTTTATTTAGATGACGTTCTTATCTCCGTCGCCATGGTAGCAGTCCTGATCACCCTAGCGATGAACTAGAACTATGCTTAACTTCGGGAACCTTCAAGTTTGTTTGAGAAGGCACGAAAAATAAGTTGGATGCGAACTTTTTTTATCAGACAATAACTTCAGTTATGCAGATAAATGGTAAATGATGCAAACCGATAATTATGCGAGTCTTAACGGATTAAATATTTTATCTTTTTACAACTCATATTAAGTATCATAGTGTTTTAATCGAATTCGGTTTATTGGTCTTCATAAAAGCGAACAGCAATGTCGGGCACATCATATAAAATAAAATATAGAAGTGTAGGAGTACATTACTATTTCCTTTATTCATCCTACGGTTGGCGTCCACCTGATTTGAACTGAAAATGTTCCCGTGTTTCAGTAAATGTTGCAATTGTCCTAAAGTGAAAGCTTACTATGAAAGTATTTCCACAACTAATGACACGGTGCAATATACCTCTTTCTTGTTCTCGTAAACTACACTAGCAAAACTCATCAAAAGTGGTGCAGCCATTTTAGAGATAAAAAGAAAAAAATCATTTAATACGCAAGTTACCATCGAGCAATATCTGTGCTAGTAAGGTTTAATGAAACGTGATCTAAGCATCTTTGATTAATATTGTCAAATCAACCATTCACTAAAAAGAAATTACCCTTAGTAATGCTTTCATAAAATGTCACTACTATACCTTCATATCGTCAGTTCAAGTTACATCCTAAATTTTCTTTTGCGTAGTTCTTAAAGTTTTATATCTCCATCGTAAAAGTTCACAAATTAAAGATTAATTGACATGATAATTCTAACATTCTTTAATCACCACTGTTACATAGTCATACGGTGCCTAGTGGTGATTCACAAATAGGCACAACAATAGGTTTAGAACACTTCGGTCAAGTCCTTCCACTCTTCTATCTCAAATTGTGAAAGGTATGTTTAAATCGCCAATTAACTTATATTTAAACGTTTAATTACATTCACTCCTGTGAGGTGATTGTATCTTCAGTCTACATGTATATATGTAACAGTGAAAATACGTTTAATATGCTAATAGAAAACTGTTACATGACCACGAAATGCGATCTGTTTTTATGAACATCTGTAAACGAGATTCATTAGTTCTGATGCTGTCATTCTGAGATTATCTGACTTCCAAACAAATATTATTTAGGCAAATTGACATAAAAATAATCCTTTCACGTCCACCAAAAACTAATCAAGATTGCCATCGCCTAACAAAGTATATACTGAAGTTGATTGTGATCAATAAGCCGTTCTTGAGATATCACGCCCACAGATAGAAGGATACACAGAAACACGGACGGTAAGAGAGAGAGAGAGAGAGAGAGAGAGAGAGAGAGAGAGAGAGAGAGAGAGAGAGAGAGAGAGAGAGAGAGAGAGAGAGAGAGAGAGAGAGAGATCCGTATGACAATATCCGATATTCATGAATTGTCACGTACAGCGCCCTTATCATTCGTGCTTGATTTATTTTCCCTTTGTCTATCACAATCTGACTTTATTCTGAGGATGGTGTTATCGTGCAAAGTGTACACATCAAACACTAATCACTTATAGCCTTTCCAGAAGAACAACTGTGTATATACCGATTTTCATTTTTACGAAAAATACTATTGAATATGCTCGGGTTTTTTTAGATAGCGATGGCAAAGAGTAACTGACTGATAAACAGACAGACAGGCAGACAGACACCATCACGGCACTTAGCTCACGTGTGTAAATGAGTGAGCTAATTTGAAAGTGTAGAAGGCTAGGCTATAAGGTTTATATTTTTGCAAGTTTTCTTTTATCCAATTTGCTACTTTCATTACCATAGATTGATGTAAAATTATTCTTTTTTTGAATATTTCAATCATTAAGCTACAAATAATTTGATTCTTACACTAAATAATTGTTTCATTATATTTCCAGTATTACAGCTATATTTTTAAATTCATTATCTTCATGGCAAATACTTCAGAAAAACACACATAAGCATGGGCGAATTATCATTGCCCCTGAGATTAAGTTCACAAAAATGCTATATACGAAATTTACCAACGTGAATTTTGTCCTTTAAAGGTATACTGTCACATCTTCCAATTTTGCCATAGTTACCATGGAATTCGAAAGAGAAAATCGAACCAATCAAAGATTTTAAGCGGGTGGCCGCCTTTTAAAAATAGCGCTCTCACATGGGCATTTTGAATACCAAAGAAAGCCCATTTGACCATATATGGGCATATTTAGATAACAGGTGACTGCATACCTTTAAACAACTCAAGTATTCAGTAAATCACTTTATTCATCATCTTCCCAGCATATCAGTCCACGTCTATTTCACCATTTTTTTCGGGATTACTTAATACTGAAATATGTGGCATGTGTTCGTCTCCAAGAAACAGCTTCAAATCAAGCAAAATCCACCGCGGTATGGGATCATGTGGTGTTTACAGTATCGACTCGCTCATGCGCAGTACATGTATGTACCAGCGAACATCTGTCGAATATTTAAAAATAGCTTGTATTGTCATTAAAGGGGAACTCTTAAACCTCGCTATTTTTAATATTTATGTTTAACTGTGCAACATTTATATTTAAATGTAAGTAACAAATGATAACCTTTGTGCTTATGATAAACACTTTGACTTTTGTACAGTCATCAACTGATATGCTTTTTACTTATACCAAACCTTCAATTAAATGCTGATATAGTAATGAGCAAATCGTTCTTTGTACGCTTTGTTGGAAATTTCTGTCGGCTATAGTATACATGTAGCTTGCAGAAGTAATGCAAATAATATAAAAAGTAGAGTTTATTCATGACCAGTACATTGACACCTACAGATATTTGTAAATCAGGGAAACTTGGCAGGTCAACTTCAAAATTTCTGGTGAGATGCACCGGCATATAGTAGTAGGTAATTTAACTGCAGGGAAGCCAATCAAGCTTATGCAAGATAAATGAAGGTTGTTATGCTCGCATATAGGGCAAAAGAAGACTATCGGGTATTGAACAGAGCTGTAGGTGAAAACCACAGAGTAATATCTTAGACAGAGTGGCAACAGCTATTGTTTAAGGCGTGAAGCGGTTACGTAAGCAATCCATGTTTGCCTCGCCTCACGAAGCTCTTGGCTCTCTTTTCCGAAGAGTGCCGACCATGCACCCTTCGGTAATTTTCGGATTTTCACCAATTGTTAAGCGAAAGTATGTTCGACAAAGTTTGTGTTGTTGTTGTCGTGTGGTGCTGATCGGAATTGATGTGCTGGCGAAAACGGGAGTGTTTTGAGCTTCAGGAAAGTGGGTTTTACCGTTTTAAAAATTCCTCTCATATTTTCATGAATATATAATGAGTGTGTTTGAACCAAATTTGAAAGTCTTTTATCGATACTGTCTGGTTTTACTCAATGGTTTACGGTCAGTCATACCGTCTTTTACACGTGCGCCAAGAAAGGACATGTTTATGAAACTGCTGGCGTGTTTATGTTTTGATTGGCGTGAGGCAGTGTTTCTGGCCTGAGAGCTCACAAAGTAACTTTGGTTGCTACGCGACTGGCAGTACGATGCCATCTCGTCGTATGTTTCGCATAATCTCGTGTAATTATCAACCACAAACCAAGCCTCCAAAACGTTTAACACCTTTAAGCTCATTTTAATATGAAAAGCCAATAGTCTACCGAGACGACCATGGAACAAAAGGCATGCAAGTGTTGCCACTCTGTCTATGATATTACTCTGTGGTGATACACAAGGTCAAACAGTGACAACTATTTATTAACCATTGTAACAGTACGTTGGGTATTTGACTAACCTCAGTCAGCGACTAAAACTGCCCCAGTATTGATTACGATCCCTGAAACAGGTGCAAAAAGATCAGCGCATGATAAAATCGCTCGATATTCTGTGTATGCGATTCGGTGAATTTGAAAAATTCCCCCATGACTTTAAAGTACTATATTTTATAATTCGAATTTGAGAATATAATCTGCTGTACTGATCAGCCGAGAACAACTGGGTGATCAATTACAGTGGTTTTATTTTTACCAAAGTCAATCAATCAACGGTTCTTTTGTTCTCCATTGTATAGCAGCTCATGACTGTTGTTTGAGCATCAGTCGGCGAATGACTAAACCTCCGGCCGATAGAACGCCCAAAAAACGATAGTGGTGTCATCAATAATTTAACTGGCTTTCCAGTCTCTTTACTCGGAACACAGTTATTTCATCCGTGTCGCTGACAATCGATGGTGGGTGTTTGTTTTAGCACCGGAGTGAAAATTTGGTCAACGCTACCTGAATTCATGTTTCCATTTTGCTGTGACGAAATTAAAAGTGATAACAAGATTGGAACTAATTTGGGATAATTGGATGTTGAAGTGATGTCGATTTAATATGCAAATGTAAGCTAATCTTTTTAAGTTACACACTCGTTTTTATGAGTAATTTATAATATCGCAACACTCAACTATGGGGCACCTAACATTTTCGAGAAATTTGAGAAATATAAAGATCCAATTATCCCAAATTAATACCAATCGTGTTTGCTGCATGCACACACTGCCTAAACATTTTCAGCTGCGAGGCCAAGGTTAGTACAACTAAGATAAGCACAGGAAACCCATAAATCTGGTTGTTGATATTGCTTTTATCGTTGTTTATGTTTACATTAGATGTGTTGTTGTTGTTTTTGTTGACAAATAAATTCAACGAACATAACTATTGTGTTCTTATTTCAAACCTAATGCACTGTGCACATTGCCAGAACAGGTAAATCACCTGCCCAGTTTCATTTCTTGAGCACTTTTGGGCAATTTCCGGCATTCTGGTCGATCCTCTATACCACATTTTTCGGAATTTGCTTGCTTCCAAAGGAATCAGTTCACTTGACAGTGCATACTAATAAACGTCTCAGTTATACCAGAGTAAGACAGTTGATACGTAAGCAAATGAAAGTTGCAGTTTCCAATGCGTACAGTTTTGGAACACACTCATTTCGTCTCAGGGGAGCTACGACAGCAGCAAAGCCTCGGGCGGCTTCTCATCATTTAATAAGACATGGTAGATGGCATTCAGTTACAGCCAAATACGGTTGCATACAAGACAGCTTCTTTGATTTTCAATCAGTGTCCACGAAATTGGGAGTCTTACTGTTGACTTGTTTCATATCAATTGTTGTTAGATGGTTTACATAGTCATTCCCCGTTTTTCGTCTACTGTTGTAATAAAGTAGGCGGAAGTGGCGTAGCCTCACACGGTATAAGTAATGTGGCCCAGTTATTGTTAGATCGTTAGATACTGACAGCACCTTAGAGAAGAAACAAATATTATTCTCAAGTAAAAACGTAAAGGAGAAATAAATGTTTTGTTGTTGCGGGAGGGCGCTGGCTAGAAATGTCATAGCGAAGTATCGGGTCAGTCTACGACATTCCACACGACTAGCAGTATCCATTTCACTTTGCTCAAATTGATCGTTTTCATTTTATTCCATGCATTGTTATCAAATACGGTAGACTTATCGCTTTTTCGGAGGAAATTTTTACTTCAAGAGGTTTTTTTAAATTTCTTTGTTTTAGTGCGTCCTCAGCCGTAGTGGGAAATGCAGGTTCTCTCAATGAGTAGTGTACTCCTATTTTCACGGTTGTAACAAAGCAGATGATGGTCTCGTCGTATGTTTCGCATAATCTCGTGTAATTATCAACCACAAACCAAGCCTCCAAAACGTTTAACACCTTTAAGCTCATTTTAATATGAAAAGCCAACAGTCTACCGAGACGACCATGGAACAAAAGGCATGCAAGTGTTGCCACTCTGTCTATGATATTACTCTGTGGTGAAACACAAGGTCAAACAGTGACAACTATTTATTAGCCATTGTGACAGTTGGGTATTCGACTAACCTCGGTCAGCATCTAAAGCTGCCTCAGTACAGACTACGATCCCTGTAACAGTTGCAAAAAAGACCAACGCATGATAAAATCGCTTGATATTCTATGTATGCGATTCGGTGAGGTCGAAAAATTTCCCCGTGACTTTAAAGCATTCATAACAAACAGTAGTGTGCACACGAATTTGAGAATAACCTGTTGTATTGATCAGCCGAGAACAACGGGGTGATCAATTACAGTGGTTTTATTTTTACCAAACAATCAATCAACAGTTCTTTTGTTTTCCATTCTATAGCACATGGTTGTTGTTTGAGCATCAGTCAGTGAACGACTGAACTTCTGGCCGATAGAACGCCCAAAAAACGATAGTGGTGTCATCAATAAATTTAACTGGCTTTCCAGTCTCTTTACTCGGAACACAGTTATTTCATCCGTGTCGCTGACAATCGATGGTGGGTGTTTGTTTTAGCACCGGAGTGAAAATTTGGTCAACGCTACCTGAATTCATGTTTCCATTTTGCTGTGACGAAATTAAAAGTGATAACAAGATTGGAACTAATTTGGGATAATTGGATGTTGAAGTGATGTCGATTTAATATGCAAATGTAAGCTAATCTTTTTAAGTTACACACTCGTTTTTATGAGTAATTTATAATATCGCAACACTCAACTATGGGGCACCTAACATTTTCGAGAAATTTGAGAAATATAAAGATCCAATTATCCCAAATTAATACCAATCGTGTTTGCTGCATGCACACACTGCCTAAACATTTTCAGCTGCGAGGCCAAGGTAAGTACAACTAAGTATAAGCACAGGAAACCCATAAATCTGGTTGTTGATATTGCTTTTATCGTTGTTTATGTTTACATTAGATGTGTTGTTGTTGTTTTTGTTGACAAATAAATTCAACGAACATAACTATTGTGTTCTTATTTCAAACCTAATGCACTGTGCACATTGCCAGAACAGGTAAATCACCTGCCCAGTTTCATTTCTTGAGCACTTTTGGGCAATTTCCGGCATTCTGGTCGATCCTCTATACCACATTTTTCGGAATTTGCTTGCTTCCAAAGGAATCAGTTCACTTGACTGTGCATACTAATAAACGTCTCAGTTATACCAGAGTAAGACAGTTGGTACGTAAGTATATGAAAGTTGCGGTTTCCAATGAGTACTGTTTTGGAACACACTCATTTCGTCTTAGGGAGCTACGACAGCAGCAAACCTTGGGCGGCTTCTCATCATTTAATAAAACATGGTGGATGGCGTTCAGTTACAGCCGAAGACGGTTACATACAAGACAGCTTCTTTGATTTTCAATCAGTGTCCACGAAATTGGGAGTCTTACTGTTGACTTGTTTCATATAATTGTTGTTAGATGGTTACATAGTCATTCCGTTTTTAGTCTACTGTTGTAATAAAGTAGGCGGAATTGGCGTAGCCTCACACGGTATAAGTAATGTGGCCCAGTTATTGTTAGATCGTTAGATACTGACAGCACCTTAGAGAAGAAACAAAATATTATTCTCAAGTAAAAACGTCAAGGAGAAATAAATGTTTTGTTGTTTCGGAGGGCGCTGGCTAAAATGTCATAGTGAAGTATCGGGTCAGTCTACGACATTCCACAAGACTAGCAGTATCCATTTCACTTTGCTCAAATTGATCGTTTTCATTTTATTCCATGCATTGTTATCAAATACGGTAGACTTACCGCTTTTTCGGAGGAAATTTTTACTTCAAGAGGTTTTTTTTAAATTTCTTTGTTTTAGTGCGTCCTCAGCCGTAGTGGGAAATGCAGGTTCTCTCAATGAGTAGTGTATCTCCTATTTTCACGGGTTGTAACAAAGCAGATGATGGTCAAGCACACTCCTTTGTAGCTTCAAGGTGAAAGACAGGTTTTCAGAGTTTTCAATACCATGTAATAGAGCTGTGCACTCGTTTGCCTAATACTGTTGTAATAAAGCAGGCGGTGGTAGCGTAGCCGCACACAGTATACAAGTTAGTACTGCCAAGTTATTGTCAGATAGCTAGATACCGGTTGCTTTTTGGATAAGAACAAATTAAAGCATTTTACTGCTTACAGAGGGCCTTCGCCGTGTATCGAACCGTAAGCGACTATTGGTAAATCCGCTGAAAAGACAAGCAGTGTTTTAGCAGGATTGAATGCATGCTCCCGTTCAATGATAATTAAGGGAACAAATTTCCGGGCCCCCGGAAAGCTTATTTTATGAGCGGGCGATGCACTGTCATACCATGCGTGATATTCCCCACTTGTTGCGTTCAAGCAACTCGTGTTTATGAAATCGGTGAAATGACGGACACGGCAGTGTGTTACTTCGAAAGGAGTACCAAAAAATTGCTAAATTTGCATTTCGCACCTTGTTGTTGTTGGTAGATGACGTCTAAGAATCGTCAATCCCGAAATCGCCCACAGTCTATTCCATGACGCTTATAGTGCCAACAGCATCGAGTACAAAATGGCAAACTGAGCGTGCGCAGTTACACCAACTAACAAACCTCATCCCCCCCCCAGGCTGAATTTGCAGCCTGTCGTGTATGGTAACTCCGATGAAGCATATCCTCTCTACTCATAGCCATTGATGTGAGTAAACTGAGGGTGTTGTTTTCTGGTGTAGGGTTTTTAATTAAAAACAATACGGCAGTATGTTGCACTTACACTATTAACTCAGTGATCGTAAACCTAGGCCTCCATCGGCAATTGATGCATCTCATTGTGTGGATAGGCTATACATAGTGTATTTGCACGCATTGGGCGCGGTCCTCGGTCCAGATTAACTGTAAATGCTTGATTGACAAACTTGTCAACGTTTATACACTGAATGAAGGGTAACCGGCGGGGTGAAAATCTTGTGTAGTTTGGCATGAAAATCAGTGCATACTGTGTCATCAAATGTAAAGGAAACGATGTGGTCGCTAAAAACAAAATGGCGAACGGGCTCAGGCAATTACAATTCAAAGCCCTATGGTAGTCTGTGGGCCAAACCCTACAAAAGGCTCTGGAAGTTGATTTTTTGTGTCAGGGTATCTGGACACATTGATGTGATGGGAAACGACGGCTGGCAACATGCTTGTATGGAGTCACATACCTAAATTGCAAGATCTGGAGCAATAATATCGATTTTTGACCAAAAAGCTCGTATTTTCCCAAGGTAGAAACGTACATTGTTACTCTATTTATGATATTGATTGTAGAGTTTACCAACGAAATCAATGGAAACAATGAAAACAAGTGTTTTTTCACCGAAAAAACACCAAGAGCTGGTTTTTAACCAAAAATGTAAATTGTCATGTTTTCAAAGCGATGTTTGATAGTTTACTTTTATTTAAACATTTTCCTTTTTATTTCCAAATTTCTGACATGACATCCATTATTAGAAATGTCAAATTTGTATATTTTGTCACGTAATATTTCACTAAAATAGAAGACATACCAAAGGGCATTTCCAATTATTTTATTGGAATAGTTACTGATCCTCCATGAAAAGGTGTAATGTGTTGTGTTATTCCTTCTCGAAAATGTGTTGATGTTATTTTTTATGGGAAAGTGTTCAATTTTACAGAATATAGAGAACTCCCAGATCTATATCTTTAGTAATCTTGGCCATTATGTACCAAACTCTTTCAGAGTATATGATCAAAATTACACGTAAGTATAGAATTTGTGAAGGAGAAATGACCACATTTGTTAGACTTTTAACAGGGTTTTATTCTCCGGTTTTTTTTTGTGAATGCAACAATCAGTAGAAATACATTTTGATAGGCTAAAAATGTGAAATTCCATACATTTGAAAGGCACAGATGTCCCTCGTATGTCTATGTCATCAGCACGTATTGTCCAGTTTGTTATCTCTATGACTGAGTGTTCTATTTTGTCTCCATACAGTTAATTAGTTCATTCAATGTCACTGTCAATGTCTTAGAAGCTTTCAATCTCTTCATCTGCTGTTCACTTTCATCATTGTTTATTTTTTTTGAACAAAAACACACTGACACAGCTCAGTGCAAAGCAATTTCATATCTCTACACGAATATCTTGATGAGCATCCAGACTTCTTGAATTTACAGCTTACAAAATTGACGACAGAATCTGGTGCAACGGAAAGTGTCATCTACTAAATTGATACATCTGAGTCTGCTATGATCCATCCATATATATGTGGGTGTGGTGCATCCATTTTGACTTGCAAACGTCGCCTGTAGATTGTTTTTGTAGTTTGCACGCTGTGTATGCAATATCAGACTGTCTTTATTTTGAGGGAGGGCACAATCACTCTGTAGGCCAAGACGAAAGCATTGTATCTTGCTTCATTAACATTACTGCATCGGCTTTGTCCATACAAATCACAGACAAAGAACTATATTTGTGTCATCAGTGTATCAGACAATGTCCATGACATTCCTAAGTCATGGAATGTGCCAGTGTAGGTATCATTTTCCAGTAGCATTTTAATCATCTTCTTCTTGCCTTTGCCTTTGAAGCACCAACGCTCGCTATCAAAGCCAGAGAGCATATGAAGGCCGAGGAGGGCCAGGCAGTTGTGTCTCCAAGAGACTCTGTTATTTTGTTTACATGGATTATTTTACCGTTTTTGCTCGTTGATGTAGTGACAGCTGGAACTGTAATTGATGGGCACAACTCGCAGCTAACATGAAGACATCTGTATATGGACTGCAAATGACAATGTTGTCTAGCTCCTCAATGTATGATGCATGTTGAGCATGAGGTAGTAGTCTTGTGTCAGCCTCTTCATGGTCACAATACAATACTGGAAGTTCTCTTACATCCATGACACTACCTGCAGCTTGCAACATGTAGCATAACTCAAACCGGGAAATATACAAGGTGATACCCTGCAGGCATTCTGATTCACATTTTTTCCATGATTCAAACAGAAAGAGTAGGAGAGATTCCTTATTCTTACCAGGGCAAGATAATTTCTGAACTGTCCTTTGCATATTTAGAGTTGGTCTTGAGATCCAGATCTCGGTAAGGGTATCTGTGGTTGCCCTACGTTTTTCTATCTGCTTCTTTCGTGGACAGTTCTCTGTACTTTTGTGGCACCATACTTAGCGGCCATTGCTCTAAACTGGTAAAATATGTTGGATGCAAATTCTCCGAATGTAGCCGGTATCCGATTTGTATCATCACCATAGCATAAACCATAATGGCAGTCTTGCCTTTGAAACTGAGGTCAAAAACAACTTCTTGAAATGTTGCCTCCAGATGATGAGCAAGAACAGCTTTATTTGTCTTCGTCATTGTCTCATCAAAGTTAGCCAACATTGCTGGAACAGGGCCTAGTGGGTATGTCAGGGCATCATGAAGGTCTAGCTGTCGTACCTGTGCAATTAACAGCTTTCTCTGGAGAAGATTTCTATTTTCTTTCAGCGACAAGCAGTTCATGGTTACTTTTGACTTTGGTTTCTTAGTACTACAAATATCTTCCCTGACACCACTGACATTTTATCAAACAAGTCTTTGACTCTTTGTGTAAGAGGTTCACTCTCAAATTGTAGGCAGACCTCTTCACCTGTTAAATATGCTTTTGTAAGATCTGATGTGATATCTTCACTTGCTAGGGCACCTGCTGTAAGAAGCCATCTTTATCACTTGTGAACGGTGACCCGACTGACAGCAAAGTTGACATCACTTCCTGCACATCAGACTCCTCTCTTTACATTCTAGATTGTGTCAAGTCTTTGTATTCTGACTGCTTGTCTGTCTTGCCAGCTTGAATGAAGCAACCTGTTGTGATAGCTGAGCGAGCTGGATGACTGAGAATCCATCGGTTGAGTGCACCTTTATTCTTCGCGAAACCATCCAGGTCACCTTCGATCTTCGACCCACGATCCGCTCGATGACTTGATCACATGCTGTCATTGACATTGCTTTCACAACTCTTCTGCATACAGTCTCTGTAGTTCTGTTGCCGCTTTATTACTTCTGTGTTCGGTCGAATTTGCGCTGTGAGCTGGCAGACCAGATTTAATGCGGATTTTTCGATATATTTAAGCAAGGCTACGATAGACCGGGTCGGCCCATAGTCTGGTGTATTATTTATGATCAAAGTCAAACGAATGCAAACTGGGATTTGAAGCATCATTTCAAGTGGCTCTTGCCGTGTAGTATAATGCATGGGATTTATTCGTCATGTTTTTACTGGGCTAATGATTATTAGAGGACAGCCTGATGGCAAAACAACAGAGAAATAAAGTAACAAGAAGCACGAAATTTACGTAATTAAGCGCCTTAGACCATTACACTTTCGCCTCCGAGTTTTTTTTGTTTTTGTGTGTTTTTTTGTATTGATTTTGTAATTTCATTATTGCAGGACGTCTCTAAAAAGGCTCATGAATGAATTCCCTAACGTGTTCAGGTTTATCAGCATAACCTCATATTTGTGAAATAGCTACTAACGTTTAACATATTGTTGTTTAAACGTAGTGTCGTCCTTTCTCACTTTGTTGCTTTCTTCTAGGGGGATCAAGTCGACACAACATGATCAAATCAATTGTTTTCGTTACCATACTTATGGATAGAATGACAGATGTACATGCATCTGCTCAGGTTTGTGTTTACAATTTAGTGGCGTTCACAAACAACGGTGAGGGAGGATTCGAAAATTTTGGGGATTGTAGAGGGGGATTTGGAAGTTTTACTCTGCCTATAGGGAGAGGCAGAATATTTTTTGGTTCCCTTTCACTTTTTACATTTTTCGATTCCAAGCTTTGGTAGATATTTCAATGACATATGTATAAAATTTTATTGCCATCCAATTGTTCTAATGTTAGTAATAATTAACAAAATGTAGAACCAGTTTGTCACATTTCATGACTTTTATCTCGAAAAAATCTAAATATGTATTATTTTTTATATAAGAAAGATAAGTGGGCATAGTCATGGGGCTGAAACCGCAACTGTTAATAATTTTTTTTCAATATTTCTATTCAATATGTACAGTATATCTCCGCAGAATACTAAAAAATAAATTCAGTTTGTAAACAAAGCATGTAATATATATATATATATATATATATATATATATTATATATATATATATATATATATATATATTATATATATATATAAAGTATGTATATGTATTTATGTATGCATGATAATTGAATAAGAGTCCAGACTGAAAGTCATTTGTCAGTGATACAAATGCATGGTACACATACAAAGGCTGTGTTGGCAAGCGGAATACTGGACAGTTCAACATGCTGTAGGATGTAAAACAAGAACGTAGTTGTATAAACTGAATAAAAATGTAGCCAAAACTTATTAAAGTTAATACAGCTAATGTCTGCTACTGACAGTATCGCTATCACTGCTGTATGCAGTGACAGCGATAGCTTTGACTCTTTTGTAATGTAAGAAGAATTCGGGTCAAATGACGCTTATGAAACTGAAACATACTTGTACACGAGATCAGGCTAGAAAGCAACATACGTAAGACCAGGAGACTTGAAAGTTATCACGGATTGTTGAATTCTGGCGTATGAGAATAAACAAATATTAAACAAAAAAGATGGGTTCACCATGCTTGATTTTCTAAATTTTCATACTCTCATCGTAAAAATGACCCATAAAGTAAAACTTTGAGCAATAAAGACTCTAATTTAAATGAAAAAATGTGTTATTAAATGGAATTATTATTTTTTACCAAAATTGCCATTATTGCACCACAAATTGCAGATATTAAAATGTTTATTTGATGGAATATTTAACCCTCCACTATTGTCAATGTTAAGTAGTATCGAAGTCATATGTCTTGTACTTTTGAAAAAAAAATTGTAGATCACTGTGCTCAGTATTTTACAATTTGGCAAAATGTTGCCAGGAATTTTCAATTTACATACCCTCTAATGATCGTCATTTTGTGTGTTCTTCAGCAGGTGCCATATACCTGGCCAGAGTTAGATTGTCTTAAGTCAGCCTAGACTGACAAATCCAAAAAGTCCCTGATGCATTTAAAAATAAATCAATTTAAGAACCTGCCCCAGGAATATGGCTCTATAAACTGCTATTAACAAGCAGTGTCGAACATTTGCGAGTGGAACTGCCAAATACATGTTCATTTTTTCTTTGCGTTCATCGCTAATAAATATGAGCCTCTATGATAATTGGGGGACTTGAAACTTTTTGATTATATATATTTGAACTTGAAAAGTTTTTAATGTATTGCAGGGGAATCTGAAAAAAAGATTTCAATTGCGATTATAATTACGTCAGCTTCTCCCTCACTGTTACATGTGAACGCAGCCTTATCATATGTATGTCTGTTCCTCTGTCTGTCTGTCAGTCTGTATATATGTATGTAAAAAGCGTATATCATATATATATTTTGTATACATGTAGGCAGGTAGGTAGGTAGGCAGGTTGGTAGGTAAGGTAGGTAGACCTCTATCTGTCTATCTATCTATCTATCTATCTATCTATCTATCTATCTATCTATCTATCTATCTATCTATCTATCTATCTATCTATTTATCTAACTATCTATGTATCTATCTATCTCTCTCTATCTATCTATCTATCTATCTATCTATCTATCTATCTATCTATCTATCTAACTAACTATCTATGTATCTATCTCTCTCTCTCTATCTATCTATCTATCTATCTATCTATCTATCGATCGATCGATCGATCGATCGATCGATCTATCTATCTATCTATCTATCTATCTATCTATCTATCTATCTATCTATCTATCTATCTATCTATCTATCTATCTATCTATCTATCTATCTATGCATGCATGCATGCATGCATGTATATTTGTATGTTGTATGTATGTATGTATGTATGTATATGTATCTATGTATCTATGTATCATTGTATGTATGTATGTATGTATGTATGTATGTATGATGTATGTATGTATGTATGTATGATGTATGTATGTATGTATGTATGTATCTATGTATCTATGTATCTATGTATCTATGTATGTACGTATGTACGTATGTATGTATGTATGTATGTATGTATGTATGTATGTATGTATGTATGTATGTATGTATGTATGTATGTATGTATGTATGTATGTATCTTTGTATCTTTGTATCTTTGTATCTTTGTATCTATGTACGTATCTATGTATCTATGTATCTATGTACAATGAAACTGGGGAGGGCTGGCCATCAATACAGCTTAGAGCAAGGATTTATGTGTTTCAGCAGCCAGCAAAATGGTGACTGCTTCAATTATGCGATTCGTCTAGGCTGTCAACATCCATGTCCAACTGTAAGGCCTACTACTTAAGCTCCTACGACCGAAGTTGAAACGCAAGCCTTGGTAAAATCGACAAAGGAGTAACCAGTCTAGTTTCTGGATCGTCATCGGTATCACAGGGTAATTATAGCTATCTATCTATCTATCTATCTGTCTGTCTGTCTGTCTGTCTGTCTGTCTGTATGTCTGTGTCTGTCTGTCTGTCTGTCTGTATGTATGTATGTATGTATGTATGTATGTATGTATGTATGTATGTATGTATGTATGTATGTATGTATGTATGTATGTATGTATCTATTTATGTATGTATGGATGGATGGATGAATGGATGCATGTGTGTATGTATGTGTGTATGTATGCATGTATGTGTGTATGTATCTATGTATCTATCTTTGTATGTATGTATCTATGTATGTATCTACATGTATGTATCTTTATATCTAAGAATCCATGTGCCTATGTATCTATGCATATGTATCCAAGTATGTATCTATGCATGTATCTATGCATGTATGTATTCGTGTATCTATGCATGCATGCATGCCTTCTGGGTAGGTATATATGTATGTATCAGATGTGTGCCGGTAGGTAGGTAATTATACAGGTAGGTGGACAGGTCCCCAACCACTAATCATAGCGTACCATTTTAAGGTAGTATATTGGATACATATATCTTACAAGTCTACAGACACAGTGTGCTGCGCCGCTACTCTACACAGATCGCATTCATGCTTGAATTGTCAGTAATTACTTTAGGAGGCTTTTTTTTGTCCGTCACGCTGGAAAGATAATAGCCGACAGCGAGTTGGAAGCGAGTCACGGCAAGTTGATTACTTTTGATCCAATGTTTGACAGACCATGTGAACAAAACTGTCACTAATCGGTGGAGTATTTTTTACCGAGGGGAAATACATATTAACTATGTTTCAAACATCCTAAAATTGTGAGTGTGCCAATATGTTGACATTGAAATTGCGCACACGTTCACAATTTAACACTACCCCTGTCGTCGAGTTGTACAGCCCTAATGCGGAATAATTCTATAAATGACATTCACCTGCAGCTCCTTCGTGTCAAATATTACACGAAGACTTCGAGACGCGTGCAAATTAGACTGGGATTGATTTCATTGCAATTTTTGGAAGATGATTATGATTGTATGATAAAGTTGCCACCACAAGAAGCTTGTCGAATTCGCATTGTATTTGAGTGATGTTAACAAGTTGCAGAGCGACGGATCAAAACTCGGACTCATAGCCTCGAAAGTCTGACGCGATATCGACTAAACTTTGTACTATAACAACGAATTATTCCAAAATTTGTAACAAATACTGGTCTATACTTCGCATATTCAGCTCAGTAATAATGTCTACCTGATACCAATTATCTCCTCTCTTCAGAATGCAACATGTCCTGTGTGGACAGAATGGATGGATGATGAGAATGGTGGACCACTTGACCCCTCTTCCATCGGAGAGTTTGAACTCATCAAACAGTTGCGAGGTCCCTATGGATTCTGTGATGAGCCAACTGATATCGAATGTGCTTTGAATGACGACGCACATACTCCACACACCCAAACTGGGCAAGTTAGTCTCACTTGTAACTTGGATAAAGGATTTCTGTGTTTTCACAGCCAACAAAGTGGTGATTGTTTCAACTATGCCATCCGTGTTCTCTGCAACGCCCCATGCCCGACTCCAACGCCACAAGTTGAAGACATGACATCGGGGTTTCCCTCAGGTAATACCGGCAACATATAAGATAATTTAAACAGTATTACACCGATAAAACTGATGTCGATATGGTTCTTTATGTAGCAAAGGACGATAACTCTCATAATATGAACTCGATGTTCGTTGAAAGCTTATATGACATGAAAATGAACAGAATAACTTTGCAACAAAATAGGCGGGATTACTTCAGGTTTTCAGGCTGAATTATGCAGTCACTTCTAGTTAAGAGTTAATTTGCAAGAAAATATAGTGGTAGTCTTGTATTTTCGATCACGGAAAAGTCATATGTTTTTGTACATTACTATTTTCGTAGACCTTACTCCAACACCACATGTTGAAGACACGACATCAGAGCTTGCATCTGCTTGTCCAAAATGGACGAAATGGTACGAGAGTGAAAATGTTGGTTACCTTGGAGAAGTCGTAAACACTACCCAGCTAAGGGATCTTTGTAGCGAGCCAACTGGAATTGAATGCAGGTTGGCCGAAAAGCCGTACACACCATACAATGAAACCGGACAGGTCGGTCTGGAGTGTAGCTTAGAGCAAGGATTTATGTGTCTGAATAGCCAGCAAGATGGAGATTGTTCCAAATACGCCGTTCGCCTACGCTGTCCAGCACTCTGTGTATCTGGCTCACCACCGACATCGAAAGGTAATTCCGACAAGCTATTTGATAATTTCACTGATAAAGCTGATGATCCTTGTATGCACGAAAGTATTTTAGTTGTCTTGAATTTTCGATGATGAGGCACGTTTAGTGTACCAAATTCAAATTGTCTTGGACTGCTGATAATTACAAATCAACGAATAACAAATGTATTGTCTTTGGTCAAGTCCTTCAGGTTTTTATATACCAAACTGTGAAAGGTCATTAAATATGCAAATGGCAATTTATTATCTGACGCAAAAATGCAAATTTTTTTTGTTAATGTTACGTAACTTTCAATATACGTTACACTTTCGTCAATTATGGTGTCATTTTACTTCAATGTGCCTCATTATTTGGAATATTCATTAAGAATGCAAATTATCATTTAACTTTTGTGATAATTCAAAATTTCTTTCACTGATACAATATCATTGTCTAAACAATATCCATAGTTAGTTTCATAAACTTTGCCAAAGTCCTTTCAGTCTTACGTTGCTAATTAGAATAGTTTATCAAACATTCAAATAAGTAGTTAGCTGAAGTAAAAATGCTAGATGACTTTCAATAATGTCATATCAAAGTATAAGGAAGTTCGCTAAATATGCAAATAAGTAATCATGGCTGTCGTGAATATTATATCATTGTATTGTCAATGTACATGGCAAGTAATTTTTGGTCTAGTCAATCCAGACATATATATATTCCTAATTAAGAAAATTCATCAATATACAAATTAGCAATTTACTTTCATGTCATCCTTTCATATTATTCTGAGATATCCTAGTGTAATCAACATTTGTAGCAAATCTCATCAAGTTTTGCGCAGCCGTCATCAATGTTTATCCGGTTTATTTCTAAGATAATTACGCAGATCGGCATAAAAAATGCGACCCGCACCCAACAAAAAACAATCTCTTCTTGCCATTCTCTATGAAGAAGATTTCATTCCAATCCTGTCAGCATTCTTGAGACAGACAGACAGACAGAAAGACAGACAGACAGAAAGATAAACAGACAGAACACATGAACATGTGATTTAAATACTGCAAATTAATACAGTATTATCGTTTCGTTCTTACATAGATGTGCTTTTGATGTCCCATACCTTGGTATTGGTGGCGATCTTCTTCGTGATTGGCTAGATCTACAGTGCTTGATGAACAAGATCGTGAGGCTTCCTTCATAATACGCTATGAATAAGAGGTTTGATTTCTGCCATATTGTCCATTTTGATGTGGATAACTACTTTATATCAATAGATCGTTTTCAAATCATTCCTATCAGATGTCTTGAGATATACGATTATAGTGTTCTAGCATAAGAAAGAATTTCAACCTCAGAAGATTTAGGGATTTCGTATATTATTTTGAAACTAAAAATGCAAACTTTCTGTCGTTCGTCAGTCCGATAGTTTGAGGAATCCACAATATATTCCATTGAGAAGGGATATAAAAATTAACATATTGATTGAAAATATTCTCTCTGTAAGAATATAAAAAATCAGTCGATAAGAGGGTTGAATGAAATAATGTTGAAGTTAATTTTGTTTGTGTTTTGTTAAGGTTTCGTGGAATACAAACTGTTTTCGCGTGAATATTAAGGAAATTGTGAGAACATTGAATTAAAGCCATCCGTGGTCTGCAAGTTAACGATAGCATTACAGAAATCCAGTTTGTTTATCTTTCAATGCCCGTTAAATGTAATTTGCATCGATAGAACCTGTATCTCTGTCTAGGATATCATTGACAAAGACGATGCCTGGGTCAATCAAGTTATGAAAGTATAGACTATTGCCATATTTTTGCTTCATCAAATAAATTGATGTAGGATTTGGCAGGATCACATATTCCCATTCAGTCTTTTGCCTTAGCTGAACGATAAAACAGTAAAAGAATTCTAATTTTCAATACTAGATATGTGGAAATACAACGCCGTTTCGAAAATCAGAATGGATATGGCCAGATAGATTCAATGTTTTTAAAAGGTATAGCTTTCCACAGGGCATTGTCAAAAGTAAATAACTTGGGTATCAAAGATGCATATAAAATGCATATAAAGACTTTTGTATAGTATATATATATATATATATATATATATATATATATATATATATATATATATATATATATATATATATATATATATATATATATATATATATATATATATATATATATATAAAGCATGTTCAGTCCTCAATCTTTGTTCTGCCTGGTTATAGTCCTTCCTTTGATTTTTTAGTGACATTGTGCCAATGCTACAGAATTTCATTTCAATTAATGTCTGAGAAGCAATCTGTAAAATATAAGTTTTGATTCAGAATTTCTACTTCATGATACTTTAGCCTAAATTGTTCTAAAGTTGTTATTATTATTATTTGTTGCTTGGCCAACAAAACATAACTGTTTGAAGTATTGTCACATATATTATACCAGTGTCTACATTTTAACACTGCAGATTTCAACACACATTAGGTTAAAAGCGAGTGTACCCTCAATGTAATACATGTAGCTTATGTTCTTACCATTTTCACATTTATATTTTGAAAGTTTTTATATAGATTTTGCTATTCACAGTCTCGTTTTACTCAGCCTTAACGATAAGTTTGCAGGCTTTTCTGTTATTGCCAGAAAAACGCAAATTTCTTCTGTGCATGAATTCTTATTGTCAAGCGTTTGTCCTTGTCTTATGATATAGCATTAAAATATGAATTTCTGGAAATCGAAATTGCTACCAGGCTCGATTCATGAATCACATTTACAATAAACATATACGCCAATGCTTCGATATAAAGATTGTGTGATTGTGCGATGTGTGATAGTTGAGTGTGCGAGCTTGAGTGCTTCTGACCTCTACAACGTGTAGAGAGGTCGCAGTCAGAAAAATGTAACAACTTAGCTCGGTGATTGAACCACTCTTTTTTGAGAGTGGGGATTTGGCCGAGCGGTTCTGTCTGTTGCTTCTCTGCTAGGTAACTGGATGCCGTATGTTGTGGGTTCGAACTCCGAATGAAGACACTGTATTCTCTATACCCTGGTTTGATAGTTCTGCTGGTGAACAGAAAGGGCCCCAGGGCTGTCTCTCGCCCGTTTTAAGCGATGTACGTATTCATTGCTTCGATTTAAAGATTGTGCGATGTGTGATAGTTGAGTGAGCGAGCGTGGGTGCTTCTTAACTCTACAACGTGTGGAGAGGTCGCAGTCAGAAAATATACGCCAACGCAGCATACTAGATGAGAAACGACAGAAAGTTACAGAATCTTGTTTTGTGAACGAATTTCCTGCAATACGACATCGTGCTTACATATGACATTGCACCATCGCCATTACTATTAGGGAACGAGCACAATTAACGGCAGGGGGGGGGGGCTGGAAGAGAAAATATGAGGTGTATATTTTTTACAGGCCCCCCTAACACCAGGAAAAATTTTAGTGGCCCCCTGCCGTTAATTGTGCTCGGTCCCTTACATGTTCATGGGACCAACAAGGTAACATCATCAGTGATTGCAGTACGCAATGCGCAACATAAATGCTTACTAGATGACCTGTTTTTATCAAATGTTAGAGCTAAAACTGGGTCATTTGATACCAGCAAATATGTATTCAAATTTGCGTTAAATATCATAGCACTCAGTCGTTGATGCAATATTTCGTGCAGACGATTTCGTTACCATTTTAGTATTGTAAATATAGCCTTTGCCGAGGAATTGACAACAGAAATAAATGGCCCATGGGCAGACAGGCAGAAATTAACACGGACACACAGGCAAATCAAAACAAGCACACTGCCGGCATCGTAAACCGTCCCCCCTCCAAAATAAAGCAAGCAAAACAGATCGCTCGTTTTGTTAATTGCGCAGAAAGGAAGACAAATTAAAAGCTTTTCTCTTTCATGGGTATCCAGAGTCCATTTTATTGCGGCAGTCTGGTATAAGCAACAGCCGTCACAATGCTCCTTTTTGTAGGCCACCATCCAATATGTGTATTTCCGCTGTCACAATGCTCCTTTTGTAGGCCACCATCCAATATGTGTATTTCCTTTACAATCGTCTGATAAAAATATCTTGTGCACTATGTTTACGAGTATGATCGTTTCAAATATGATGAAATAAAACAATACAATCAGACAGTTCTGTTGTAACAAAGGACACCGGTACAGCTGCCTTTATCGTATCGTTTAATTGATGAGTGTCGCAGCGAACCGGACAGAAATTCTCACAAAGGGACAAAATTAGTCGAATGCAATGCTACTACCGCAACTGATCACTGCTACGCGCCCGAAAGGTAAACACCGTAAAAGCGTATGACAACGTAATGTATGTTCCCCTTGGTTTCGCTGAATGTGGCCATTGGTGTTTTTGCCAAGGTGACATGCACAGTCGCTGATGGTGTGTGGTAATACTGCAATACTAGGCAATGGAAATTCAAAGCGATTATCGGAGTAAATTTTATTAAGGCCGTTTGGTATGAGTAAATGTCGTCACAGTGCCCCTTTATGTATGGCACTATCCGGTTTGTGTTTTGATTGGACAAACATTTGATAGAAATATCGAATGCACTATGTTTACGAGATATATGCCAGTCGAAACAATGCACTATTCAGGGTCACCAGACAGATCTGTCATAACAAAGGACACCGATGCCTTCATTGTAGGGTGAGGAATTCGATGGCTCTCACTCCGCGTCGAAATTAGTACGTCCACGGTCCCTGTCAACGTTGGTACGTCTTATCCTTTTTGCATCAAAACCGATCCTGTATTCACATTGAGAGCGATTTCCAACGGGGCCTATGTTATCGATACCAGTCTGAGACAAGCGCGATCGGGTCACGGTTGTCTAACTCTACATATCATCAATGCCCTCATCAATACCCTTATTTAATTTTAATTAGTTTCGCAGATCGAGCACTCACGGTAGATAACCAATCTCAGCATCGCCATTTCAAGTATTCATTACATACGGGTAGCAAGTATGAATTACAATAATAATGCCTTTTTGCTATGGTACAGAGAAATGAAATTAGAATGTAATAACCGTGCTTTCATTTTGTCTGCCGTTAAAATCAAAATGGCGACAGAGGTAGTTTGAAGGTATAAAAAACGTTCATGCTTTCCAGTTGAATTTTAAGCGTGTTGCCATAGAAACAAAAATGAAAATACATAGTTGTGAGGCAATTATCGTGTCTCAAAACGAGAACTGTATGAACAGTCATTATGGGAGCCCTCAACGTCAATTGACATTTCCTTCTTTCGTTTTTGTTGTGCGTTTGTAAGTTTGTGATCTTTCACACAAGACCGAACGGGCAAAAGATGAGATATCCATCACCGTCTACTCAAGTACCGATGAAGAGTAAGCGTCTTTTTAAAGGATACAGCACTATGCTTGGATCTCGAACAAACGATCGTCTGATTTTAAGTCCGTGAGTTCGAGATCGTGAGTCCGTCGCGCCTGCGGCGCTGTTCACGTGCATCGAACTCATGATCCTTCGATTTGAGTCGGGTAAATGTCGATGTGTCTGTAATTATTACATGAGATATCAGGTAAAAAGGACCGCCCTAAAATAAATAAATAAATAAGTAAGTAAATAAATAAATAAATAAATAAAAAATAAAGAAAAGAAAGAAAGAAACATATGAAACCATTTCAAAGCAAGTTATTCGATCTCAACAAAAATGTTTCAAAACAAATTTGCCTTATATCATCTTTGTCAGCGTAAGCAATTCACAACGGCAGATCTAACGAATGGCCACTCTCCTGCTGTTCAACCAGACAGCCAAAACAACGAAATTCAAACTTCAAATCGCAATAACGACTTTCCAGACTGAAACTAGTTGCAATTGCTACTCATACATTTGTACATTTAAGTTTATAATATGACGTAATACTGCCACACTGGCGGTAGAATTTCATTTGGTTATGCTTTGGTGACGTAAGTTAACATCACACCACCAGCTATTTGTTGTTTACTGGTTATCTCAGAAGACAGGACTGCTGGTTGGAGAAGATCCGTATCAAGGTATTAATAGGTCTGTATATAAAACATTACTACAAACGTTATATCAGACCGGTCAAAACCCAGTTTGTTTGCTCTTTTTTATCGGTCTTTACTTCAATTTGACCGTTGATGTAATTGTTTACTAGAACAGTGTAACAATACTTAATGAATTCGACATGATAACCGATGATTTTAAGATCTAAGATTTACGATCAAACACTAATAATATTCGTCACCAGGATTTCTTTTTTACACTCAATAATTCACTCCTGGCGCTGTAATGTTTCATGCATTCCTATCTTTTCTTTTTAGATGCACCATGGCAAAACATGTTGGTTGTTCTTTTCCGTTAACTCTTCGTGATTATTTTCTTCAATTCAGGCCGGATGAACAAACTCACGTAGAATGGTGTCAAAAGAACAGGCTTTTTACACGAGAGGCGCAACTGTAAGTGCGGCAGAGATAAGACGTTGTGTCGCCGGAGTGGTTGGGACAGATACCATTTGTGCTGTCCCGACCGCTCTTGCGGCGCGACTATTTCAGTCCGCACAGACAGTTGATTTCATTTATGCCATTTACCTTTTGTCACTATTCTACAGTTGATGTATTTTTGATGTTTTTAAGTTTTCAGTTGCTGATACTTCTTTTCAGTTGTCTATGTCTTCAAAATCTGTTGTTGATTGGTTTAATTTTTGTCGTGAGATTTGTTTCCTTTATCTTCGCGATCATTTTCGCAATCATATTTCAGTCTTTAATCCTTTGAGTTAACAGCCCCCGTCATTCGACCCAACACTGCACATTAAACAGCATATTGTGCCAAAATTTTGGGACGGTGTCTAAACTTATGTCACGACAAAGTCTACAGTTCAGGAGTCCTCTGCCGCTGGTGTGTGACACTGGAAATGCTCAAGCAAGACGAAGAAATTAGTTCATACTAGTGACAATATGGACGCTACATCATAATAATAGCGGATTTTGTCTGCTTCTGTACTTAATGCCATGCTGTAACAAGTTGCCATCACGCAATATCTGTGCTGATCATGAAAGGTGATCCAAGCCTCTTTGATTTATACTGTTAATCTTCATGTTAATGTGTAAATCAGTCATTTGCTAAAAAAAGAAACTGCGCTAACCAGTTACATGTTACTACTACACCTTCATATCACCAGCTTAATTTGTATCCTAAAATTTCTTTGGTCAATTTCATTAAGTTTTATATCTCCAACGTGAAATTAAAGATTGGTTGACATGACAATTTTGACATTCTTTCACCGCTGTTACATTCTCATATCACCAGCAGGCACGTTAGGTTTCGAACACTTTGGTCAAGTCCTTCCAGTCTTCTATCCCTAAGCTTAATTGTGAAAAGTATGTGTAAATCACTAAATAACTGATATTTTGAACGCCTTATTACATCACTCCTGTGACATGGTTGTATCTTCGGTCTACATGTATATAGGTAACAGTATAATATACTAAAGACAGAAAGACAGACAGACAAACAATTACAGAGATAGACAGACATATCGGTGAGACAATAACACATTCATGAATTGTCAGGTATAGCGCCTTTTTCATTCGTGCTAGACTCCTTCTTTCCTTTCGTCTATCACAATTCTGTTTCATGGTGAGGATAGTATTACCGTGCAAAATGCACACGCCAAAAGCAAATCATTTATATCCTCTTGTAATTTTAAGATAAATCATATGTACTGTGCTGAGTTGTTTTAGATAGTGGTGAAGCAGAGTAAGTGACCAATGAACAGACAGACAGACAGACTAACAGACTGACAGACAGTTTTTTAAAACTAGAACGGCACTTAATTCACGTGCGTGAATATTTGAGCTTAAGGAAACCATAGATTAGTTACGTAAAAAAATTAAAAAACAAGGTTTATATTTTTGCATGTTTTTTTTTATCTAATTGGCCATTTTCGTTATCATAGATTGTACAGAAGGTATTACAAATGCATGAAACCCCAAACAACGACGGATGTGAGGATGTGAAAACTAAAATATAGCAGTATTTTTAGATGTTTAGACATAAAGCTTCTAATTTCCGGGACGGGTACAGTGTCACAGCTCTTTTAAGAAACTCTTTAGTTTTTGAGTAAAAGGTTGACATTCATCATGCGTCGACACTCAAGAATACGCCTATCGAATCCGTCAAAGTTATTAAATGTGTGACAGTATCAGGAAGCAAGCAACTGTGGGACATTACACTTGCATTTCCCTCTAATGAAAGGTTTTTATGAGCGCAAAAGTGTCGGACAGGCTGTTCGCTAACTTGTGTGGAAAATGTTTAAAAATTGGTTCAATGGAGCAGTCTGGTACTTCTGAGACTTTGAGGTGATTTTAATTTGTTATTTTTACTAAGTAAAAGAATTAGAACACCCAAGGGAAAGAGCACGAAAGGGGGGTGATCTTCCTCTCGTATCAACATTTTTGAGAAATTGATGTGTGTAATGGGTGCAATCTGAGAGGAGTTTCAATTTATTTAGCACTCGGTAAAACTGAAAATGACATTGAACACTGATATTTTTTATTAATTTTTTGCATGATCAGTGTTTGAGTTACAATATTCAACAACCAAACAATGACAAATACGTTTTGTGAAAAACAGTTATAAGTTTGCCAGAGATTGAAGACCAAAGAATAAAGAGGAATGGAAAATATTTGATCTTCTTGTATCATTTCTCCAGCTGCCAGCTGCAGCTTCTAATGAAAAGCCTGGATACGATATGGTTAGTTGTCAAAACGCTTATCGAACGCGAAGTCAATTAAAATGTTTCTGTGATAATAAAGGATGAATTAAAAACAGTTCAGTTTCGTCCTAGATCCTGTGATAAACTTGAAAAATTGATGTATGCAATGGTGCAGTCTGGTGCAATCTGAGATGTGTTTTCAATAGTCTGTTACTAGTAAAACTGTTAGAGCACTCAAAGGGGAGAGCATGAGAGTCGTGTCCCCCTCTCTCATCGAAAATTTGAGAAATTGATGTGAGCAATGGTGCAATCTGAGAGGTGTTTCAATTTATTTCGCACAAAAATCGAGTAAACCCCTTCTTCCTCTCCACATTTTGAAAAATATTGATCAGTGACCCCGTTTACATGCCTCTGACCCCAAGGTCGTAATAATGGCGGCTCTCAAGGGATCAGACAATTCAATATGCGCAAACTAACGTGCGCAGAAGCTAAACAGAAAATCCTGAAAATTTGGGAGTGATAACGGACTGTGAATGCGCTTGATACGAGAACAACAATACGGAAAGAGATCAGAAGTCAAAAGACCATTTTCAGTTGCCAATCATATGTACCGAACCATCGCAGAAGGTCAATACATGTAATCAAACGAATGAGAACTGCAGTTTGTCTGGTTACCCTGAGGATTGAATCCTGCTGCTACTGAGCCTATCTACCGATAGTCACAGACGTGAGTAAAATTAATGTGTTTAATCCGGTTCAGGGTTTTCTTATTATTAAAGATGATCGGGCAGTGTTGACTGAACACTATTTACTCAGTGATCGAAAACCTAGCCATACTTCCGGGCAAATTACGACAAGCATGATGAATGGATTGACTCATCCCATTGTGTGGATAGGCTATAAAAGCAACACTCGTTCGTCCCCAAGCAGCGGCGGGAACTTATAGATTACTAGGTATGTATGATTAGTAGGTATGTCCGTCCGTACGTCCTGCATCCGTCATCAGCGATTTCTAAGGCGTTTTGGAAGTTATTTTTGAACAACTAGGCCTAAGTATAGATACCCATTGTCTGTCAATACATTCCACTTGCTTTTAAAAAATAATCAAATTTGGCCATCAAAGATTCACTTTTTTGGATATTCAGAGTTACAACCTCTGAATCTAAATCCAAAATTAGCCGTGTCGTCTGATATTCAGGCTTGCATTCTCTGAATCAGAATATGAAATTTGTCCCCACGTTAATTTTATTTTATTTTATTTTATTTTATTAAACCTTGTTTAACGAGGGTAGCCTGGTAAGCTTCAGTAAAGATGCTTATCTTCCCCAGGGCCCTCAGATGAACATACAAACTGATACAAAGCAGAACAACATGAAACATGACTGACAAAGCTAGAACAATTTGTAAAGACACTAGAATCATTCGTGATATTTCAAGCATTACCAACTCAAATTGATGAAACTTGGTACAAATGTTGATATACGAGAGTTGTAATAGTGGTGAAGACATTTGCAGGTATCATTTCGATTAAATACTTATTTGCAAATTTGATGAACTTTCATAATTAGAGTGCTATGTCTAGAAATACTGCATCAAATTTGATGAAAAGTGGTACAGATGTTGATCTCACTGTGTTGTAACACCATGCAAAGAAATTTAGCATTATCTGGTCAATTTAGTGCCTTTTTGCATATTTTATGTAATTTCATAATTAGTGTGATATGTCTACAAATACTGCATCAAATTGTAAGGAATTTGGTACAGATGTCTTGTGAGAGCCTGCAAAACCATTTAGCGCCATTATTGTAACTTACTTGCTAATTTGCATATTTAAACGTTTCTTATTCGGACATATCTAAAAATGCTGCAAATTTGATGAAACGTGGTACAGATGTTGAACTCTCAGTACTATAATGGCACGCAAAGACATGTAGAAGTATCAAGTGCGTTAGTAATTTGTATATTAGTAAGCTTTGTAATGAGAGTGATACGTCTAGAATACTGCGGCAAATTCGATGAAATTGGTACAGATGTCGATCTCAGTGTTTTGATTGAATGCGCATGATGAACATGTAACAATATCCTGTCGATTAATTAGTGATTGACATATTCAACGACCTTTAATAATTAGGGTGGCAGTCCAGATCGGCCGTATATTGTCATCACTAAGGTATGGACTAATCCCGTTGATTTCTGTTATGTCTCCAAACGGGGAAAGAATATTTGTAATTAGTGATCTATATCCCGAATGAGTGCAATGCAGCTGATGACACTTACTGCCGATGTCGATCACACATGGTGATAGTAGAAACACAACTCGAAAATTGTACTTCATTCACGTGCACAAGCTATGAAAACTATCGTGAACCGTCTCTTGCATTTTTCAGTTTAAAATTCCACAGTGCGGCCAAACGACTATCACAAGTATTTGAAGTATGTCGCTTCTAATTCATCATAAGAGTATTATATTTTTTCAAACAAGGCGTGGAGTCTCATTTATGTGACATCAACATGATACAATAGAACGACAAAGGTCAATTCAAGGTTTTATATTTCTTCTTCTTCATGTTGCTCCGTTTCAACGTTCTCTTCACATTTATTGGGCCGACTGGCATTGTTTATTCTATCAACTTTCTATTCCGCCTAAAGCTGTATTTTCTAAAATGACTTATAATACCTTTCATAAGTATCAATGACGTAACGATTAAGTTGTTCCCCGTTTGCATTCTTTTAATGAATGCAAGAAAAGACTCGAGGTGAAATTCCCTCTCATCTTAACTTGGATATTCGAAAGTTTGCTCTTAGAACGTAGAGAGGCCGCCCCGGGATGATATGCTGTTGACGGTCCCTCGTGACTTCTGTGCCTAAAACACCTGTCTACGTATAGCCGAAGTGGCAAGTGTCGCGTATTTTTCCCACAACCGAGAGCCGAAGGGTGAAGAGCAAGTACAGAGCGAAACATTAGATCTGTACCGTACCGTAACTGACCGGCCACAGTGGCACTAGGAACTTGTCTTTGAGCTCGAATTATAGCGATTTGAAGGATACTCGGATATTTAGTGACTAAGACTTCACGGTCAATTGATGAGCAACGATATAGTGATGCCTCAGAATACATAACTGATGTAAATCCATAAGATCTCATTTATATTGCTATGCCGTTCATTTGCTGGGTACATGACATGAATATTGGCAAGGCCTCTAGTCACAGGCTGTGTCGGGCAAACTGAATACTGGAACAGTTCAACACGATGTAGGAAGTAGAACAAGAATGCAATTGTATAAACTGAACAAAAATTATTGTCAAAATTATCAAGTTAATACAGCTACTGCTCTGCTATTGTAGTGTCACTGTTACTGCATATCGGCAGTGACAAGGATAGCTCAGGCTATGAAGTACTTAGCTGAAGGAGAGTTCGGGTCAAATGACACTCGGACAGTGACACATACTTGTACACAAGTTCACACTATAGAGAAACACATGGAAGAACAAGAGACTTGAAATTTATCAGGGATTTTTGAATTCTAGAATCTGAGCATAATCAAATGTTAAATAAAAAAGTTGGAATTACTATGCTTGATTATCTTAATTGTCACATTCTCATTGTAAATAACACAACAGTAAAACTTTGTACGGTAAAGACTCTAATTTAATGGAAAAAATGTGTGACTAAATTGAGTGATTTTAATTTTACCAAATTTACCATTACTACACCAAAATTTCAGAGATGAAAACCTTTATTTGATGGAATATTTTAACCTTCCATTATTGCCAATTTTGCAAGTAATTTTGTAAGTAATTGTTTCTTATAAGTAGCATCTAATGTAGCCATGAATTCACAATTTGCATACTCTCTCATGATCATCATTTTGTGTGCTCTTCAGCAGGTGCCATATTGGCGTTGACAGATCGAGATGGATCAACTCAAGTCGGCTTTGACTGACAAATCCTAAAAGTCCACTGATGCGTTAGTAGTAAAGTAAACGTGGGCAAACTGTGATTGAGTAAGAATTTTACACCCCATTTTATTCATTTATCTACATGAAGCGAAGGAAAAATTAACCATCCATGTAACTAAAGTATGACCCTGACCTATATACGAACTCACGCACGCGCAACAGCTGGCGCAGCAGCTTGCGCAGCAGTGCATTGTCCTGAACTAAGCGGGGAAATTCCCTGCTGAGCATGTTTATACACGTTCCGAAGGTGTACGGGAAATTCCGTGTGAGTCATCACCATCAAACTAGCCTATATAAAGGCCCCCGTTGTCAGTCGCGGAGTCTAGCTGATGTGAATTTTTTCCTACTGCATGACTGAGGTCTGAACTCGGAGTTCCTATCGGTGCGAACTTGTTCACCTGATAGATAAAATTTTAGTAATTTCCTCTGAACTTAAAATGTGACGGAAGACCATTACTTCAAATAATATGAGACGTTTCAGATGAATGGTACTGATATCTAAAGTGTTCACTCTTTTATCTCTACGTACAAATGTAGTTCCTAAGTCGTTCTCTATTCTATTCCCACCAACAAAACATTCAATACTCATTTCCCCTCCCCGATCTTTATCAATACTTATGATAATATCACAAGTTGTTCTGTTATCTGTTTTCATAGCATAATATCCAACCAAATCGTCAAATTCATCTCCGTAGCTAACTTTACACATTCCCTAATGAGAACTGTACCATGTTGAAGTATTTTCATATTATCAGTCATCTGTTGATTTACAGTCTGTAAAGTTAATTCAGCTGCCTCATCACCGACACTTTTAAGACCCAGTTTCTTTAAAGTTGTGTCCCAAAATAATCTTACTGGAACCCCGCTAGCTGTATACGAGCAATAATTCTCCCCCTCGTTTATCCACCTTCTTAGTGTATTATCTGCCTTCATTATTGTATTAAGAGGACTAATTTTAAGATGAATTGGTATACCAAGAAGTGCAATGTATGGATTTGTAGGAGTAAGCCAACTACGAAAATCTAACAATTTATATTTGTTTACATTGCTATCAAAATAAATCACATTCGGAGTTCCTGGTGGTTCAGCAACACCTCCTGCAATTTCACTATCCAATATATCTAAGATGTTACGCGGCACATTATAAGGCATGAATTTCTGACTATCCCCATCCCATGTCAGAGCAAAAGGAGTAGGATCATTCGAAGCCTTTGTGGCGTCAATTACAGTTTCATCAATGTCTTTAAGTTCGGAAAATTCTACAGCATGTTCGTGGGATGGCGCCGCGGCATTGGCTAAAACGAAATATTTTTCGCGGTCTTTATAACGAAGGACGTAATCCTTATTATGATTAGCAGCCATCTTAGTATTATTGTTAACTTTAACATCACTCAGATCTTCAAGCTCAAGATTTTGCATACGAATTGTACCTAGACCGAAGCCACTTGGATCAGACATAATTATGTTATATACAGTGAAAATTAAAATAATACCTTGTAATATACACAACATGGCTTCAGCTATAGGAATGACAGTTCTCGGTGCTGTATTAAATGCAACGGCATTCACAGGAGGAAATATTATCGGACAAAAGCTTTCTGGGAATGGTGAGGCTCTTATTGAAGAGAAAGTTCGACATGATAAAGCATTAGAAAAATTTGAACATGATCGCAACGTCTGGTCAGAAAAAAGATTACTACAGGCTGACTGGGAAAGAGAAAATCAAGCAAAGGATGCGCATGCTGCGGCAGAATTAAGAGATACAGATGCAGAAATCCTGGAAGAAGCAGAAGCGGTGCAAAGCAACTCTACGTCAAGTCCAGCGCAAGCGTTAGCGCAATTCTCAGATTATTATCAACCCAGCCCTGAGCAAAAGAAATATGAGATGATCTATATTGCTGGAGGATTGGTCGTGGGATGGTTTATCTTCCGATAGGGTTACACCGGCCCGCTTCGGGACTACAATAATTCAATACAAAAGCTAATTGGCCAGTTATTGAAATCGATCATGTTCCCATCCTGATCTGTTATCCAGATACGCATTGAATTCATGTAATCTCCCCCTTTTCTCAATGGCATAGAAATTGCTCCGTTTTTAAAATCGTAAGTAACCTTTTCACTTATTTCTCTCGTATCCCGGATGGGAAGTATTTGTAAACAGTTCGATACTTTCCCCTGTATGTATCCTCCGGAGGCACCCGAACCAAATGAAACATAATTTCCAGTAACATCGACTACATCTGAATGAACTATATATTTAGTGACTGTTAAGAAATCCACTTTCTTCGGACTCATAGTACTTTTTATAACTGGGTTGTTCTCAGGTTTATCTGAAAAGCCGACGACGTTGGCGAAGCTACCTGTGGCATTGAAATAGACTTTAATATCTTTAGCCAAAGTTAGATAAACATGGTTTGTCGGCAGATGTTTTTCAAAATTAATTTTTTGCTTCAACCCGATTGCTTTGTTTAACGTATCGATATTGTAGTTACCTGGACGTATGATTTAGTCTTCTTCGGTTGGTCACCTTCTTGATATTTTATTACATTATTCGTCGATGTTATGTTATGCCATGAATTATATAGTCCGCACTCTAGCAGTCTTATCTTCGTAAACTGTGTCGTGTCAATGCAAGGGTAAAATTAACAGTGACTGGTTCACCTGTTTGGCTTTCAATCCAAATGATCATTGTTGTACGTTGTATATATTACTAAGTATAAATGTTCGATGAATATTATTATTATTCCGAAGGTGCCCATTACGAAGTATAAGGTTCTGCAGGAATAATATTTTTCTGTTCAAGGAGATCTTTGGTTGCTACCGCGGCAGCAGTCGCACCGCCTAATTTTGCCAATCGAGTCAAATTTGGACGACTTGGATCGCCAACCTCTATTTTCAGAAATTTGCTGGAGATCATAAGATATCCCATCGCAAGTCCTGCGATTACAATACCATCGTACATTGTGTTTACAACTGTTTTTAATATCCATGATTGCTGACTAGTATATAAAATAAAAAATAAAAATAAAAAATATGGGGAGTTAATCCATCTCATACAATGTAGAGGAGCTGGAAACCTCTCCCTCCCCCTCCCCCTCCCCCTCCCCCTCCCCTCCTCTCGGAACCCCTGTCGGAACTGTTCCGGATGGAGCTGCTACGTGCTCTGTTTTTTTCGCTTTCTGTGGAGGATCTTTCCGGACGGAACAGGGGGTATGTCGAGCACGCCCCCAATATAGCCCTAATGCAGTCAATGAAACTCCCACAATTCCTAAAACAAGATAACATTTATTATACCAGCGTGAATTATTATCACACTGTTCTTTCATTGTAGGCGGTAGGTCTGCTACCGCATCGATTCCCCTCCCCCCCCTCCCTCTCCATTGCTTTTAGTTTCTTCTCCCTGTTTTGCCTGTTCCATTCCGCTAATTTCTTGCCCGCAGCAACTCTCCCTGGATGCTTCGGCGGTAACGTCACTTTCTCTATGTTGCGCTGTGTCGGAGTCGGCGGAGCCGTTTGCGGTGTGGGCCCCGTCGGCGGGGCTTCTGACGGAGTCCCTGGCGGAGCCGTTTGCTGAGTCGGCGAAGTTGAATCCATTTATTTCAGGTACTATATTAAACCCGATTTTTTTAAAATTTAAATGTTTACCCGTAATTAAACCGGTGGAAATTAGAGCAATCAGGGGCCCCCACGTGTACCCTATCCGTCCTGATAATCGTTTTATTTCACTGTTTAGAATAAAATCCTTTTTAAGATCAGTGGCATAGTTATCTCGATCATCGATTGGACTACCTGACTTATTGCACGGGCTCCTAGATCTATGAAACTTTGAGTGATGGTATCACTTATAAGAGAACTGTATTTCGCTTCGTACATTTTGAAGGCTTTACCACCGTTTCATCTTTCCATTTTTCTACGTCAGCAACTGTAATCTCCTTACCAAAAAATAACTTACTTTGACCACTTGCGATGACACAGAGTATTTTTTCACGTTTTGTCTCTATTATGGATTGATTATTGTCCGAAGGCGCCGAAGCCCCTCGGAACCGTTCCGGTAGGGCGCTGCCATATTTGCCGCTGCCGATGACTTTATTAAATTCTCCATTGTTTGCAGTATGTTATCTATTCTTAGTAAAAAATAAAAAATTCGTTTAAAACTGAATCCGAAATAAAGTATTAACATAGTCTGGAATGTTAGTACCCCTAAAGAAATCGTTCCGACAGGGATTCCGAGAAAATTCTCCTCCATTTAAATCTATATGTATATAGAAACACGAATAATGAGTACAGACTTATTCCCAGTTGCTTTTCAATTGAATAAGACGAGCATACCAACAGTACAGCATGCTGATATTCCTTCCAAACCGAAGGGGAATAAAACCTATTCTCATGGACTTAGAAATATATGTAACGCCGACAGATAAATTTACTTTCCATCCACGGGATGTGTTCAAAGATAACGTAATCACTCATCGATCAGCGAAAGAAAGTAATGTCTGGCTGGGCAGTCCAAAGATGAAATACTGGGACCAGCAACTGAATTTCGCTGTATGGTGCAGCACACTGGTTGTGGTATATCATTCGCCCATCTCTTCGATAAGAAATTTCCGTCCGCAAATACGATCATTCTGCCGTTTCCATGTATACTTTACAATACGTCGGATCCTTCACGAAATGGGCGTTGCACTTCCAGACGATACCCCCACCTTCAAAGCGGGCGACAATCTGTACAATCTCGTCCAATATGAACTTCTCTGTACAGAATTTGGAAATATAAGTCCAACGAAGTCCGACTTTCGATATCGAAAAGGTCAAAATAAGGTCTTGGTTATGGATATGAATATTACACTAATCGTGGCCCTGTTCGACAGCCAAAAGCGATATACAACGGTCGGGACTTTTTCCTCTCCTCCGACGGAGGCGTTTTCTATACACATACCATTTTTGGAAAGAAAAAAACATGTACTGCCCGACAAAGACAGACCACACTATTATTTCTTCCGAAATGATGGATCGGAGGGACAATATAATAGTTTCATTCCTCTGAAGGGAGACTCGGGACTAACAAAGGCCGGTCTCGCCCGCCTCAATGAAAGCCTTGAAGCCTACGTATATTGCATACTTGGCGCACAAGCAAATATTCGTAGTACCATAGTGGGTGATACTGGCAGTGCACAGCAAGTCCGAAAAGAATTCGGTGTTCTCCTCGAAGATGAAATTCGTAATACCGACAAAGTAATTAGTTATAGGCGATATCAAGACACAATAACGAATACTGGTGTCAAACTTGATATGGCAGTTTCGCCCAATTTACTTCTCTTACCGTCTGAGATGGTCATCCTTTCGGGCCCGGCAATCTCGGGTTATAATAATGAATTGCAATACGCTACAGAATCTATGTCCTTCGGGGTGAACGGTGATATAAACACGGAAGTTCGAGAAAGTGCTGTACACGAGATGGAGGGGGAGGGATCCTGTGAAGTGGCAGGACGAGCCCGGAGAGTCACCACCACCTCACAATGACACGACTCGGATTCGGTCCCCTCCCCTCCCCTCCCGGAACGGGCAGCATCTGCAGACCCTATTCACGAATATGGTAAAATTGGTTTGTTATCTTTAGCAATATTCATTACTATTGTAGGTACTGGATAAAGTCACTAACTATATAGTTCATTCAGATGCTGTCGATGTGACTGGGTTTCATCTAACTCGAACCAGTAACTTAAAAGAACTAGAAGAGATTCATTAATTTACAGTATATAGATCCAGAGGAAATGTCAATATACGTAACCCCACCATTCAACATGATTATAACTGGACCGACATATTCTGGCAAAACAGAATTTATGTTGGACCTCCTCACCGGTCCGTACTTAAGGAAATTCGAATATGTGATATTCATTTGCCCAACATTCATGAATAATAAAGCGTATAATAGAAGATTCATTTTCACCGATGATAATGTGTTTATATTTCCAGTCGGACTCGATGCAGTGGATGATACATTAACCTACGTGCATAAAGAATGGGCTGGCAACGAACACTTTAATAATCCTCGATGACTGCGCCTCGTCCAAAGATATGAAGAAGCGCAGTAACGTTTTAGTCCAACTTGGTTTCAGCGCAAGACATGACGGATTATCTGTCTGGGTTCTGACTCAACAATATACTAGTATTAGTAAACCATTCAGGGAAAACATACAGATGTTAGTACTATTTTACACACCGAACAAGATAGACAACAAAACTATTATAAAAGAATATGGAATGGAGGTGTCAGAACGGGAAGCCGTGGGCCTAATCAAGCAATTGAAAAGTAGGCCATTCAGTAAACTAGTATTTCGTTTACGGCATCCGTATAGTATGAGATTTATAGAGGGTCCGGTGGCCGCCGATTTTGGTACTATATAGATGCCCTCCGTACGACATAAAATTATTCGTATAATATAGCAATTATGGAAGCTGAAGCCGAAGGCACCCCCGAAGGAACTCTTAGAGAATTATATTACAACCCGAAAACTGGTTTTGGAGGTGTACAAAAATTGTATGACGCAGCACGGGCCAGCGGACTCCACGTCACTAAGAAAGAGGTGAAGGACTGGTTAAAAACTCAGCTAACTTATAATCTACATAAACCGGTACCTCGTTCTCATGGCGCGTTCCGGAGGGGCCGACGCGTTTTTGTAACATCGATAGACTCACAGTGGCAAGCAGACCTTGTGGAATTCCCTCCCCCATTCGCAAAAGAGAATCATAACATTCGATACATGCTAACAGTAATCGATGTACTCAGTAAATATGCCTGGGCTAGGCCAATACAGTCAAAAACGGCCGATGACACTCTGAAGGCACTACAAGACGTGATTAAGAAATCCGGGAGAAGGCCCGACAAACTTCAGACAGATGAGGGGCGGGAATTTACGAACCGAAAAATGCAGGGGTGGCTCCAGGAGTCAGGCATTCATTGGTTTCACACCTACAGTGACAAAAAAGCTAGCGTTGTTGAACGTTTTAATCGAACCCTCAAGACGATGATGTGGAAATACTTTACATATAAACAGACACGTGAATGGCTTTCTATTCTACCCCACTTCTCAAGAATTACAATAACACCGTTCACGGAAGTATCAAAATGAAACCCAGGGACGTAACAGAGGAGAACGATTGGCAGGCATTTTATACACTATTCGGTCCTGAGTTGGCAGCCGGGGGAGTTGACCCTGAATTCAAGCCGGGAGAACGGGTTCGAATTACAAAATACAAGACCACTTTTAAGAAAGGATATTTACCAAATTGGACAGAGGAGATTTTCGTAGTTTCAAAAGTTGTGTACGCAGCTGGCTTGGGAACACCACCAGTTTACAAAATAAAAGATCTGAATGGAGAGGAAATACTCGGCACTTTCTATTCTGATGAACTTCAGAGCGCCCTTTCGGACGAGCTGTACAGAGTAGAACGAATTTTGAAGACGAAAAAAATTAGAGGAAAGAATATTATCTGATAAAATGGAAAGGTTATCCAGAAAGTTTCAATAGTTGGGAGCCGGAGGAAAATGTTATTAGAACTTCGTAAGTTCCTGTCCATGGTACTACGTAAGTACTTCGTAAGTTCCTGTCCATGGTACTTGTCAAGTACTACGTAAGTACTAACGTAAGTATTTACGAAAGTTATTCAATAAGTACCATGGAAAAAGTCTTAATTCTTGAAAGCCGAAAGTGTCAGTTTACCACCCCACTTCCACCCCCACCTGGCCAAGTATTTATCATGTACTGTCGTAAGTAATGTTCACTTACTGCATCTTTTTCGGCCGTATGTGGATGAGGTGGTACCCCCTCGGTTCCTGAACATATTAAGTTTGCAAGATCTTCAAAACGACTTCTCATGTTACCACAGTCCGTTCTTTCGAGTCCCCCTTGTTCAGCTTTATCGATAAGTTCTGGTTGAAGTATAATGTACACAACTGACATAAGCATAGACAAGTAACTTCAAAGTCCCCACTTTTCATAATGTCAAGTGCTCGTAGGTCAAACGAAGCATTATAAGCACACACAGATTCACAAGCGTTAAGAAGTTTGTGTAGGTTCTTTAGTGAGACTCGAGGTTGTTCTAGTTGTTCTTGACCAGGTGGGAAGTACGCTTTTTCAAGTTCCTCCTCCTTGAAACCGTCTATTAAAATCCCTGGCTGCCGCCGCTCCATGCAATTCCAAAGTCAAAAGCTTGTGGATATTCTACTGGTCCGACTGTCTCGGTATCAATGTTGGATTAAGTATATTCTTGAGAACGAGGGGGGTAAGAGCGTTCCGAATTACCAAACATGGAAGTCTGTAGTCGTGGCAAATTTCTAAGAAAGTCTGTTTGAACTTATTGTGAATCTCTTCTAGTTCTTCTAAGGCGGTTATTTCGTACGACCTGGCTCGAGTCAACACATTCCGCCTGCAATAATCCCAAGGCATATCTTTGAATATGATAATGAAACTGGGTAAATGGTCAAATGCTCTAGAAACAATCTTTTTTTCTTCCCACTCCGTGGAAACGCCCCGGATTCGAGAAAAAGTCAGATGTTGAATTATGGAAGAGTCACAAATAATGTATTGTTCTGAAGGGAGGGGGGTTTCCTCCCTCCTCCTCCCAGCCTGACATTGTAAACTAAGCGTATGTTCTATAAACTGGTTCTGAAAATCGGCAATCGAAACAACGCCATTATAAAAGTCGGCAATGTTGCTGGAAAAACTAGTGTCAAATTCTGGTACGTGATACGGATCCAAATTTACTGCATCGTAACTCTTACCACTTCCAGTTGGTCCATTTATGAATATGTATGACATTTTGGGATACTATATCATAGAAATTTTTTTTAAATTTTTTTTTTATTAAGATATATACGATAAGACAATGACAATCCTTTCTATTTCAGATGCAATAAAAATACTTGAAACCGGAGAAAACATCAAAATTGATGATGGAGGCAAATTAGTATTGGTGAATATGTAGATCCTTTCATATACGTAGACAGTGAGCTAGAAGTAGTTTTCAACATCGGACCTAAATATGGTTCTAGAGATCCTGCTACATGCGATGGGGTGTGTGTCCGTTGGCAACCGAGTCTTCAAAAGTTTACCGATTTAATAATATTCCGTACCCTAGGTGAAAGTTTCGATGCATCTACTGCTAAAAGTTATGCTGCAAGCCTGGCCGCTCACTCCAAGAATAATTCCTGCGGATTTTACAATCCATCTAAAGTGTATCAGAAGCGAGGGAGCGAGGCACAGCCGGGCATGAGGTATTTTAAATTTCAGTTTAAAAGAGGGAGAGGGAGAAATCACGATTTCGCTACATGTATTGATATGGTTCAAGAAATTGACTGCGGTTTTAAACAGTGAGTCCGTTACTACCAGTCCGAGAAAATCCTGCTATTGTACCTCGTAATATCCGGAAAGGTAGTAAGATAGAATTCTTAGCATTTAAACCGCGCTTAAGTAAGCGTGCTCTTTCTTTCACTGTTGAGAGATTAATATTTTGTGCTGCGCCTAATAAACCAGAAATTCAAGATGTGGAAGAACTAGTCGACTTAGAAAGATTAGGTGAGATATATAAACAAATAAATGCTGACAAAAATATTATAGTGGATTTTGATGACCTATCATAGAATAATTATTTTTTCATTTTAAAAAATTTTTAGGATAGTATATATCATAAAGATTATTATGTCCGTCGATTACATACAGCATTCAAGGGAGCAGTTTTACGAAAAGAATTTCCTGAAGTCAAGCGAGTCAAGGATATCGGGGAGCTGGTGGATATTGAAGGTATGGTTAAAGGGGCCCGAAAGATGTACTCTGTTTATACCGAAATGGAAGTCAAATTATCGGATCCGAAAACTGGTAATACACAATCGCGTTCATTGTATGTTAAATTAAATGATACATACACAAAGATGTAAGAGGGGCGGATGTGGGGCAACAATTAATAGATCGCTACGATCGTATGCTTGATACAATTGAAAATGTTGAGGGTTCTGGTCTCGTTCTCGAGGAGATACTTAATTTTGAAGTAATTCTAGTAGAAGTTTTACTCGGGGCTGGGCTGGCGCTGGCGCAGTCCAACTTCCCAGATGGTTAAAAAATAAGCATTGTGTGAGCGATCTGGTGCTACCTTCGGGCAGCGAGAACTGTTTTCAATACGCCATCGTAGCAAGTTTAAAGTTGGCCGACCCCGAGTTTCGTGAAAAGAAATGTGGTCAGGTAAGGAGAAAATGGAATACGTACGCCCCATTTATGGCTGACTACTGTTGGGAAGGTATTCCCACGCCCACGCCCGCCGATATGACTGTATTCAGGCGCTTCGAGCAGCAAAATCCAGGGGTCAAACTTCAAGTATTTCAGATCTACGAAAATGATCCCGCTCCCCGTCCGGCATAAATGTGTTATATAGTAGCTGTAGCGGAGCCGAAGGCGGAGCCCATTCGAAGGTGAAGCCGATAGGAATCAAATAGCAAATATCTTACTGATAGTTGGTGAAGACGGCAGCCGTTCTCACTTCGTACCAATTACTGCGGAAAATCGCCTTCGTAATTCTCGTACTAATCGAAAGAATGAGCGCAGACGGAAGTGTATTTGTATGGTTTGTAAAAGAGGTTTTAAGTCAACAGAAGAATTAGAAAAACATCAGGTATACTGTGGAACAGACACTGCCCAGCCAGATTTTCCTAAGGAAGTGTGTCAATTTGAAGGACATCGGAAGAAGGTTCCTTCTCCCTACGTCGTCTATGCAGATACTGAGGCAATTATTGAGAAGGGGACCGGCCGACACATTCCAATTTGTCTTTCGTATGTTATGGTGGAACGGGGGTGGGGACCTTCGGAACGAGGCCCGGGCCGACCCACTGTTTATGGTAAAAGAACATTCACAGGTCTCTCCTGTGTTACAGACTTTCTAAAGGATATGAAAGAACGGGCCGAGTATTATTCTAAATCGTATTATTGGAAAATAATACCGATGAGGGATCCTTCTAATTCCGGCGCGACGGATGTGATCCAGTCTGTATTGCATGTGGAGAGCCGGCAGGATACCGAGTAGTGAAGGAGGAGGCGACCTTCTATTGCGAAGGATGCCGGCCGTCGAGAACCATTCCTATCTACTTTCACAACCTCAAGGGATACGATGGTTCTTTTATTTTGAAAGAATTACATGAAATCGTTACCGAAGGAGATGATGGGGGTTCCGGACCAGAGCCTAAAATCATAGCTAAGACGAGCAATGGAGGAATTAGGGTCTCTCGAAAACATTTATTTTTCACGCCTCAATTGTTGTTGCCGGAGGGAAGAGGGAGATAAAGAGACGTTTCTTTTCTATAAAGTTTATGGACAGTGCTCAGTTGATGATGGGGTCATTGGCGAAGTTGGCAAAAACTGTGCCGGAGGATGGGTGGACGGCGGCGCCACTTTCATACCCGGACATTCAAAGGGCGAAAGGTTTCTTCCCCTACGAATATTTAGACTCGGTTGACAGACTGGGAGAGAACCAGCTCCCGGAGAGGGGGGAATTTTATAGCGAATTGACGGAAGAGGGGATTTCAGAATCTGATTATGAGCATGCATTAAGAGTATGGGACGAAGTTGGATGTAAGACGATTCGTGATTATATGGAATTCTATTGTGAGACGGATGTTCTCCTTCTTGCTAATATATTCGAAAATTTTCGCGACACATGTTTAGAAGCATATAAGTTAGATCCAGCCCCTATATGTCAGCACCAGGCTTGACATGGGATGCTATGTTACTTTACACGGGTAATAAATTTGGGCTCATTCAAGATGCTGAGCAGATGAATTTCGTACAGAGGGGGATTCGAGGAGGCATCAGCCAGTGTAATATTCATTATTTACAGACAAATCATCCGGCTTACGCTGGCCCCGCCGGCGGGAATTACGATCCAGAGAAGCCGGTGACCGAAATAAAATATCTCGATGCAAACAATCTCTACGGCTGGGCAATGAGTCAGGCAATGCCTACGGGCGGACTTCATTGGATGACGATGGAAGAGTGGGAGGAATGGGAAGGCGGAGCCGGCGGCGGCGGAGCGGGGCGAGCGTGGCGGAGCTGGCGGAGCGTGGGGACCTGGTTCCACCTTTCCACCAAGTTTTCTAGAAGTAGACTTAGAATATCCGGCCGAATTACATGAAGAACACAGCGATTTGCCATTAGCACCGCATCACTATGAATTTCCGAGGCAGGCGGTCGACTGATTACAAGTGTGATGGATAGAGAGTCCTATGTCTTACACTACAAGTTGCTGGAATTCTATCTTCGGATGGAATGAGATTGAAAAAGATTTATCGGGTGCTTGCTTTCGATGAAGCTCCATGTCTCGCGAAATATATTGACTTTAACACTAAAATGAGGGCAAAGGGGAGGACAGATTTCGAAAAGAATTTCTATAAGCTGATGAATAATGCAATGTTCGGTAAGACAATAGAAGATGTTCGAAAGTACAGAGACTTTAAATTTGTTTCGGACTGGAACGGCACGGATAGTGGACGTAAAAAGATTCAGAAGTATAATCCAAAGATGAAACATATAACTTTCATAACTTCCGAAGAGGATGGCGATTCCTGCGACAGTGCCCTACTGGAACTGAAAACGGATGAGCATAGATATGTAAAACCAGTTTTCATCGGCGCCGCAGTACTGGAACTTTCTAAGCTGCTTATGTATGAGACGCATTACAATTACTTTCGGGCCCAGTTCCCTGGAATACGATTAGCCTACATGGATACTGATAGTTTTGTTTACAGTGTGCCGATCCCGAACGCCTCCCCGGACGTAACTTTCAATGATATAGTCCGAGAAGATGTTGAAAAGAATGGTGAGAAGTCTATATATGATACTAGTGGGATGAGCGGACCCATGGTAGCCCCCGATTTTCCGAAGATTAATAAAAAAGTGATAGGTAAATTTAAAGATGAGTTGAATGGTGAACCTATTCTTGATTTTGTCGGCATACGCTCGAAAGTGTATGCTTTTCGAACTCCAACTTCGGAGACGAAAAAAAATAAAGGGGTGAAAGATGTTTGTGTTAGAAAACATTTAAACTTTGAAGATTATAAAGATCTATTTGAAACTGGGAAGAAGCCGGAGCCGGCACAATTTGTACAGTTTGTACGGAAAAAGGCTGGAGAAATCCGTAGTGAAAAGCGTAGTAAAATCATGATGGCGCCAAATGATATCAAACGTGTGCAGTTATACAATCCAGACACGGCGAATGGCTGGCAGAAACATGGCCGATAGGACGGACGACGGGTCATGGTTACGGTTTAAAATTGTAAAGACATTAATCTACTATTTTCAATAGAGACTAGGGCATCACTGATAACATAAATGTGAGCAAATATATTATCATCGCGAGTGTCATCGCCAATCTTAATTGAGGTGTTTTTCTTCAGAATTTCAAGTTGAATTCCGTCCTTTGTGTTCATTACTTTTAAACCATTTCCATGAAACTCAATATCTTTAAAGCTACGCAGATCGATAAACAGACAGAATTTATTCTTCAAATAATCGGCCTCATCTATATCAATTTCACACCAATCTTTATCTCAGCAAAATACCGTCGCACCTCTCGCCAAATTGTCTTGGTATCATCTTCTGAGCGTATACTTTGTTTGCAATGCCTTCGATTGATACAGACACAGATTCAATGGAGGGGTTAAAGAAAAGTTCACTGTTCAGTTCTGTCTGATTCTGATTTTTAGTGAAGAGTATAGCGATACCTCTAATGCTACGTCGTGGTACATTTATATTTTCATGATAACCGTGTCCGATTCTTTGAATGGGATTGTTCTAAAATAATGTATATGCTCGTAAAGGTAACTTTTTCCACTGTTGTAATAACCAGCAGTTGACCTCGCGAGATCGGGGTCAGTTATTGTTTCGTATTCCATTTGAATGTTTTTTAATTTATAATTGGCTGTAACAACCTGATTACTGACAAGTAATTGGGAGGCAGGTGCCAAGCGTAATTTCCATTCGATATGACTCCCTAACGCTTTTGGATATGCAACTCCATGGTCTGTCACGAGGGGGTGAGTGAGACGAATAGCATATTTTGTTTTATATGTGTCGAAAAGTAACTTATCGCCCACGACGTTTTGATCTCCATCGGTCGAACCGCTTCTCAATTTTCTTAGATTTCGTTCTGAATTCCGTACAGTGTCATGTTAGTTCTCTCCTTTTATGTTTGAAGAGATCGCGATAACATTCAATAAGGTTATATTTATTCAAATCGAAAAGTGTCTGACCCTCAAATGTGAGTTTCATACGCTCCACCAATTTTTTGCAACATTTTGTACTACTCGGTTATATTCATCTCCCATTACTTCGAGATCAAAAACCAGGTCGAAAGTATCTGGAACTAAGAGTACTCCGCTTTCTAACTTCGGACATCGTATGATAAGTGTCTGGCCTGGATCTGCCTCACTTGGATTATGAGCAATCACGTGATGAGTTCTTTCTGACTTCGTTCCATTCGGTATTCGGTTGGTGAAAGTCGGTGATAATGTTCTATCGTACCCCATTTTTCGTGTAATGTATATAGTAGAAGAAAAAAAAGAAAATAAATCACATCTTTACATAAATATTTCCGTCTGACTGAAAGATAAATCGATTGCCTGTGTCGCGAATCAATCGAAGGACCCAATATTCTTGGAGATGATGAGCCTCTTGGTCATCCTCAGTATCCTGGAATACAGCTATGAATTCTAGTCGCTTAAAGAAGTTAGTCTTTTGACATTCCTTCACGAAAGCTAAAATGTTATGATATAGATTATCATCTTTGAGTCGGACACCTGGATTTGCTCGAAGTATATGTCGATTTACTCGTCGGAGTTGCACCATTCCAATTCGACGGAGAAACCAAACAGGTCTTTATTTTTGGAAAGAAACTTTGCAATATTCTTTTCACCAAACATGTTGATGCCGTAGGGGAGTGTCATATATTAATACATAATTTTATTTATAATGACTAATGTTAAACCAGTTAAAAATTCCATAGCTGTTCTCCGACAAATCCGACCACCGATCCTGCTGTTTTTAATAGAAAACTGACTGAGGGAGCCGATTAAACCTGGTATTGCAGCAGCACTTTTTGCGGCCAATGTTTTTAACCATTCGCCAAATTGCTTTACAATTTCTTTCGCTTTTGTATATACTTTGGGCGGACCTGAACCTCCTGTGTTTGCTCCTCCTCCCCCTGCTCCCGCTCCTCCTCCTCCTCCTCTAGTCACAGCCAGGGCAATTGTTGATATTGTCATTCCAAGGGCAGTCAGTATTGCAGCGATTGTTATACCATTTCGTTTAAATAATTCTGTCAGCTTCAGTCTCAGTGATAATTCTGGATCAGAAATTACATCACGAAGAGACCTAGTCGTAGCAAGACTTTCACGTGCCTCACTGATCTTACCATTTTCGTATTCAATTCGATTGTCAACTTTAGCTTCTCTTGTTATGAGTTCAGCTAGTAGTTTCTTGGCTTTTTCTTTTCCTTGGGTGTGATCTTCAGGAATTTCCTTTAACTGTTTTTCAGCTTCTCTTTTCAATAGCCTTATTTTAACTTTTTCGTTGTTAAGGTCGCTAATACGCATATTCGCAATCCTTAATTCATCATTAATAGCTCTATATTCTGGGTTTAGATTGTTCCATTGTTCAATTTTATTTTCAAAAGCTTGTATTTTGTCTGCATTACCAGAAGCATCTTGTCGTAACTCTGTCAGTTTATCTTTGTATATACCCATGTCTTCTGGCGTCATCTTCTCAGCCGGTATTTTATCGTTTTCCACATCTTTAGAATGCAATGCACGTCCCACAAATTCGGGCTCACTATAATTATATACTTTCCTTACAAATTCAGATCCTCCTTCTTTTCTTTTTACTGTCTCGAGTGATCTAAATCCACGTCCTATATCTTTTGATAGCCTGAGTTCTTTATAATACAGCTTTCCATCCCTAATCTTTGCATTCAAAAATAATTCGTTTCGTGCTGCTTCATCAGTAATATTATTCTCATCTAAGAATTCTTTAGCCATTTGTATTCTAAGTTCTACTTTATATCTAGTCGTAGGATCTACCTGCGGGCTCCGCGCGCTTGAGACGGCCTGGGAAGAATCGGCTTCTGCAAAGGTATCATCATCATAGGAAAAAGTTGTTTCAGCAGTAGCATCATCATCGTCATTTACATTTGCATCATCTAAACCCTGGAGTGGTATATCTTCTCCTCCTTCTGCCATATTGTCTTTCTATATTACTACAATTATTTTTTATCATCCCTACATATACAGTAAAAATGCACATCTCAGTTGTTGAAAGCGTTGAACAATTGGCTGATTATATCGAAAGAACAAGTGCTGCATATCGACGAAGTTATAAATTAATGGGTCGAATTGATATGGCTCTTAATATTACTAAAGGAATTCTTGTAAGTTCTGCTGTAATAGCAGCAATTCCAACAGTTCCGGTACTGTTAGCCTTAACTCCTATACCAGGTGTTGTTATTGATGTAATACAAGGGAAAACGGGTGTAGCAAAGAGACGAGAGAAATATAAACATTATTATGTTCAATATAAACAGCTGCTTACACAAATACAAGAAAAAGGCGCAACCCTTCGGAACGAGGAGGCTCCGGGGTCAGAACTTATTCAGGACATATTTCATCAGGCGCTAGAAATTCAAAAACAAGAAGGATTTAGTCCACCTCTGGAAAGATACCTAAGACATTATGGATTGAATGGATATGAAATTTAGTTCGCACCGATAGGAACTTCGTGTTCAACATCAGCTAGACTCCGCGACCGGCCGGCCGGACTGACAACGGGGCTCCTTTATATAGGCTAGTTTGATGGTGATGACTCACACGGAATTTCCCGTACACCTTTGGAACGTGTATAAACATGCTCAGCAGGGATTTCCCCGCTTAGTTCAGGACAATGCACTGCTGCGCAAGCTGCTGCGCCAGCTGTTGCGCGTGCGTGAGTTCGTATATAGGTCAGGGTCATACTTTAGTTACATGGTTGGTTAAATTTTCCTTCGCTTCATGTAGATAAATGAATAAAATGGGGTGTAAAATTCTTACTCAATCACAGTTGCCCACGTTTACTTTACTACTTGCGTTTAAAATTGAATCAATTTAAGAAATTGCCTTGAGAATATGACTCTACAAACTGCTAATAATAGGAAGTGTTAAACTTCTGCGATCAGAACTATACACAATACATGTTAATATTTGGCGTGCATCACTAATAAATATGCGGCTGTATGATAATTGGGGGAGACTTGAAATTTTTGATCATATAGACGGGGAGCAGCCTTACCTAACATTTGTTGACAAACATGGAGAACAGTACCATTAGTTCGTGTGTTATAATCCCAACTTGGCCAGTTTCTGTGTGGGAAAAGTTGGAATGGACTGTAAGGCGCAAATTTAAAGAAAACTATTAACGTTCATGCACTGAATGAAGCTAATCAACTGCTGCTTGATCGGTGAGGAGAAATTCTTTGTCTAGTTGACCATGATGATCTTTGGATACCATTTTATCAAAAATAAGGAAGCTGTTTAGTTGCAGAGAAAACAATGACGAACATGCATAGGAAATTAAGATTCAAAGCGACATCATTTGATGGAGTATCATCTGGTGTGTAATTTATGAACAGAGTCAAACAGATGCAAAGTCGGGGAGGATGCATCGGTTGGCTATTGTCCCGTGGGATTGATAATGATTTTTATTGGGCTTACTGAGCGAAGACCAACACAATAAATAAAGTGAAAGAAGAACCAGACTCATGAAATTAGGTACATTGCACTTTCGATTTCATGTGTTTTTCCCCCACCTTTTGTTACATTTGCAAGATGTCTCTGGAAAGACATAAATAAGCTCGCTCATGGGTTCAGCTCATTCAGTATTACCATAAATTCGTTAAATAGTTACCAAAGTTAAAAAAAGTTTGTTTTTCTAACGTAGTGGCGTCCTTGCTTACCTTCTTTCCGCTTCCTTCCAGAGAGTTCAAGGCGATAGAACATGAATAGATCAGTTGTTTTCATTACTACAATGATGGGTATCATGAGAAATGTACATGCATCTGTTCAGGTTCGTGCAAACGTTCCATCTATCTCCCTCACGCATGCATGCATGCATGCATGCATGCATGCATCAATGTATGTATGTATGTATGTATGTATGTATGTATGTATGTATGTATGTATGTATGTATGTATGTATGTATGTATGTATGTATGTATGTATGTATGTATGTATGTATCTATGTATGTATGTTTCTATGTATGTATGTATGTATGTATGTATGTATGTATGTATGTATGTATGTATGTATGTATGTTTCTATGTATGTATGTATGTTTCTATGTTTCTATGTTATCTATCTATCTATCTATCTATCTATTTCTATCTATCTATCTATCTATCTATTTGTTTATCTATGCATGAATGCATGCACATGATATTTATGCTTCATTGCTTCCATTTTAGCTATATTGCCAACCGAAAATGTTATGTAACGACAATGGAGAATGTTCTCAGTTCATGCCAGTAAACAAAGACACTGAAATTTGCTGGGTGGCAAGCATTAAGGTACATATTCACGAATCTCCGAATTTCCTGATGGGGAGTTTCAACACTATAATAGTGATATTATGAAATGTACACGATCGGCGATCAGAAAGTATTATGTTCCTCCAGATGTCAAACGTTAGCTTTTATGTCGTTGAGACAACTTTACCAGAGATGTAATCATCAGTCACAGTGTAAACACTGATTTAGTATTTTGTACATGTCAATTAATAAATTTCGAGTACCATCATTTACACTCAACCTGCATTATTTTTATCGCCATTCACTCATCATGAAGTACCGTTGAGGCAGGGCATTGGATAAACATGTCTGGGAGTCCATGAGCACTTTAGTTTGCCGCCTGACATCTGAACCCAGATCGCATTTGAGCTTGCACTGGCACTTTTGCCCTGTAACGCTTGAAAGATAACGGCCGACGGCAAGTTGGAAGCGAGTGACGGAAAGTTTAATTATTTTGGCCCGAGACTGACAACGTACCCGAATATCATAAGGCTATAGCATCAGTTATTACCGCTAGGGACCGTTTGTTGCCAGAAACACATCGCTATTCCCCGAGGCCGTAGCACACGACCATGGGTAATAATCATGCGCTATAGCCCGAATAAAGACCAGGTTTAGGTGTTTTATAACACACCATAAGCTCATGTTGTATCATGTTACAGTTTTTAATACGTGTGATATTTTGCACCGCAACAATCCATTGATTGGCGATATTTCCACAGCGGTTACAATTGTACGTGGTACCATTTTCTTACAAAAATATTCTAAGCATACCAGAAATATCTTTGGTTGCACTTGAATTTTTTCATCCATAAGCTGATCAAGTTCCTACGCTGTTGGAATGTTTTACAGAAAGGCTCGTCGCTCATCCTGGACGCACATCACGTTCTTGTCCACCCGCCAATGTTACAAAGCTGTAGACGACACTACGGTCACGTGACCGGGCACTTTTCCAAATTTGGTCAAAACTATGTCCCTAGGGAAATAGCTTTATAAAACATCCCCTGACTTCACGTTTGTCGATTCAGTGGGGACTAGACGTATGTATTTTATCGTCACGTGATGTATTCTGTCGAATATCGACACGGAATGAGCATGTGGCGTGTTATAAATCAAGATATGACATGTTCGTGAGCAGCTGGAACTACGGAGAAGCATGTTGTCTGAGGTCGATTTCGCTGCCACTTTTGAAAGTTACAAACGAAAACAATCATACATTTTTTATGATAAAGCTGTAAAATCAGGATTCTTGTCGAATTCACACTGTCATGTATTTGAGTGACGCTGACAAGTTGCAGCGCAAGGGACCAAAACTCGAACGCATAGCCCCGAGAGTCTGTTCAATATCAACTAAACTTTTTGCTATAACAACGAATTATTCCATAATTTGTAACAAATACTGGTCTATACTTGACATATTCAGCTCAGTATGTCTGCCTTGATAACAATTATCTCCTCTCTTCAGAATGCATCATGTTCTGAGTGGACACAAAGGATGGATGATGAGAATGGTGGACGACTTGACCCCTCATCATTGGGAGAGTTTGAACTCCTCCATGAGTTGCGAGATTCCTATGGATTCTGTGATGAGCCGACTGATATTGAATGTGCTTTGGCTGACGGCGCACACGCTCCACACACCCAAACTGGGCAAGTTAGTCTGCAATGTAACTTGGAAAAAGGATTTCTGTGTTTCCACAGCCAACAAAGTGGCGACTGTTTTAACCATGCCATCCGTGTTCTCTGCAACGCCCCATGCCCGACTCCAACGCCACAAGTTGAAGGCATGACATCGGGGCTTCCCTCAGGTAATACCGGCAATAATTCAAATAGTATTACACTGATAAAGCTGATGTTCCTATCGTTATTTATGTAGCAATGGACGATGGCTCTCAAATATGAACTCGATTTTCATTGAAAGTTTTATATGTCATCTCGACTTGTTCAAGTAGGTAAATATTTAAAATTAAAATCATTTATAATAATTTCTCTCGTGTCTCTCCTATTTCGTACCAACCTATTCGGAACTTGGCAGCTCAGGCCACGTTTCCCAGCGATTGAATGCATTACCTTTGAGTCTGCGCAGTAGTGAGTTAGTTTCTACCGGATTCACCTCCGGGTGAAACTCCCCTGTTTAGCGTTTACCCCACTCGTCTGTTCTACTCCTCTTACGCATTTCAAATGTAAACAGAACACAAATCATCGCGTTCACTCCACTCAAACATCACAAATTACAGACTTGAACCAAGTCTATATGTCATCTAACTGAAAAGAATAACTTTGCAAAAAATAGGCAGGCAGAAGGCTGTCACGTCTAGTTAAGAGCTAATTTGCAAGAAAATATAGTGGTGTCCTGTATTTTCGTATTATTTTTACATACCCGACTCCATCACCACATGTAGAAGACACGGCATCAGAGCTTGCATCTGCTTGTCCAAAATGGACGAAATGGTACGAGAGTGAGAGTGTTGGTTATCTTGGAGAAGTCGTAAACACTACCCAGCTAAGGGATCTTTGTAGCGAGCCAACTGGAATTGAATGCAGGTTGGCCGAAGAACCTCACACACCATACAATGAAACCGGACAGGTCGGTCTGGAATGTAGCTTAGAGCAAGGATTTATGTGTCTGAACAGCCAGCAAGATGGAGATTGTTCCAAATACGCCGTTCGCCTACGCTGTCCAGCACTCTGTGTGTCGGGGTCACCACCGACATCGAAAGGTAATTCCGTCAAGCTATTTGATAATTTCACTGATAAAGCTGATGATCCTTGTATGCACGAAAGTATTTTGGTTGTCTTGAATTTTCGATGATGGGAAACACGTTTAGTGTTCCAATGTTTTCGTTAATCGGTTGTTATTATTTCGGCTTTAATTATGATTAGAAAACCTTTGATAATATCACTATAATTAGATATGATCTGAAAGTCTTCAGTTTCAACATATTGCATTGTCCGTAAGTTGAAATTTTGCCCCAAGTTTGCAAGTTCGTTGAAATTTTTATGGTCATTAATAAATTTCATCATAGATTCATTCAGAAAATTATTAAGTTCACAAAGATATTATTAGTTGAAATGAAAATAATAAATTTCTTTGGCTGCTGATATTCACCAATTTGCATAACAAATGTAATTGCCTTTGGTCAAGTCCTTCAGGCTTTATATGCCAAACTGTGAAAACTCAAAATAAGCAAACTATAAATTAGCTGAAATGAAAACGCAAAATGTTTTTCACTAATGTTACATAACTTACTCATCAATATGATTTTCATTAATATAATTTAGGTTACGTCATTTCAGATTAATGTGTCTTATTATTTGGTACGTTCATTAAGAATGTACATTTTTAATTAACTGACGTATAATTCATTTTTTTTCAGTAAATCAATATTATGGTCTCAATAGCATCCTTCGTAAGTTTTATAAACTTTGCTAAAGTACTTTCAATCTTGTGTCGCTAATTAGAAAAGTTCATTAAAAATGCAAATTAGTAGCTAGCTGAAGTAAAAATGCCAGATGACTTTCAATTATGTTATATCGAAGTATAGGAAAGTTCATTAAATATGCAAATTACTATTCACCGGATCTCAAAATAGTAAATGATTGTCAGTTATGAATATTATCACAGTATTCTCAACATATATGGCACATTCGTCATTTTTTGGTCTGGTCAATCCAGATATATGTCCTTCATTAAGAAAGTTCATCCAATATGTTAGTTAGTTGTTTACTTTTCGTGTCATCATTTTATATGATTCCGAGATATCCTACAGTGATCAACATTTGTATCAAATCCAATATGTTAGTTAGTTGTTTACTTTTCGTGTCATCATTTTATATGATTCCGAGATATCCTACAGTGATCAACATTTGTATCAAATCGCATCAAGTTTTGCGCAGTCGTTATCAATGTATATCTATTTTTCAAATATAAGTAAATACGCATATCAGCATAAAAATATAAATCACACCCACAAAAAAAAGATCTGTTCTTGCCATTCAAAAACAGACTATGAAGCAGATTTCATTTCAATCCTGTCAGCAGTTATTGAGAAAAAACAAACAGACAGACAGGCAGGCAGACAGACAGACAGACAGGACAGACAGAACACGTGAACACGTGAGCTAAATACTGCACATCGATAGTGTAATATCATTTCTTTCTTCTAGGTGTACTTTGGATGCCCTTTACCTTAGTAGTGGTGGCGGTCTCCTTCGTGATTGGCTATATCTACGGTGCTTGATGAACAAGATCGTAAGGATGGCTTTAAAATACACTATAAACAAAAAGAGGTTGATACTTCCATAGTTATCTGTTTTGACGTAGATTACTACTCTATAGTTTATATCAATAGATGCTTTTCAAATCGTTCCTATCAAATGTCTGACGATTTTATTATAGGGTTCTAGCATAACTAGAGAAATTTCAAGTATCATATATATATATATATATATATATATATATATATATATATATATATATAATATATATAATATATATATATATATATATATATGTGTGTGTGTGTGTGTGTGTGTGGTGTGTGTGTAAGTGTAACCCGGTTACGATTGTACGTCATGTGATTAGATCTGCTGCATGTTGTTTGATTGTGATGACACATCAATGGAATTTCATTGATAGCGTCTTCACCCACAATGCATTGCAATGCTCTACTGATTTTCACTGCTTGAAGACAGTACTTTGGTGTGGATGTACGTTTAGGAATTATTATCCGTTTTACTACCAAGAAAAAATTCAAGACAACGTGGTTGGTCTTTTACATGACTGTGCTTACAGGTATGTGTATTTGAATACTTTGGTATTGAAAGCAATGGACTTTTAAAAGTCTCAGAGTGTGAGACACACCCCTCAAGTTGAAACGTGGAAGGACCATGTGTTTTCCCAATTAACGTGGAAAAGTTTCTAAGTTGCTATTCTGTAGTTAGTGTTATTCCAGTAGTGATTTAGAAAGTAGTGAAGTTTTATTTAACATGTTGAAATTTGGGTTTCTGATTCTGAACTAGATTTTCTGTGATTTTTAGTTCTTTGTTTCAATGGGATTTTTGTACAGTGTATTTGCTATCATGTTGACTTAGTCTCATCCTGAATGTGAGTATGATAACAGAAGGAAACGCTTACATAATTGCCATTGGTCTTTTACATGACTGTGCTTACAGAGGAGATCCAGTTAATGAATTACTGGTAGACTGTGTGTGTTCCTATTGTATGGCCTGAGTGAAGAGCCAAGGAGTGCCTGGAATTGTTCGAGTCAATCATCAACTCGATTATTGCTACCAGGGTTGGAATAACAAATCCCCAGGGAGGATCGTCTGGAAGGACTCTGTGTGTGTAACGTAGTTTCCTATTGGATAGACTGTCATCGTCATAGCAACAGGACGGACATTGACCTACAACTCAAGAAGAAACCATTGTACAACTATCGGACATTAGCTAAGTGAATGAACCTAGACAACAGCCATTTTAGAATTATCTGGAACTTTATTATGGGGGATGAACTTTAGATTTTGCCTTGGGTCGGGTTTAATTGACTGGCTAAATTTAAGGTCAGTTTAATTACCCGATTACAAAATTTGGAGGTGTCCGGGATGTAGTATTGGATTGAATGATTTATTTATCGTACAGTTAATGTTGCAGTAGTGTTTTAACTGTTAGGTGTATAGATTATAAAAGACCAACCCCGTTGATATTAGTATTGCATTGCATCGTTTGTTTTGTTTTTTTGTTGACGAAAACTGGATGAGCTTTAGAGAAAAGCAGTTGAAGTATATGATAAGAATGGTATTGATCTTAGACATGGATTAGTTTTCTGGGTTTCCCATGCAACTATTAATGATGTGAGTGATCTATTGCAGTTTATTACCAGAGAATATAAAGATGCTGACTTAACAGAAATATTAAGATGTGAAGGGGAATAGGTGTGATTTGCCACTCAGCCACAAAGAGGAAATGGGCTGATTCATGGCATATGAAAAGAGTTGAGCCGACACTAGGTTGGGATGTTTGCTCCTGTTGCCTCGTTTCTTTAAAATGCTAAGGTTCCCCCATTCGGTCAACGTTAGAGAGGAGGTTTCCCTGCATATGGCCGGCAGCGATGGAGCATCTTACCGCTGGATGAGGGAGGCCCCGGAATCTATAAAGGAGGATTTGGGTGATTGGCGGACGGCAATCAAGACTCCGCCACCATTGACCCCAGCACAATTGGCTGGATTGGACAGCTACGATGACGTAAAGGACAGAGAACCAGCAGAATATGTTTCATTGCCTTCCCCTCCCAGGAATAGTATGCCTTACCAGCCGAGAGAAAGACCCCCAAGCAGATCACCACCGCCACGCCAAGCTGGTCCTGATGCTGCTTGGATGGATATGATGGAGAAACTTGTGACTAATCTGCAACCAAGGACTAATGAGTCTGGGTGGTATTGTAAACTGAAAGTTTTCTCGGTAGGCTGCCAGTACCAGTAAATGAAGACGACTATGAAAGTTGGGCAGATCAAGCAGAGCAAATGATCAAAGAGTGGAATGTATCAGATGCAGAAAAGAAGAAACGTATTGCTGAAAGCTTAACCGGACCTGCTATAAATACTATTAGGTCATTGACCCCAGCACCCAATTTGACAGTACGTGATTACCTTGATGCCCTTGAGGGTTTGTATGGCACAAGACTTACCCCTGCCGAGTCTTTGAAGGCATTTCAGTCGTGTTATCAGAAAGCAGAATGGTCACACTCTCAGTATTTGCAGGAATTACAGACCCTCTGGCGACGAGCAATACGACAAGGCAGTGTCAAAGAGTATGAGGCCGATTACCTTTGCCTCAAACAGTTCACCGATGGAGTGCTGTACAATGAAAGCCACTTGTCATCGTTGCAACTCGACACGAAGCTCAACCACCCGCCAGGTTATGTCGAGTTAATGCTGATGGTAAGGAAGGAGGAAGCACGTCAAGAAGAGAAAGCTAAGAAAAGAGCCAATGAGGGGCCAACGCCGAGTGCCAGTACAAATTACACTGCTATCTGTGATAGTTTTGAAGCAACCGCAACATCGGCACCAGTAGCAAAGTAATCATTGGATAAGTTTGATATACAGCAAGTAGTGCAGCAGGTAATGGATCAGATGATGAAGGGAAATGACAACCAGCCACCCACACAGCTAGCCTCGAGTAACACCTGGTCGACGCCAACTAGTCAACAACGACCACATCAGCAAAATCGCAGGAGGAGAGAGCAGAACCAGTCCCAAGTATCGACATCAGCCTCCACCCCAACACCAGAAACGTCGACATCAGCGACGGAGTCATTGAGTTCTAACACAGCGGGAACTGATATGTTCAAGAATTTGACCTTTTGCTTTAATTGTGGCTTGGACGGACATACGGAGAAGAAATGTCTCAGAAAGAATAACCCAGACCTACAGCTGGTCAAGCAGAAGTTCGCATGAGCATTTTTTGAGTCGAAGGGAAACTACCGGTGACACCCACAGTAGAGGGGCCCATGGATGTCCAAGAAGAGTGTAGCCCTAGTAATACACATGAAGAAAGGAACGATAAAATTGACAACATTGCACAAGTTAACAAACATTCCGTAGCCAACAAACCACTACCCGAAGGGCTGGTAGGTGATAGTATGACTACAGAAGTGTTCGTCGATGGAATCAGTTGCCAGTGTTTACTTGACAATGGTTCCAAGGTCACCCTCATTTCGCACTTGTTTTATGACCGACACCTGTCTCACTGCCACCTCAAGCCAATTGAAGACTTGGTAGTACGTGGTGCAGGTGATCAAGTGGTTCCGTACTATGGGTATATCACAGTATCTATTCGGTTCCCTAAGGAAGTAGCTGGAGTGGAGGAGACTTGTGAAACACTTGCTTTAGTTACCCCAGACCGTGACCAAAGTGGCGACGTACCAGTGATTTACTGTACCAACACTAGTATATTTCGTAATATGGCCCATCGATGTAAAGAAATAGCGGGAAAGCATTACCTGAAGAAATTACCGATGTCAGCCCTCATCACTGAAGCATACAAGAGGGTAGATGCTTTTGACAAGAGTGGCCATGATGGACGGATCAGCCCTGTTAGGCGAGCAGGGAGGAGACCCGTTACTATACCGAGTGGAAAAACAATGCCATTGACATGTATAGGAAGAGGAATTGGATTGCCAGAAACTACCGTGTTGGTGGAAACCCCATCCCAGCACCACACCCCAGGAGGATTGATAATAAAGAGCAGTGTCACCACCCTCCTGCCAGGGAGTACCCAACGAGTGAAAGTCTTTGTGCATAATGATACCAGACATAACATCACCATCATGCCAAGACGTGTTGTTGCGGACTTAGTCTTATGAGAATGGGTGCGGCCCATACAACCAAGTGAACTCATGCCTGAACCAGAACAAAAGGGCTCTGAGGGGAATACTGAGTGACAACACAGGACAGTGCTGACAAAAAGGAAAATGAAGCGGACTTCATTGTTGACTTTGATGACTCCCGCTTAGTTATGAGGACAAGGTCAGAATCAATGAGAAGCTAAAGCAACGACGGCATGTGTTTTTGCAACACAATAGGGATGTAGGACATACGTCGGCCATTGAACATCGCATTCCCCTGAGTGACCTGACCCCTTTTTGTGAGAGGTCACAAAGAATTGCACCAGCGGACTTTTATGATACAAAGCGCCACATCCAGGAATTGTTAGATGCCGGTATAATCAAGGAGTCAAAGAGCCCATATGCTTCGCCTATTGTGCTTGTGAGAAAAAAATTGGAGGCGATACGTATGTGCGTGGACTATCGAACTCTAAATACAAGGACAATACCCGATCAGTATACGGTACCAAAGATACAGTAAGCACTCGATTGCCTAAACGGGTGTACATGGTTTCATGTGCTGGATTTGAAGTCGGGTTATTATCAGATTCCCATGGCGGAGGAAGACAAGGAGAAGACAGCTTTTATTGTCCTCTTGGGTTCTAACAGTTTGAACGGATGCCCCAGGGAATCACAGGAGCACCAGCCACTTTTCAGAGACTGATGGAGAAATGTATGAGTGATATGCACCTGATAGAACTATTGATATACTTGGATGACTTGATCATATTTGGCAGATCAGTTGACGAAAGCAGAAGACAGGCTAATAAAAGCGCTGGACGATTAGCTGAGTATGGTTTGAAATTATCTTCTGAGAAATGTCAGCTGTTTCTGAGGACAGTCACCTATGTTGGACATAAAGTTGTTGAAAATGGCGTGAGCCCTGACCCCAGCAAGATAGAAGCTTTGAAGAATTGGCCCACCCAAAGAATATAAAGAGCTAAAGACATTTCTTGAATTTACAGGATGCTATCGACGCTTTGTTGAGAATTCTGCCCAAGTTGTCAAGCCAATGAACGACCTGACTGCTGGGTATATCCCTCCGAAGTTGCGAAAGAGGCTAGAGAAGTACAAGGACAATGATTGCGTACCATTCAGAAGTGCTACAGAACCATTCGGCGATATATGGACGTTAGAGTGTCAAAAAGCCATGGATAAGATCATCGAACTACTGACAAGCGCTCCAGTATTAGCATTTGCAAACCTATTCCGACCATTTATACTGCATACAGATGCCAGTCTGGATGGCCTGGGTGGAGTACTATACCAAGAACATGATGGCCTGCTTAAACCAATCACTTTTGCCAGTCAAAGACTGACAAAAAGTGAACAGAGATATCCAGTGCATAAGTTAGAATTCCTTGCCTTGAAGTGGTGTGTCACAAGCAAGTTCAGGACTATCTGTATGGGACAAAGTTCAAAGTTGTAACTGAAAACAACCCGCTGACTTACGTCCTTACCACAGCAAAGTTAGATGCTACGGACACAGGTGGTTAGCTGCCCTGGCAGCGTATGATTTCACACTACAGTATAGAAATGGCAGAGCAAACATCGACGCTGATGCCTTGTCTCGCCGTCCAAATGCCGACATGCCATATGACCAAGAATCACTAGATATGGAAGAAAAGATAAGACGACTTAGAGAACGTGTTCTAGGAGTTAATAAACAATCAGATGAAATTATGACCAGAGAAATGATAGGTGCCATTATCATGAGCCATGGAATCACAAGACCCACTACAGCCAATGTATGTCAGCATTGTGTTCTGTCCTGCACATGTACCACCGAAGTTGAAAATAACCAGCGCCGCAGTAAGATTGAATCACCCGCACTTGCTGAAAAGTGGCCATCTCAGCAGCTGCATTGCCAAACCGTATTACCAGCTACAATACTATGGTGAAAATCCCCCTGGAACCCCTGTCTCCATGGTAGCAAAAGAGAAGGATTTGTTTGCCTTGCAAAGAAACGATGAAGTGTTGAATGAAGTGATAGGCTACATTGAAAACGAGAAGAAGAAAGTAGACTTGAAATCACTTCCTGATGAAGACAAGATATTGCTCAGACAAAGAAACAGATTGTTTTATGGCACAGAGTATTGTTCCGCAAGACTAGAGATAACCATGGAAGGGAGACTAATCATCTGGTATTACCGACCAAGTATGGGCACAGCCATGGAAGCCTTGCACGATGACATGGGTCACATGGGAGTCGACCGAACTTTCGATCTCCTCAGAGCAAGATTCTACTGGCCAAGAATGAGGGCAGATGTGGAAAGAAAGTGCCAGACTTGTAGTAGGTGCGTACAGAGAAAACAGTTGCATGCCGCGCTGCTCCAATGATTAACATCTTCTCCAGCTGCCCAATGGAATTAGTCTGCATCGATTTTCTGACCATAGAACAGGGCAGAAATAACACACAGAATGTACTAGTGGTAACTGATCATTATACTAGATATGCTCAGGCGTACTCGACTAAAGATCAAGAAGCAAAGACAATGGCGAAAATTCTGTGGGAGAAGTTCTTTGTGCATTATGGACTACCGGCCCGTATCCATAGCGACCAGGGACGCAGCTTTGAGAACAGACTCATAAGAGAATTATTGAAAGTGGCGGTATACGCAAATCCCAAACAACCCCATATCATTCCAGAGGGATCCGCAGCCAGAGAGGTTTAACCCCGTACGTTGCTGAACATGCTAGGAACATTAAACACCAAGGAAAAGCAGCACTGGAGTCAGCATATCAGTCTTCTGGTGCATGCTTACAATTGTACCAAGAATGATGGCACTCAGTTCTCACCGTATTACCCATGTTTGGAAGAGAAGCCAGACTACCCATTGATCTCTGTTTTGGTGTTAGCCCAGACGAATACACCAAACTCAATTACTTGCAGTACGTCGAAGACCTGAAAAGCAGACTGAAAGGAGCCTATGAATTAGCTGAAAATGAAGCAAAGAAGAAAGCACTCGCCAACAAGAGACGCTATGACAGCAAGGTGCATGGTAGTGATCTGCTTGTGGGAGACAGTAGTACTAATACACAGTGTTGGGTTGATAGGCAAACACAAAGTGGCCGATTGCTGGAAACCTGATGTGCATGTTGTTGAGAAGAGATTCGACAACAACTTGCGCATGTATGTGGTAAAACCAGAAACTGGAGATGGGGTAGAACGGACACTACATAGGAACATGCTACTTCCTATTGGCTATTTGTCTGCCTCAGAACCAGAAGAGGTTGAAACTGAAGAAAGAAGACCAGTTACTAGACAGTCCGCCAGACAACAGACTGATAAGAAAGAGGACACAGACACTGATTCAGATATGGAGGAATTGTTTGCCAACCCGCCAATCCCCAAAGCATCACCCATAGTAACCGATGACAATGATATCAGCACCATAGAAACAGCAGCCGACTCTATTGATACACCAGATGTGCCTGATGAAAGAGAAACACGTCAGAGTGAAGTGGAAATTATGCCACAACCACCCAAAGAAGGACGACCAAAACGACAGAATGCTGGAAGACCTGCTGATAAATTGACCTATGACCGAATGGGGGTACAAGCAAATTGTAAATTGCTAAGCCTGTTAAGTCCTACCACTCATTTAATACCTATACAAGGTACAGAGATGTTTCTTGTTTGCAAAGATGTGAATTATGATTAGAGTGACTGACTGTTAAAAACAATAACAGTTGGTTGCATTGACAATGACCTTTGCCTTTTAAGTTTTTAATGTTTTAACTTGAGTTGCATTATATCAATTACCAAAGTAACTTACACCCGGAGTGTGTAAGCATCTGAGGGGAATGTGTAACCCCGGTTACGATTGTAAGTCATGTGATTAGGTCTGCTGCGTGTTGTTTGAGTGTGATGACACATGTGTGGAATTTCATTGATAGCGTCTTCACCCACAATGCATTGCAATGCTCTACTGATTTTCACTGCTTGAAGACAGTACTTTGGTGTGGATGTATGTTTAGGAATTATTATCCGTTTTACTACCTAAAAAAAATTCCAAGACAACGTGGTTGGTCTTTTACATGACTGTGCTTACAGGTATGTGTATTTGAATACTTTGGTATTGAAAGCAATGGACTTTTAAAAGTCTCAGAGTGTGAGACACACCCCTCAAGTTGAAACGTGGAAGGACCATGTGTTTTCCCAATTAACGTGGAAAAGTTTCTAAGTTGCTATTCTGTAGTTAGTGTTATTCCAGTAGTAATTTAGAAAGTAGTGAAGTTTTATTTAACATGTTGAAATTTGGGTTTTCTGATTTTGAAGGAAATTTTCTGTGATTTTAGTTCTTTGTTTCAATGGGATTTTGTACAGTGTATTTGCTATCATGTGACTTAATCTCATCCTGAATGAGATTTGTAAACAGAAGGAAACGCTTACATAACTGCCATTGTCTTTTACATGACTGAGCTTACAGAGAAGATGCAGTTAATGAATTACTGGTAGACTGTGTGTGTTCCTATTGTGTGGCCTGAGTGAAGAGCAAAGGAGTGCCTGGAATTGTTCGAGTGAATCATCAACTCGATTATTGCTACCAGGGTTGGAATAACAAATCCCCAGGGAGGATCGTCTGGAAGGAGTCTGTGTGTGTAACGTAGTTTACTATTTGATAGACTGTCATCGTCATAGCAACAGGACGGACATTGACCTACAACTCAAGAAGAAACCATTGTACAACTATCGGACACTAGCTAAGTGAATGAACATAGACAACAGCCATTTTAGGATTATCTTTACTTTATTATGGTGGATGAACTTTAGATTTTGCGACTGGAAATTATTTTCCAGTACTACTGCTATTAGTTTTAATTATTGTAGATCAGTGTTTTCCTCTTTATTATTATTATCATTAGTAGTAGAGATTTTAGCTGTAGTGAAATAAACCTTAATATAAACTGCAACGCAAATTGTATGATAATCATTCCTGGTTTGTTGATTGTGTTATATGAACTTCGGTCGGGTTAAATTGACTGGCTAAATTTAAGGTCAGTTTAATTACCCGGTAATATATATATATATATATATATATATATATATATATATATATATATATATATATAATATATATATATATATTATATTATATATATATATATATATATTATCCCCGCAAATGCTGTCAATGCTGGACAAGGCCCCATATAACCAGCCAGCTACAACACCGACAAAATTAAGGAATACCCAACTCATGTCTTTGTTGGTGAAATGGGCCACCAAATGGGTGACCATTTAATGAAAAACTGTAACCGTAAAATGCATCAAACAGGCCACTAATTGATGACACAAAAACATAGTGCAAAACGTGTGACCTTACAATAACTAACCTACTTATATGTATGATAAAGTTGTAAAGGTGAGATACATCAATTGGGCCTCAAAATTGGTGACCATCAAACTGACACACAAACAAATTTCCTTACAATGAGTAACATGCTCATAACTGTGAAATACAAATAGTTGGCCACAAAATGGGTGACCAATTAACAGTCTAACAAACAATTCACCTACATAGGTAACTCATTAATCTTTCCCTAATCTTGTGGGGCCCAAACACAAATCCATACATGGTAAAATGTGGTGGAAAGGGGAGGAGGAGGGCGTTGTTAAAGTTCAGATGAGGTCCAGCTGCCGAAATAGTTGTGCGCATTCTTTGATAATGGTTCGTCGATTATACACAAAAGGGTGGCCGCAACGTTGATTTCTGTACGTACTAGCAAAAACGGAGGCTTACGGACTCCTAAACCACTAAACTTTCCAGGGTAAAAACTACTCAACATTTAATATAAGCATACAAAGAAATATTTAGTACATTTTAATAAATGTGTGGATTCATTTTGCGGAAAAAAAAGTTGTGTACATTCGTCCCTCCGTTTTGCAGCCTCAATTTTTTGGGCGACACACCCCAGTTTTATGGACCCTCCGGTTTCAAATTAAAAGTTCCGGTCCTAAAATTTTTCCAAATTGTAGATAATTAATTGACACAATGACATTTTCTTGCCCGAAAAAAACTTCGCATGCCCAGGTATGTTTTTATGCTCCTAAAGTCGATGGTGTGTCCCTTAACGACAGTTTAGTACGACTGTTTTGCGTATCGATCGAGTAGCCCCCACGAAATACAGATTTATTATAGAATCCGCTGTAAAATAAATGCAGTTGTTGAGTAATAGGCTGTTCAGAAGGTTTTGGCTGTGTAAATATCAATAAACGTCCCAAACGGCAGCAATACCACTCCGTTGTTGTGCCAAGTAGTAAGATGACCTTTTGGGTCACCGCTAAAGGTCATTGTCCCCAATAATGCAACTGAAATCTGATATAGAATGCCAACCCAAAGTCCTAGAAAATCATTTTAAAAAGTACCATACGCCTTTTACTGACTTCTCACAACATCATGGAGTACAAAAAGGGAGATTTGGTATCGCACGATGCCGAGAGACTAGCTGGGTTTGATGTGTAAATACGTCCTCCCGGGAAAGCAGCACGTTTGCGAAAATAATTTACATAACAATAGCAAGTTCACGGCGCGAAATCTAAATTAGGTATGACGGCGTCACTAGCAACAACATTACACACGAAATCAAATAGAAAGGTTACGGCGCGAAATCTAAACTAAGCATGACGGCGTCACTAGCAACAAGAGTTATCACGAAATCAAATTTTGAAATCATTTACCAAGAAGGAGCCATAGTCAGTGCATCGCCAAATCTGACAATGGAAAAGATATGCTCTTTATCACCACTTACACGGTCTCAATTCAAAGATTTGTGTAGTGGGGAGCGTTGTCGGGTCTTTGGCAGACATGCCTTATTTGCTGCCGTGAAAGAGGGCCAACTGTAATGCAGAACTCACTATGTAGTCCGTGGGCCGACCTCGTCTATCGTGTCAAAAATGCCAGATGGTCCTGAGGATAATTTTTCATCAGTACCAATGAAGGTTCCTTGCATACAATATATAGAAATATCCATGTTCTGCTTGCCATGTCGTCGAGACAAAAAAGAAAGGAGCCAATTTGCTCCTTTACAGAAAAATCACGGGCAAAGTTGCTAGAGTGTAGTGAAGTATGGATAAATTCTGATGGCGTTGAGAAGGAGGTCGCTCAACAATTACTCGGTGAATGCCGAGATCAAGCCTCGGTCAGCTACCATCGTGTATGTGTCAACGTTTCACGGGTAAACGTAGCTGCAGTACAGTAGCTCGAGGTTTTGCCTGGGTATTTAATTGGGTCGGACGGCAAAACCAGACTTCTGGATGTGAAAAATACGCTCGGGAAATGACATGTTTTTATCAATATCTCGCGATCCGCGCGGAGTCGCCACGTCAAATATCGACCGTTGGCATTAAAAAATGTGTTTTAAAAATGTTTCTAAGTGGGAGTGCCTCTTTGAGAAGTCTGTATGTTCTGGTTTTGGAGTTAGGTGCGGAATTGCGTCTTTTCCTGAAAGCCATTTCTAAACTATGTGCATTCCCTAAGGGAGCTAAACTAGCCAAAAACGATAAACACCGTCACGGCAAAAAAACCCGATAATTATCACTTTCTAAATATCGTTCTACGTTTAGAAAATAGCTGTAGTTTAGAAAGTCGGGCTTGGAGTAAAAAAAAGTTTTCCAGGGATATATCGGATAAAAACGATAATTATCACATTCTAAATATCGTTCTAAGTTTAGAAATTAGCTGTAGTTTAGAAATTTTAGAATGTCGGACCTGAGGTTGAACATTTTTTTCCAAGGATATATCGGATAAAAACGATAATTATCACTTTCTAAATAGCGTTCTAAGTTTAGAAATTAGCTGTAGTTTAAAAAGTTTAGAAAGTCGGGCCTCAGGTTGAAAAATTTCTTCCAAGGATATATCGAATAAAAACGATAATTATCATTTCTAAATATCGTTCTAAGTTTAGAAATTAGCTGTAATTTAGAAAATTTAGAAAGTCAGGCCCGAGGTTGAAAATTTTTTTCCAAGGATATATCGGATAAAAACAATAATTATCGCTTTCTAAATAGCGTTCTAAGTTTAGAAATTAGCTGTAGTTTAGAAAGTCGGAGTTAGAGTGGAAAAAATTTTCCAAGGATATATTGGATGAAAACGTTGGAACACCATTTCTGTTGTCATCTGTATATTCCCTAGTGTTTGAAGGGAAAAAGTGTGAGCTTGTAGGAGCAGTCTTGTAGAACCTGGAAAATACTATCAGTTTTCTCCAGAAGTAAGTTTTAAAAGCCAAAGCTGAAATGTGACTTGTCCAATAGACCGACGAGATAGTACCTCCAAATTAATGCATTGGCCCTATCAAAAGTGTTGCCGGCCAGGCTGCCATCTCCCAGCTGCGTGCTCACAGTGAAATGTAGAGTGCGTGAGATGAAGTCCCGCAAACTTTTCCAAGAATATGTCGGAGAAAAGGTTGATACATGGTTTCTGTTGTCATCAGTATATTCCCAAGTGTTTGAGTATGCAGGAGCTTTCTTGTAGAACCCGGAAAATACTATCATTTCCCCCCCAGAAGTAAGTTTTAAAATCCAAAGCTCAAATGTGACTTGTACAATAGACCAAAAATGGAACAATACTACCACAGTTTTAATGACCAAGGTGTGTTCAATCACGGTCCCTTCACAAAACCGTGGTTCAATTACGATCGCGCGCATCAATTTGTGCTTCAAGTTAATGCTAATGAGGCATTGATAAGGCTATTAGCATTAATTTGCACCACAATATACACGATTGTCTTGGAACTATCTGACCCACTTCTTTTCTGTATCTGAACACACCTTGGTCATGCGAATTGTGGCAGTATGGTTATATTTACATTCGTCTTCACGTCACACATCTGGCTTATTTGTCATAAACACTAGCGGTGGCTATTTGACAGTCTTTGTTTTTGACGGTCAAAGAATAAACATTCACAATTTTTCGTCATCGCTCACTCACAGCCACATTTCTCTACTTTATGACATTCAATTCTTACCCAGTGCAATGGTCAATTCAACACGAGGCGCTTTTCTCGCTGGTCTATGGAAAAAAATCACATTTGAGCTTTGGATTTGCCGATTGGGAAAACTGATATAATAGTATTTTCCTGGTTCTATCCGACATATCCTCGAACAAATTTTTTCACCCGAGGCCCGACTTTCTAAACTTCAGCTAATTTCTAAATTTAGAACGCTATTTAGAAAGCGATAATTATCGTTTCTTGCTAAACTTTCTAAGTTTAGATTTAGATTTAGACAATTCTAATTTAGCTTTCTAAACTTCCAGCTAAACTTTCTAAAAACGATAAAAACACAATTCGGCACCCTAATGCTTACTCAAGCCCAGAAGCGCAAAGAGAAAGGTAATCTGCGGAAAACGCTGTTAACAAGTACATCAAATGAGCTGTCAGACTTTGATAATGACGACAAACAACACGTGTCTCCTAAAAAACGACACCTACGGTCTGACCCTGCCTCTAGTTCCATTTCTGCAGCTAAACGCAAAGTGAATATGTACCACCACCGATATGTATAATATGCACACGTCAGAAACAACGACTGATCCTATTACAAAGAAGAGGTCACACGAAAGATTTACTCTCTGTGAAACTGACGGACGAACATTGATTAAAGCTGCCGAAATTAAGAAAGACGAGAAAGTTTTACTTCAACTTAGAGGTCAAGACTTGGTCAGTATTGAAGTGAAGTATCACAGATCATGTTACTTAAATTATACCAGATGCGTAACTTACACGTATCAGAAAAAGCAGAAGAAGACAGCGGTATCATGTATGCTCCATCCTTCAAGAAATTTTGTGATGAAGTTGTGCAGAAGAGAGTCATAGAGGGACGGCAGTGCATTGCAATGGATGTGATGAGAAATATCTTTATTAAAATGATCAATGACAATGAAGGCATTGATGCATCCACATATCATAACTCGTCACTAAAAAGAAGACTGCAAGCAAGGTTTTGTGACAAACTTGTGTTTATTCGACCTGAGTATCGGCATTGCGAAATTCTTATGGCTAGCAGAGAAGACATCGGTTCAGATAGTCATATCTTGAATATTACCAATACAGATTCTGAGAGTGAAGGGAGTGAAAATGAAATGGAATCACAGTCGATGACAACAAGCTATGATAACAACCAAGATTAAAGGCTTGAGATGATCCACACTGCAATGAATATTCACAGTATTCTTGAAGAAACTGAAGGCATTAATAACTAGCCTCCCAGGGCAGAAGACCTGTCAATCCAACAAAGTAGAAGTTTTGTACCCACAAAGCTGTTCAATTTCCTAGCCTGGTCTGGATGCTAATCAAGTTGTTCATATAGAGAAGTGGAATTCCTTTGCACTGAGTTGTGTCAATGTGTTTCCTGCACAAACAGTTCTATAGATGATGAACGCAAACTAAGAGATGAAGAGAATGACTGTTCCTCAGACATTGATAGTGATGCTGAATAACAAAAAGAATGCTTGAGACCAAGATGAATATTACTCAGTCACGTGATGATAGAAAAGTAGCGAGACATCTCTGTATTTCTGATATATAGCAACAGAAAAATTAGTACACAGTCAGAAAGAATGCGTGGCAATAGTGTTTCTCAATATTTGGTTAAAATGGAGTTAGAAGAATGATTTTTGGTCAAAAATTACTTATAACTATCATTTCCAAATAGAAGGACATAACATCTATATATTTCTCTGAGAATCATATACTAGTAAAATGAAATCATTTACAATTCAATTTTAGGGCCTTTTAAATTTTATGAAAAATTGAAAAAAAACTCGATTTTGGTCAAAAAAAGGTTTATTTGACGTTTTGATCAAACTTAGTGTTCATTTTATGTCAGTAAATGTGAAATGAGAAAGGAAAATGGTTTACTTTTCATGAAAGAAAATAAACTTGTATGCATGTCAACATTTTGGTGAAAAAATTGAAAAATGCACGTTTTTGGTAAAAAAGGCCCCTTTTTACTGTAATTTCATTAAGTTAATTGCCATTTTGCTGATAAGTACGATTTTAACTGGTAATCATTTCAATAAATGCAATGCAAAGTAAAGCAACCTTGACTTATTCATTTTTATCAAAAATATGCAAATCTGCACTGATTTGGTCAAAAATCTGAAAAGTACAGATCTAACTGCGGTAGAACATTAAATTTTCTATACAAGTATGTGTAAGGTATCAATTCCACCACATGACAACTTGCTCAAATTTCCTCTTTCAAAAAGTCAACTTCTAGAGCCCTTTTCAGGGTTCGGCCCACAAACTAATGACAAATGCCGGAGAAGCAAGATCTGCATATATCCATCAACATCTGGTCACTCAACCACCTTAAGGTCCTGTCCTCTTAAGGTTTTGGTTGAGTTAAGGCAGCAGGGTTTGAATTCTATCGGTAGCATGATCTGTCTGAGTTGTTTGCAAAGAGTTGAACACCAGGTAAGGAATTCAATAGTGTGGGACTAAATGGTAGTTTTAAAAAACAGCATATTTTTGACATTTTACTTTTTCAGTATCTAAAACATCCACAGCAGAGTTAATATTTATTTCAGTTGTTCAAAGTGAAAATATTAAACCAGTAATACTTTAAAAATATTGATGACTTATGGTTTTTTTTTTGTAATTTCATTTTATCTCACTTGTAACAGGGAGGAATTCAAGCTCCATTTCAACATTCTTTGCCTGACTGGACTTTTGAAGAAATGGAGTCCCTTCATTTGTGTCACAATAGGCTTGTTCTAATGTTGGAGGAGAGGGGTGCATGGAGAATGCCCTGAGTGACAGACATCCGGTCCACATTCAAGTTTAAGGATATATGAACAGTAAAATTGAAAGTATTGTCATTTCTCTAAATTCTCAATTTTATAAGTATAAGATGTGAAATAAAATATGGGATCTGCTTGTTTGTGAAATACAAGATCATCAGTTATGATAAAAAGGCCGAGTCAACATTTTTTCACCAATGCTTTTTCTATAGACAAAATCATTCAATGCTTTTATCACAAAATTGAGCACGGTGACCATACAATGTCATTTGATCACTATGGATTTATTTCTTTTGACTGAGCTATGTGCAAATTTTCATGAAAATGACAATAGCAGTTCTTTTCCCAGCAAAACTCAATGTAATCCTATGAAAAGAGACATATTCCATGTGTTTATAGTGCTGGTACATCCTTAATGACAGTGATATTGTGCAAAAAAAAATGGAAATCTGAGAATGTGATATAGATATTTACTGTGTACAATAACTATGAACACATCTTCTGGGGATTTTATACTTACTTTAAAAAATTGTAATTCTATGGGAAAATTGTGATTTAAAATGTTTATCAATGGGGTTTCAACTTAAATGGGAAAAAAACTACATATTTGGGTCATTAGGTTTCTTTGATAAAAAGAGAAAAAAAAATTCTGCTCCCTGAAATATGGTTTATACCGTAGTTTAATTGATTGGAGTGCATTGTATCCATGAATAGGGTTGGGAGTTGAAATGTGACAACTAGAGAATGGAACAGTTTCAATGAACAGAACAATAGAACAACAGAAGTTAAGGGAAAGGTTACCCAGCAATCTCTTTCATCAATAAATAATCTTTGAAAAACTGGTGTGAAATCAGCCTTTGTTATTAACTTTCACTTACTGATAGCATGATGGCATCAATTTGAAAACCATTGGTTATAGGACTGCGTTGGAAGTGATGCAAGAGCGTAGCACTGCACTGACACTTATAGGGCTTCCCCAGCTGTAGACTATGGGGAAGCCCTACAAGTGTCAGTGCAGTGCCAGGCTCTTACGTCACTTCCACCTATAATCAATGGTTTTTAAAAGGGCGCCATCGCGCTATCAGTAAGAGAAAATGAATAAAAAAATGGATTTCACACCAGTTTTTCAGTTTTTTTATTGATGATCACCATATCGCTGGGTAGCCTTCCCCTTTAAAATATCCAAAATACATTTTAAAATGTGACTTTGTCCCAGTGACCTCAGTTATATCTTTATTATTTACCTGGAAGATAAGCTTTAGTTTTAGCTTTTCTACTCTTATACAAAGCCTTTCAAATTATTAAAATTCAACTATACATGTGTTACATGTGTGTTCTACTGTAATTATGTCGTTCCTGCAGAATGCTGAAGAGGACTTCACATGTATCGAAACATCTTATGGTACAATTAAATATTCTAATGGACAGTTTCACGTAAAATGTGACATCTGGAACAAACTGATGACAGATGTGAAAAACTTATCAACAGGTGAATTCTTTGATTATTACTACATTTATTAGTATATTAGAAGACAGAAATTATCTAATTTGAAAGATTTGTAAAATACTGGAAATATTTTTTCCCTGTATTACTTTTACCAGTACTTACTTGATAACCTTCTAAGGCAAATATAAATTATAAGTTTCAGGGCTCAGCTAATTGATACAGTCTGTGTATGTATCATGAATATTAATAGTGCTGACAAATGAACTGGACTAAAGTTCAAATGTCAACAATAATAATGCACTTTACTAACATACATAGTGTATTATTCACAATGCTTCATGGAGTTGAACAAGTAAAGTTTAAACCAGAAAAAAGTATTTAAAATTACACCTATCCCTTTGCTGTATGTTTTTTATAAAAGGGCACATAACACAGTCACAGGTTTCCAGCAATAGTATTTTATTGACATTTACACTGATGAAACTATGCTGTAACTTTTTGATATCACTTTGGATATTTTTGGTTTGTTGTTAGAACCTCATTGATGAATTGATTTTCAGAAACAACACTATACTTCAGTTATTAGAATATATATTATCAAAGTGTTCATTATCTCAATGCATAAGGTGTGATTTGAGAATCGTGATCGTTAGTAGGACCATACAAATAATAATCTAATTATGAGAAACAACCTATTCAACATTTTGTCTCTTAAAATATGGACATTTCTTTACTAGGTTTCAACTTCGAGGATTCCGTCCGGTCTTTTCAGAAGCCTCAACAGGTATTACCAAACCAATCCAGACAGAAGACTGTACAACAGCGATGACATGGAGGCTTTCAGTGACAGACACAGCCCTGGACTGTACCAAGCCATCCTGGATTCCATCTGTAGACGAGACAACAGACTGTCACTTGAAAGGTACCATTTGCAGAGGAAGAGAACTGTAGCTTTATTACACATCATTTCTTATTTCAGGTAACTTTTATGATTCAACATTAAAATATAGATCAGATATTGTAAGATAATTTACAATGTACATTATAGAGACTAGTCAATATGGTAATTATCACAAAAATCAATCATTTACACTTCAGTTTGGATTTCAATGTGATGCATTTATTAGCTTATCATTTTAAATAAAAAAAAATTTATGTTAAATTTTTAACGGCCTCATATTTGAAATATATCCCTGAAGTGATCATAAAAAACATAAAACTTGGCATTAAAATAATGTGTTTTAAGAATATTGCAAAGTGGGAGTACCACTTTAATACTACATTTAAAAATATATTGGCTTTTTGACAACTTACCTGCTTTTTCTCAGGTCACAGAAGTGTTCCATACTGGAAAAGGATTGTGGGGTTTATCTCCGACAGCATTTTGTCATGGGAGGGTTTAGTTTTGTGGTCGGGTAATGGGTTACTCTACAAGCCAGAATACCATCAAGCGGTATGAGGAGTATCTTGCCACCAAAAATGCTGAAATGACAAACAGACGTGTATTAGATGCATATAATGTAAGTGAAATAGTTTGTTTCGATAAAACATTCTAGGTTTCAAAATGGTGAAATGATGTCAATCTTTCTTTAGATCTGCAAAAAAACATGATTACTTTATGTGATTTTTTTCCCTTAGATTCAAAGTGAAAGTTAGACATTATCAAAATGAGTAATTAATATCTACTTGGCTATACGTGTTTCATCTGTGCCTAGCTCTAGGAAATTCAAAACCCATCAATTAACATATATATTTGTCTTTCTTTTTTCCTTTCAGAAGTAACTGATATAAACTCTGAATTCAAAACCCATCAATTAACATATATTTTTTTCTTTTTTTCCTTACAGAAGAAACTATTAATAACACTAAATATTGATGACTACCATCACATACATGTACACAAAATTCCAACTGATACGACAACATCCTCTGCTCTCCATTTTGCTACAATCTTATTATCCATTCCTGGTTGCGCTGCCATACCAATCAACAACAACATGCACAATGTAATTAATAGTGTCACTGGTGGTGTAGATCCAGAAATTGTAAGAAACACAATACATGAAACAATGAAACAAACCCAAACAATCATGAATTTTCTACTCCTTGAGATTCCACTCCACAGTCTAGAGAACAGTCTAGAGAACTATCACACCTATTATCAAACATCTCAGACAAAAGTCCTGCTTTCAAAGTATATTCTACCAAGTACACTGTGGTGATGACAGCAGACTGGCCAGGATGGTTTTTCAGCAAGAAGTTACAAGCTCAGAGTAAGATTAATGCAAACATCATTCCAAGACAAGGACCACTTCATGTCTACCTCAATATTGATGAAGACCATGTGATGATGTGTTGGGCAATCTATGCACCACTTTACAAGAAGGTATTTCAAAGAGAACTTCCTCTGAAACCCAAGCCATGGCAGACCAAACTGATACTCTGTACATTCTACCTTGGTTGGAGACTGATCCGAGAACCGATACTTCAAATCTTCAAATACTGCATGGATCCAGAGGTGGATTTTGTCATCCATGCTCTAGAAGATATTCTCCCAACTTGTCTCCTTCTGTATGCTGCTGTCTAACGATCTGGTAACTACAGTTTGTTTCAGCAACTCATGAAGAGAATCAGTATCTTCTTTATCCAGTGGGGAAGACATCATTATGACAGGGCATGTCTTTCATACTTGAGTGATTCTCAATTTCACTCCCTCTGTTTTCCACTTCTAACATCACACTTCTCTTCATATCTCACTGCATTCACTGAAGCTCTTGTTGAGTTGTTTCATGCACAACTCAGACGACACACATAACGAACCAATATATCATCTTCTGATATCCAGAAAACAGCCAGATCTCTTAGCTGCAGTGGTTTCCAACAACAACTCACCAGAGCATTCATACCACCAGGTCAGAGGGGAATCAGCAAAAGGGATTACTCTGTCTTGGCAGGGAAGGCAGCCGAAGCTATGGCCACCATGTTACTGAGATTGGAGCCAATGTTAGGAAGACAAAGAAATCACAAGACACAGATTGTAGTGGTTTGCCAATTGGTCCTCCAACTTACCAGCTGAAGACTTTGCAATCACAGATTCAACCCAAACAAATGCTACTTTCATATGTAGTAGCACGTGATCCTGCAACCAACACACTCTGTGATCATCCTGATTGTTCCACACCACTTGATGACACTAAAGATCTCCTACACTTACCATGCCGCCATCTCATACATTCATTACACCTTGACACTGACTCAAGCTGCCCAATATGCACACCCCTCATTCAAGATCAAGCACAGAAACTTGTCAAAGCTCTCAATGAGTCTTTCATTCAGCCTACACAATCAGCAACTACAGTTTCTCATACACAACAACAGCAAATAGATGAAGCAGCCTCTTGTAATGTTACACCTGCCATTACACACACAGATAGACATTACTTAACAGTTCACCTCAGTTTGGTGTTGACCTTTCAACACAAATTCAACATATACAAGTACAAAGACAACATCACCCACCAACAAGAGCTCCTCCACTCTCATCAGCTCAACCTTTTGCTGCCAGTCGAAGGCGGTGTTCACATTGTAAACAGTATGGTCATACCAGAACAACCAACAAAGTCATCACCTGTCCTCAGCTGCTAGAAAGAAATCAGAGTCCATCAGACAATCGAGAACAGCCTCCATTACAATCTCAGTCACAGCATTCTACACATCAGGAACAGCCTCCGATACACAGATCAAGTCAGACACAGCATCATACACAAAACAACAGCACACCTCCATCCAGTCAGTCATATACAATGGTAATCTCCATGCCTCAAACACAGTTGTATCATAACTGCCTATACTGGGTATTTCCTTCTGGTTTAAGTCAGGCTGGTGTCCGACAGAGCAGCAGCAATGCATGCACTATAATTGCTCTGTATACAGCACGACTTTTTCATTTAAATAACACAATCCTTGATCAGATCCCATCTCACGTAAACACAACACTACTACATTCAGTCAGTTCTTGATTGTATTTAGGTCTCAAGTCAGGAAATGAAAGCCATGATACGTAAGTCTAGTCTGTATACCTCTAACACCAAATATAACAAGACAGAAGACACATGCTCATATGTACCCTGTTATTTAATGTGTTATGGGAAAAATTCTACTAATTGTTCCAAATATTGTCAGTATGGTTTTCACAGAAGTTGAAGCTATAAGTATTTTGCACATCTACTGAAAAGAACTATGTTTAAGCCCATTATCAACAGCATAATATTGAACTTATAATTTACGACTTACCTCATTATTTTTTTTCAGATACATGAAAGAACATGCTTCACTTAATTCAAATCTGACTGTGAGGAGGCAGTTGCACATTGCAGGTTTCCTACACAATACAATCAAGAAATAGGCCCTGTTTACAACAATTTCAATAACACACTGAAAGTCTTGTACATCAGTTACAACACCAGTTTTCACTTAATACCACTCACACAATAATATATGTTTCACGAGGACAGAGTGTGGTTTTCTATAAACATCGAAATAACGTAATGATAGTTACAAACATTTTACAGAAACAATTCCTGTATACTATCAATTAGCAATTTTCATGACCCCTCCCATCCTTGTATTTCCGTTGGTATAAATCTGTCAATCAACAAAAACTCTACAACTTTAGGTTATATTCACGTAAATCTGGACTGAATTGCTACTCTACTCATTTGTATGGAAACAGGGTTTTTTTTCATTTCTTGTACCAAAATGATGATTTTTGACACCACACACCACTGGAAGCACAAGGATCGAGAGTCATGAATAGGTCATGAAAATGGCCAGTTGGTGATGCATTCAATCACATGATTATCGCTACAGTATTTATGGTAACTGATCAACCGCTCACTTTTTTTGCTAAATGTACTATAAATCTAATAATGACTAATATTGGTTTTTATTTTAATTACAAAAATAACAACTTGACTAAACATCTTTTTTCAGTTGATCCTGTTTGATTCACACTATCACATCTTGGGTGGTCATCAGTTGGGCGCTGTCTTACTAACAACTTCATTAGATGAGCCAAAACACTTACTCGCCAAATTTAATCAGTTGACAACTGGGAATGACGTCTGCAATGCTGTCAGTAGTATAACACCCATTTCCTTCAACTAACAGGTAAGTCCATTTTCAAATAATGCTTTAACTTGACCAATGTCATTGCCGAACCTTCACTGTAATTAAGAAGTCTTCGTGTAATACTGTGTAAAATAAAATTACATGTAACATCAATGGACACAAAAATCTGACAGGTTATTACCATTACAATGTGATACAATTGCATGTCAACATAGTAACTGACACGCATCCACTCTGCACACACTGAACACCAACATACCCTACCTATGGCATGTACCTTGACGTGGTGGTAGGGCAACTGATTGGTAGACAGTAATATAATAGAACTCAGACAGACTGTATCGTGTTTGTACCGGGGGTATGTTAACTAACTGGGATTAAATAAATTGTCACTGTCTATCAATCAGACCAAAACATGCCAACTTTTCAATACATTTTTGATGGCCATTGACCCATTGTACAATAAAAATAAGCTTACTGTGTGACAAATAATTACACAGACAGAATCTCAATGATTTACACATTATTACATAATCTCACTGCTGGAAAAATTTATGCAGCAAACTGTCAAAATCTTTTGTCTCAATAAGTAAGAAGATGGTGATCCACAAACTTATTTACAGATGACAAATCATAATATTTATCTATAATTTTTTACAAATATTTTCATAAATGCAAACCTGAAAAAAATAACCCATTCTCACAAAGTGTACATGACCATTAGTCTTTTTCAATACCATATTGTATACCACTCTCATTACTTATTTTCATTTGCAATGATAGATAGAAATGGATGGACAGGTAGATAGAAATAAATGGACAGAGACCATTAACAGAAAGGAACAGAATGAGGTGACAGGAAGAGTTTGAATATCAGCATAAACATATGACATACTTGACAAACATGTTTCACATGGCAAGCTTGTACGCTCATATGAATAATAAATTTATCAATAAAGGAAATAACATTGAGGAGGAATGAATACTCCGCAGAGGCATGGATGTCACGTCAATGATACAGCAGGGAATAGAGAATGCACGACCCACACGCCCAAAATCACACAAACACAAACACACTAGCACAACAGTATCGCAGGCGGCTGCTCACCAGCGCAGCAACCATACTCGCATATCAAATTCATCTGAGGTTATACTGTATGAGATACACGAAAACGGTTCAACTATGGACGTAATTTGCTACATCCACAAAATGGTCGTCGGTAAACCGCTTCGAGTGTGCACTGTGCTGTCTCTTGTTTACTTACGTTGGGTTCGTCAACAAGATTTCATCACAAATGGCAATCATTTTTCATTTAGAGGTATAATAAGACATACTCACCGAATATTGTTCTCAAATAGCAAATGAAAAAGCCCCTCAAAATGTATTTGTATTTTTTTTCGTTCTCCCGAAGTCCAGAGTCATGCTAAAAAGTCTACGTAGTGTCGCGCATTTGACAGTGGACAAAACGTAGTGCGGAAAGCGCTTCCGGGTTGGCTCACGCATGCGCGTTGCGTTTGTACAGCGTCTGGTCTTGCCTGGATGACCGTCTCAGAGATCAAAGAGATAAGACAAGCCTACACGATGACCTCTTGACCCCTGCCACAGGTTGCGCTGTATGAACGTTTGCAAGAGATAAAATTCCTTACTTTTGTAACTTCTTAATATATATATATATAATATATATATATATATATATATATATATATATATATAGAAGAAACTTGGTTGAAACACACTACCACACCTGGTTGTTAGGTTCCAAACGTATTTATTATACCTCAAACACAACGTTTCGCTCTAAATTTAGAGCTTCTTCAGGTGTTTTCTACAATAAAAAGTACGAACATGAAAATTACAATGGTTGAATTGTGTAGGAAAACGAGCAATGTAGAGTTATAAGTCTGTGAAAATCTGGAAATGTACATGAATGACAGGAGAGACTAAAAAATTACAATGGTTGAATTGTATAGAAAAACGAGCAATGTGGAGTTACAAGTATCTGAAAATCTGTAATGTACATAAATGAAAGGAGAGAGACTAACCTCGAGGTTGTGAGTACGGTCAAAACTGTCTGGACCTACGCCGAGAGCTGGAAATTGGCGCGCTGAAGTCCAGGGGGGGGGGGGGGGTACTTTAAATACTCCAAAGCTCGTATGTGGGGGCGCTGTCAAATGCTATGTAAATTTTGGGCGAATGTTTAGGCCAGCTGGAGACAGTGTGTCAAGTTTTTGATCCATTGTGATTCTAAATGTTTGCGTAGTTTGTCATCCTGTTTATTGACTTGGATGATGCCAATTATTGAAACATCACTGATACTGTGTTGATCAGAATTAAAATGTATGGCGACCGGGGTATCTTTTTTATGACGCACTGAGGAGAGGTGGTTATTGAAACGAAGTCTGAGAGATGTTTTAGTTTCCCCGACATATTGTTTATGGCAGCGTTGGCATGTGAGGAGGTATACGACGTTTTTGCTGTTGCAGCTGATGGCATTTCTGATTGTGTATGTTTTCTTGTTGACTGTGCTTTGGAACTGTGATGTATTAAGGGTATATTTGCAAATGTTGCAACCCCTCGTAGATTGACATTTGGTGAAACCGGGGCTGGATTCACCGGCGTTGTTAATATTCGAGCGGACAAGGAGGTCTTTGAGGTAACATTGCGTCGGTATGATATAATTGGCATGTTAGGGATGGCTTCTTTACATCTTGATGACTTATGGAGTGTTGGGAGGTTCGAGGACATGATGAATTTCAAGTTAGGGTGACGGGGATTATATGTCGAGACTAGTGGGATTCGACAGTCTCCCTGTTTGTTTTGTACTGAAGGAGAGCCGGCCTAGGGATTGATTTCGCTCAGGGAGACTGTCGAATCCCACTAGTCTCGACATATAATCCCCGTATATATTATATATATATATATATATATATATATATATATATATATATATATATATATATATATATATATATTATTATATATATATATATATATATATCCAATAGCGCTATTACATGTTCATTGGCCCGCTCAGCAACATCATCAGTGATTGCAGTATTTAAAGCAACATAAATGCTTTAACGACCTGTTTTATCAAATGTTAGAGTTAAAACTGGGTCATTTGATACCAGCAAATATGTATTCAAATTTGCGTTAAATATCATAGCACTCAGTCGTTGATGCAATATTTCGTGCAGACGATTTCGTTACCATTTTAGTATTGTAAATATAGCCTTTGCCGAGGAATTGACAACAGAAATAAATGGCCCATGGGCAGACAGGCAGAAATTAACACGGACACACAGGCAAACTAAAACAAGCACACTGCCGGCATCGTAAACCGTCCGGTTACGCTTCCAAAATAAAAATCAAAGGGTATTCGCAGGGTATTCGGAGTCCATGTTATTATTGCAGTCTGGTATTAGCAACAGGTATCACAATGCTGCTTTTTGGGCCACCATCGAATATGTTTGTTTACTTTACAATCGTCTGATAATAATATCTAGTGCACTATGTTTACGAGCATAATTGTTTGAAATATGATGAAATGAAACATTGTTCTTTTATTGATCATCAGACAGTTCTGTTGTATCACAGGACACCGGTACAGGTGCCTTTATCGTTTAATTGATGAGTGTAGCAGCGAACCAGACAAAATTCTCACAAAGGGACTAATTTAGTTGAATGCAGTGCTACCGCAACTCGCTGTTTTGCGCTCAAAAGGTAAACACCATAAGTGCAGCGTGATAACGTAAATGTACGTTCCTCTTGGTTTCGCTGAATGTGGCTGTAGGTATTTTTACAAGGTGACATGCACAGTCGCTGATGGTGTGTGGTAATACTGCAATACTAGGCAATGGAAATTCAAAGCGATTATCGGAGTAAATTTTATTAAGGCCGTTTGGTATGAGTAAATGTCGTCACAGTGCCCCTTTATGTATGGCACTATCCGGTTTGTGTTTCGATTGGACAAACATTTGATAGAAATATCGAATGCACTATGTTTACGAGATATATGCCAGTCGAAACAATGCACTATTCAGGGTCACCAGACAGATCTGTCATAACAAAGGACACCGATGCTTTTATTGTAGGGTGAGGACTTTATTTAATAAGCTAGCATCGATGGCTCTCACTCCACATCGAAATTCGTACGTCGTATCCTTTTTGCATCAAAATCGATCTTGTGTGCACATGAGAGCAATTTCCGACAGGGCCTATGTTGTCGATACTAGTCTGAGACGAGCGCGATCAGGTGACGGTTGCCGAACTCTAACAATCAGCAATGCAGTCAGCAATACCCTTATTTAATTTCCATTTGTTTCAACAGATCGAGCGCTCACGGTAGATAACCATCACAGCATTGCCATTTTCAAGTATTCATTACATACGGGTAGCAAATATGAATTACAATAATGCTTTTTAGATAGCACAGAGAAATGAAATTAGACTGTAATAACCGTACTTTCAGTTTGTCTGCCGTTAAAATCAAAATTGAGAGAGAGGTAGTTTCGAATGTATAAAAAACGTCCATGCTTTCCAGGTTGAAATTTAAGCGTGTTGCCATGGAAACAAAAAATACATAGTTGTGCGGCATTTATCGTGTCTCATAGCGGGAACTAATTGTCATGCTGCGGAACTGTATGAACAATGTTATGATTCTAGGTCATTCTCGGAGCCCTAGGCCCTGTACGTCAATAAAAATTTCCTTCTTTCGTTTTGTTGTGCCATTGCTTTTGCAAGTTTGGGATCTTTTGTTCATCACACATCGAACGGGCAAAATAGCATTTAAAAGATGAGATACCCATCACCGACTACCCAAGTGACAATGGAAGAGTAAGTGTTTTGTTCAAGGACTCAGCACTATGCTTGGATCTCGAACAAACGTTCGTCTGATTCACATGCATAGAGCTCATGATCCTTCGATTTGAGTCCTGTAACTGTCAATGTGTCTGTAAATTATTACATGAGAAGTCAGATAAAATGGACCGCCCTAAAATAAATAAATAAATAAATAGATAGATAAATAGATAAATAAATAAATAAATAAATAAATGAATAAGTAAAAACATTTCAAAGCAAGTTATTCGATCTCAACAAGAAATTCTTCAAAAACAATTTGCCTCATTATACAAATCCCAAAAAGTCATCTTTGTCAGCGTAAGCAAATTCACAAAGGGGTTCTAAAGTTATCTGAAGAAACATTCATACTAGTGGCCACTCACCTGCTATTCGGTCAAGCAGCCAAATCTACGCAATTCAAACTTCAAATCGCAATAACGACTTTCCAGACTGAAACTAGTTGCAATTGCTACTCATACATTTGTACATTTAAGTTAATAATATGACGTCATGCTGCCACACTGGCGGTAGAATTTCTTTGGGTTATGCTTGGGGTAACGTAAGTAAACATCACACCGCCAGCTATTGTTGTTTAGGGGTCTTCTCCAAGGTGCCGATAGGTCTGTATATTGGCTTCCTAAAGCATCATTACAATTTTTTATCAGACCGGTCAAAACCCAGTTTCTTTGATCGTTTTTTATCGGTCTTTACTTTCCATTATGCATGTTATTGTTTATTCGAAAAATACTTTGATGAAATCGACATGATGACCGATGATTTTAAGATTGCCTTATTTAAAAAGAGTAATATTTAATATTTTTCTTTATTTCTTTATTACCTCCTTCCTCTATTTAGTTATCTATTCTTTTAAACACTGTCCAACTCAAACAGTTATTACGCTCTGTCTGAAAGTTGAAATAGTCAAAACTGCAAGAAAATAACGTTGATTGACTCAACTATGGAAGAATTCGAAAATGCCAGTCACCGTTGTCGTTTTTTGAGCAAAGTGTAATCCTTTAAAACAGGTACTCAGATGTAAAAAAGTGTTTACCTGTGTTTACCAGTTGGCTGCAAAACAACGCCGATATTTACATGAGCAAATTGTTATAATAAGCCATCAAATGATAAATTCACCAAAAGAAGCTTCCCAAACAAATATAATTATTATTGATCAAGTTAATTCACTTTCACCCGTCAGCTCAAACATCCTAACAGCGCCCCCTCATTCAGTTCTGACAGTTCAATTGGACACTCACCTGTACCCCCCCCCCCCACAAGCCAGATGCAAACCTTGCTCATCGGACTGTGTAAAAACAAATTCATCTGTTCCAGCATATAAACACGGTAAATTCATCATCTTAAAAGTCTTCTCGAGTTCACACCTCTGTAACGTCTTGGTAATCAATAATTTTCTTTAATGACTTCATCTGTATTTAAATCAATGACTGAGAAGTACACCCATTATAAACATCCGCACATGTGTCTTTGGTTCATTTAGTTTTTGCCGAGTCCTTTAATATTAAATTTTGATTGAAAAAGAAAATGTAAAATAACTTTTGAACCGTATGACTTAGTAGGTGTACCCGTGCTGAAATATATTTATATTCTTTTCCACTAAATAATTGAATTTTGGCTGTGATGACTAAGCAAATACTAAATGAACGAAATCCAAAATACCTGAGCCGTTGCTTGTATTTTCAGCTAAAGTTTAGCCTGATCGACCTCTAGTTTTGGAGACAAACTTTGTGATGCAAGTTCACTCAATAAATTTATTGAGCCCGTCCACTTCAGAGCTTAGGAAGTGAAGCTATGCAACTGTTAGTGTATGACAATGGTTAAAGGTATACTATCACCTGTTCCAATGTTGCCACAGTTACCATGGATAGAGAAAATCTAACCAATTACAGATTTTAAGTGGGTGGCCGCTTTTAAAACACAGCGCCCTCACATGGGCGTTTTTAGATACCAAGGGAAGCCCCTTTGACCATATATGGGCATATTTTGATTATAGGTGACTGTATACCTTTAAACCTTCCCGCTCTGTAGACGAATTTTGAAGAGCCAATTATAGAAGAAAGTCGAATGCAGATCATAGGATATCTGTTGGAGCACCTGTGCATCCTTATTGGAAATACAAATTACTGGTTATATCGGATCACAGCTGCTTCCAATGACATAATGTACATCATGTTAATTACTAATGTTCACATCTCACATGTTAAGGGAACATTGCATTTGTTGGCGATTTTTTACTGCACTGAAGTCATTGTGGTGTATTACTTGTATTCATCTTTTTCACATCTTGTTTCGTGAGCGTCCTCTCCAATAACAAGCGAGTATATGAAAAGTGTATTTCTACAAGGATATATTTAAAAGAGTAATTTACTGTATTTGTCATTCGAGAAGCTTAAGGCTCTGTAGAGTTTTAAAATATATAACTGGCGCATTTTAATTTAACTGCGAATGCCATTAAAACGCGCAATATCCTACTTGGCAAATACTACACTTTACTTGATACAAATTGAACTTAAACTAAATAAAATTGCCCATGGGAAAGGGTTTTAACCGTAACCATGCTCATCTACAGTTTACATATACTAAGTTCATTATACAACAAACAACCCACACGTCCACTAATAATTCACTACAACAAAAGATATGATGTAACCTTTCGGACAAATCACATATTTCATTCATCAAATATACCACATGAGCTGTGTCTGCGTTCATTATTAATGTGCTTTATTATTTAAAGGATGTACGTTGAAGTGCTGACACTTCGTACCAATTATGCTTTCTTGGCAGTAATCGCAATTTCATTTTATAGGTACATTTCAAACGCCAAGTTCGAGTAAGACAGATTTCTTGAATGTCATCTCAATATAAGCAGCATTTAAAGTATTGAAAATGTATTAGAGAGACTTTTGCAAAATCATTGTTCCTAGACGAATATCGCCTTTATGGTGAGAAATAGCAGCGTCTATTAATTATATAGTTCTTGGAAGATGCAACTTTTGAACCCTTGTATATACTGGTATAATGTATATCTAAAAATGCTAACATTTGTTAAAATGGTTATAAATGTTCCCGATATGATACAATATTGTGGTTATATAAATAATGCATATCGCTCTAATAGATGCATAACGTATAATTGTTTTGCATAGCCGTGTTTCATTGACCTGTCGTTAAATTCAAAAAAGTTTGAATCGATCAATCATTGTGAATGAAACATTGATTTGTCAGTAAATGCACTGACCGGCCCTGTACTCTATCTTTTTCGAATTTATGAAAGTTAGAATCAGGCTATGATATTTTATGCCGTCCGAGCATCGAGTCTGACGTGGAAAGTCGCGTGGATTCATTAAAATCCATGGCTTTCTGAACCGACAAATTAATGTACATATTCTGAAGTTTGCTGTCGCTGAACAGCCTACGTCGATGACAATTTCAACTTCTGATCAGTTCTAGAGGGTGAGTCTTCAGGCTTGGCAACCACATATGCACATGGTCCGACGGATCGAAGAGCTTCCCCGAACAAATTTGCAGCCACACGCACGGGAATATCCACGAAATGCTGGTCAGTATGTAGAGCATAGCCTTGCACCATGTTTACGACAACTATTATGACGCTTTTCGGCAAAATCCTTGCAGGCCATTATTTGTTCCTGTCCATTTATGTACTCTTCTGTGTTAATATAAAGCACCGCATATATGGTGTCTTCTGGCTAACGGAATCCATGCTTTCGGAATCCATGCTTGCACATATGAGAATAGTTATTTAGCTTTGGAAAAATACTCGTCCGTGGAATAATAGACGATGTGAAACGGCAATAACATATCCATGTTACTCAGTTCCGTTTGTTTTCACCCAAGATGTATGACGTCAAACGCTATATTACAACGTATATCCCGAGTATCCAATCGAGTCTATGTTGTAGTACAAGTTCCTCTGCTGTGCTGGGGGTCGAATAATTACCTTTGGAAAAGCCGCATAATCCTGTTGAATGTGAGAGAAAAATACTTACTAAGGTAGTCTGTCGTATTTTTTGTCAGTGCATCATTCGGCATTACCGCCCGAAACAAAAAGTGTTAATTAAAGACTTTCCACCAATCTTGAACTATTCATTGTGAAAATTTCATTAATATACTAAATTCATGTAAACAACAACACACACAAACAAACACACACACACACACACACAAAACACACACACACACACACACACCAAACACACACAAAACACACTTTTTCAATTGTATTTATAAACGAGAGGCCGTACGGAAAGTATTATGCTAACTGTGAGGGCACTTGATTCCGTGAACCGAGCTCGCATGAAAACACTAAGATAACAGTCCTACGAACACACCGAATTTTGACCCTTAAGTCAAATGAACGCACTGTGACGCTCTATCGGACCATGTTCTCATATTATTGTCTTATTGACCAAAAGCGATTCTTCAAATTTGATGAACAAGAAAAAACAAGTGATAGTGATACAAATGAGCAGGATTGACCAAAGCTTGCTTCATTTACTTACAGGACGACCCGTTACTCTTTGACCATTGCTGTGTACATGTTCCTGATAATTGTCGGTTCCTCGTTGACCTTTTTCTTGGCTGTATCCGCCAGGTCTTGGTAGACTATGAGCTCCCTTCTGGACTTCACTCGCCCGCGGCTGTTCATTTGGGCCGCGTCCGTAGAGATAGGACCACCGTTTTGATACCATTTGATCCGAGCGTTCACGACTGGACACGTTAAGTTTGTCCTTCGAGCCCGTGTCAACGCCAGCGGAAATTTTATCAGTCCACTGCCGTTTACCTTTGGGAGTCGCACTGCCAAAGGACCATTCCTTCATCAAGAGTGTGCCCTCTTGCGTCTTGCTGAGTGGATTCCGGTATATGGCGGGTTTCCGTCCCCGTTTGCTAGTCGGAAATGAGCGCTGGATGATACACACAAAACATAGCGCCACCGTAATCACCACTACAAGGCCAGCGATAGTCGAACAAATGACCACTACCATTTTAAAAGAATCTGATATAATAATAATAATAATAATAATAATAATAATAATAATAATAATATTGGTGGTGATGACGATATTGATAATGATTATGGTGATGGTGATGATGATGGCGATGGTGGTGGGGATGATGATGGTGGTGGTGTTGGTTGTATTTGTGATGATGATGATGATGATGATGATGATGATGATGATGATGAGGAGGAGGAGGAGGAGGAGGAGGCTGGAATAGAGACGACGACAAGTGGGAAAACTACGTTGATTTGGGTGTTGGTGGTAATTTTAAATTTGATTGTGACTATATGAGCAATTAACTCTGGCTCGAATTTTCACACAGTAAGTTAACTGTTACAGCGTTGTGACTTTATGAATGAGTCGATACACGCACAATATCCTTTATTTCCTATCAATCCATCATGATAAAGTATGCTCTGCGAAAAGTTTCAAGGATAATTCATACGGTCTTGTTGAAAAATAGTCATGGCACCCTTAGCGACTTGAAAGGCATTAGGTAAAAACAAGGGCTAACTAAATTTTCGATGGGCGTTGATGTATAGGTATTCTCAAAATAGATAATTACCGTTTTCTAGTTTAGGTGTCGCTGGTTCAAGATCTGAAAAATAAATGATAAATAAATTTAAATGTTGGCGGAAAATCCAAATGTATTCTCCAATTAGTTTTAAGATTATCCCCTTAATGGAAGAGTCTTTACGCAAATGTATAGGTAGCTTTTCAGCACTTTTCTTTGCAAATATTCAAAGAATACCTTTTTATTATTATCACAGGCGCTCACGGGCTTGAAATTATTACCGTGTATCAAATATTAATGGTCAGTTTCGCTGTCCTAATTGGCCAATGGAAGTGTCCGAAAGTGTTGGTATCGCACGACACGGTATCATAATGTATGACAATATCATTTAGAGTTGAAATATTTTTACCTTGTTTCACTACAGATGCCGTTCCATTTATATATGAGAGACCATAAGAGCCGAGGACACTGGACTGGCGAACGCTGGATACGAAGGCTTCTAAAACGGCCTCAGCTGTAACTGTCGAGTTGTCATAGACTAAAATTCGACTGACGACTGTGACGATGTCGCCAGAAGTGTCTCGCCTTCTCCTTGAGTTTTCGCCTCTGAAAGTTCACAAATGAAAACAGTAACGCAAGGTCAAATGACAGCAGGATACTTAGAAACTTCTCTCTGCAGTTGCAACTGTCTTTAGGGAACTATCTTTAAGATAGATACATACATACATACATACATACATACATACATACATACATACATACATACATACATACATACATACATACATAATTTGGTTGTTTGTTGGGCCTACTACTTGAAATATTTAATAAATAATTCCACGCATATGGGGATACGTTGATACATTTTTATTTTATCATAATTTCGTTGTCTGACTTTAGCACCTAAAAAATTCGTAGCAGGGACGAGGATGCTGCGTCAAAACCGAATGAAATCCATTTGCCTCGAGCATATTCAAATTATTTACGGTACCTTTCGATATAGCTTATATGTCTTCATGAACTCATACACACATATTGAAGAAAATGAAATAGCAATGACACTGTGTCTGTGCCTGCTGCAAAGATGGCATGCTTCTTGGAATATATCTTTATTTGATAACGTAGAGTTTCAGAACGAGTGAATACATCTGCGTTTTAAAATTAAAAGTAGTTCCTGTTGATATTGATTCGTATCGATTGCATTAACCGCGGCAGATAGTACTTCAGGTACAATGGGTCACAGCGACAGATATGCGGATTTTTAAAACTTTTGCAATACCTGTTTTATAATACATGCATTTGCTTGGTCTATCACTTGTAGGGGATCATTTTGAAGGTGGTAAGCGTTGTTTACACCGGCTTGTTATTGATAATTTTATTTTTTCCAGTAGACTGAATGCAGGGATGACGAACATCTTGAATTTGAAGTGTCAGTAAATATAGAGTAATTTGTTTCTATGGTACCAAATTTGCACGATCACCCTGGCTTTTTCTTCTTGATTCCGATAGGGAATGAATTAACGTTTTCACGGAAAGTCCGACCACAATTGGAAGTGTTTCCGAGGGGCGTACTACCTTTTAAAGATGTTCTCATCGACATTCAGAGATTTGACATAAATGTATGTGGTTACTGCATGAGTACGGAAAATATATTACCTTTTACCCACCCCTCCCATGTGTTACTCTCTCTCTCTCTCTCTCTCTCTCTCTCTCTCTCTCTCTCTCTCTCTCTCTCTCTCTCTCTCTCCTTTACCACTACGTTCATCATCTTATCATATGATAATTTAATATTTACCGATTGAAGACACACTGTAAACAACATAAGGGCATCTCATCTCTTAAGTTTTCCCGTTGCTGTAGGGAAAAAATCAAAGATACCCTGCATTAAGACCTCAGTACTTTAATACGAACTATTGTCATTGATATTGCGTTCAAAAGGAAAGACAAAACACACTGAAGACAATTTGAAATTTGAAACTTACCTCGTTGGCAAATGCTTCGGACACGTTTTGTGGCACACATGGTCCAAAGTTCGCCTCGGAATTCATACTGGCTTTCACTTCGTATTCGGTCTTACAGAGGAGGTTCTCCTCTGAACAATCGCCGCTATCAGCAGGTGGACATTCAGTTGGCGGATCAGTTCGGATGTCCGTAACTTGATTGTTGGCAGTCGTTGGTGTTCCTTGACTCGGCGTCTGTGCATCCGATGTCGACACGGCTTTTTCAGTGTTCGAGAGAGTGGAAAATTCAGTTGACGATGGCATTTGCGATTTACCGCTGTTCGGAGATGTCTTCAGATCGGTCGAGGCGAGTTCCGTTGTTGTTTGCACTTTCGATGTTGTGGTAGACTCACCAGTGCTAGAGGCAATGGAAACGTCAGTCGAAAACGGCGATAACGTAGAGCTCAGCTCTGTCATTCGGTTACCTTGTGTCGTCAGTGACGGGCATGGTGCTTCACAAAGCACACGGATTGCATAGTTGAAACAATCACCACTTTGTTGGCTGTGAAAACACAGAAATCCTTGATCCGTGTCACATGTCAGACTAACCTGTCCACTTTCGTTGTACGGAGTATTGGTGTCATCTGCCAAAGCACACTCAATATCAGTTGGCTCATCACAGAATCCGTAGGTTTTTCCTCAGGTCATTGATGAGTTCAAACTCTCCAATGGAATAGGGGTCAAGTGTTCCTCCATTCTCATCATCCATCCATTCTGTCCACTCTGTACATGTCTTTCCGACAGTTGTTGATGGTTGAGTCACAATATCAGTGCCTAGATAAGTAGAAAGACGAGATGAATATTGCATTGATGTTGAGCTCGTTCTTGTGTTGGCTTTTCCTCGTGTCGTTGGTGCTTGGCATGGTGTTTCACAAAGTACACGGATCGCATAGTTGAAACAATCACCGCTTTGTTGGCTGTGAAAACACAGAAATCCTTGCTGCAAGTTACATGTCAGACTAACTTGTCCACTTTCGTTGTACGGAGTATTGGTGTCATCTGCCAAAGCACACTCAATATCAGTTGGCTCATCACAGAATCCATAGGGTCCTCTCAAGTCATTGATGAGTTCAAACTCTCCAATGGAATAGGGGTCAAGTGTTCCTCCATTCTCATCATCCATCCATTCTGTCCACTCTGGACACGTATTTCCGACTGTTTCAGCGAAATGAGATGAAGACAAAAGATTTTAAATTACGTTTGGAAAATGATATATGAATATGTCACTGAAATGCTCGATTCTGAAGGTACCTCAGTGCTGTCCGTTGAATTTTTTTGCAATGTATCGCGACACAATTGCATATTGTTCTGTAAGTGTAATATATAGCAATGCAGATTACCAATTTTGTTCTGCCAAAACGCTAACACCTCTTTCATGAAATAAAATTGTTCATTCTTCTTTGTTTTCTTCGTTCTTCCAAGATGATAAATTTCGTGTCTTTCCTGATATCCGGGTATGGAGTATCAATCCGAGTGACAGTTTTCTTGGCAAAGCCTGTCCCAGTTATGCTCACCGTATTTGCTTGACGAAGTTTTCCGTAACAAGAGTCTTATGTTCAAATATTGCGACATGAGGAAGGATGTAGGGGTTGGTCGAGACAAAAACAACTCAGCATGATCGGCCTGCAGGCCGATCATTGAGTCACAGTGTTTGGTGAGGGAAGCGGCTGATTGTTTTTAGGCATCAAATCTGCCAGTGTACACAGTTGGTTGCAAGTTCGAATCTAATAGAAAGATGACAGAATTCACATGGACCAGTCCTATATATATCTCTACACGGAATTTCTTCTGGATACTATCCTGTTTAGATGGTTATCTCAGTGCACAGATTCATTATCAAGGGAAATGAGTTTGATGCGTCTGTTGTTTAAAATTCAATCGAGAAAGTCATCATGAATAATGTATTGTTATCTATCATGGAATCAATGTCCCCACCAAATGATTTTGCCTTTAATTTTTGGTAACCTAACATTTGTCATGTTTCTCTACATCTATAATTAACATGTTTAGGAGTTAAAGACAATAACTATTAAGCTCATCGTTTGTAATCTCAGTAAGAAACAAGTAGGCAATAAGAAGATGTTCCTTTTGTCGTTTAAGGTAGAATGCGCTCGAAAGTGAAGGGCTTAAACTTTCGTTCAAACTTTCCTCAAATGAATCTTTCAACCATTCTCGTCCAAATCAACAATGAAAATTGGAATCACGGTGCAAAGTTTGGAACTAGCGAAACAAATTTCCAAACATCTTGCGAGATTTGAAATTCAAAATGGCCGTCATCCCCGTGTTAACTCTATGGGGAAAAGTAAATTTTCAGATTTTCGAAAAAGTAAGGCAATGAAGGTTTTTCTTTCTCCAAGAACTTTAAAATGGGCTCCCACAAGTGGTAGATTAGAAAAGAACTGCAAAAATTTGAGAGTCCAAATATCTGTCCCCGAGGCGCGTTCTATCTTAAAATATTTATTTTTTTATTTGCCAAAAGAAAATTACATGTTATTTCTTATATCTTCTTCATACCTTCGTTTTATGATTCTCTATACAGAGCGATGGCTACATTGATAATCTTGTCCTTCGAAGGGCAACACTGGTAAATCGTTTTGTAAGACAATTCCAAAACTAGAGTTCAGCTGACTGATTACACAGACTTTGACCAAAAACAACGTCGACGCGTACAATTGGCTTTGACAGTATCGTGAACAGACAATAAACAGATTGAGGTGCGATTTACAAGTTTCATAGCACAGTTTTTACAGCGACATTTAACCATGCCATCAAAACTGACTTGTCTTTGACAAAGCTCTACAGTGACCCAAATTTGTCCCAACATAGACAAATATCACTCACCTGTACCTGCAGGGTCAACTGTGCTTGTAGCCTGTAAAAAAAAATCAAGACAAAATTAACATGCAAGGAAAATTCTCTAAGGCTGTTGGACAAAAAAAGATCCCAAAAGGATTCAATATTCTTTTCTAAACTATTCACAATGCATTTTGTATGGTGCATGAGACATGACATAATAAATTTCAGCTGGGTGGCTAGAAATTGGTAGGAAGACAGACGTTTAAGCCCCTAGCCCTTGTCAGAAAAAGGAGAGCTTAGAAAAATCACAATTGCTGGTCAGCAATAGTAGATGGCTGAAGTGGTCTTAAACCCTGAGTAAAAAGATAAGAGAAAAGAGCTCAGAATAAGCATCATTTGAAACAAAGGTGGTCAGAATGAAGGTCTGTGAATCTACATGTAACTGTACAGTATAGAGTTGACATATTGTGGTATATAGGTCCCTTGGGTACGTTGCAAGTTCTGCATGAATATTACAAAGGTGAAAACTATGCTCCTTCCAATCTTTTATGTAGTGTGCGACCACACTATTTGCTTGAGGTGGCCTATACACAATGAAAAGTGCTGTGAAACTAAGTGGAAATGGGAGTTTAAATATTATTACATGCGTAGATGAGACTTTATTATTGTAGCCCATGAAACGCCCAATCATAGTGGCCGTGGTTTTCCTTTTTTATCATGGCTCAAATTTGACAAATCATCTGCATGCTTGACCTACTATTCCTCGTGTGAACCAGTACGAATATATACCTACTTCACTAGTCTACTGTTCTATAATTTTGGACGACAATGTTTGATCGCACATGATTTTGAAAGAAGCTGGTTTTGAAATTGAAGTTACCCTGTGATAGACTGAGGAAAACGGTGTGATCTTTGTCTATGACGAGGACATATTTAAGATTACATTGAGCCTCGATCAGCTGGTGCATGTCAGGATATCTGACGATGAACGTTTTGAACAACTAGTAAACTACGAAGAGTCCAAGACTTTTGCCATCGAACTTAGCAGTTGTGCTAATTGAGCAGTTATATACAAAAATGTGCAGTTCAAGTTGCCACAAGCAACTGCAAGAAAGCAAAACAATTTTGTGATATGGTGGTCTTTGTCATTTTAAATAGGGAGAGGAGAAAACATGAAGGTTGAAATTCACGTATTTTGCTGAAGATCACATTTGTCACCCACACCAGGTTGCTTATTCAGTCAAGCTGTACGCAAACCTGAGGTTAAATTAGTTTTGGAAGATATTTCTACATGTTTCAATTATGCAAATTTTCAATTTACAAAAGCTGAACTATCTTGTAAATGAAAGGATGGAATATAAAGATAGTGGTCAACGATGAATTTCCTTTCGTCTGTTCGGTTTTTCGTGAACACTATACAATATGAACTACTAGTTATGCGCCGTGAACTTACCCGTGACAGTTTTGTGGAAATGAGGACCACCAAAACCGCGGCAAAAATCTTCCAGAATCGGTCAGCATGCTTCAAAGCCATATTACTCTAGAAGGAGAAATTCACCAGTCAAAAAAGTATGCAGAATAAACGGAAAATGGCAAGTACAAACTTTTATGTACTACTCTCTTATGACGGCAAAATTAGGAATGGCTTAATAACATTCAACTAAAATATCTGTCTTGTCTTTCTCACAGAGAAAGAAAGGTCGGTGATTCTTTATACAGCCTTTAAATGATTTAAACTATAGTACATGAATGTTGTATGTAATAGAGAGTACTCGTCCACAAGAAAGCGGATTTTTTACCCTTGTGCAGCGCTAATTAACCTGCCCGACTAAGAGATTTGTACCAGTCCGACCGTCAGACAACGTATTGCATTGTAGCTGAATGTGCATACGTGATTACTGTTTTATTTCCTTAAACTGGTCCTGAACTCGTGTTAGGAAAACTTGCTTTCGTATAAGTAACAAACTCGAAGCTCCATCCTTGGCGAAGCAGCGAAACCTCGGTATCTGAGTCACCAGACAAATAATACACCCAAAATTCCTCACCTATGTGTACACAAAGCGATCGCGGGTCAAGAGTCATCTAAGGCTTATAAACGAACAGCCGGATTCTGATACTTCTGACTGGTTGCAAATATATGTGTTGGACGTTTTGTTCACACTGTTGGATTTGCAAACACGGACGATGTACTATTGCATTTCAAGAAGACACATAAAGATTTGGACGTAGTGTAATTTCACGGAAGATTTGTTGAATTCAATAAAAATCAATTCGGTTGATTTTTTCTCTCCTCAATTTTACTCAATATAAAACGTCAAAACGCCAACCAAAGGAGGAGACACTTCACTACGAAAAATCATTCTAGTGACAGGTATATGATCATGGATATTGTTCTGTCAGGCGTTAGAGTAGTTGTTCACGTTCTTTTCACTGCTCTTGGCAAAAATTACTTTTTAAGTATTTTAAGTTTCATGTCACAGTGCCTCTATACATGTATAGCTTGTCCGCGCATTTAAGGAGATGTGGCCGGCAAATTCAAAGTCGGTCGCATTAAATTGAATTAAAATTGAATGGCAGGTCGGGCATTATTATCGCAAGGATGGGAATCACGTATTTTTTGAGCGATTCGAACTTAGTAAAAAGCTTTTTGTTTCAGTGCACAATTTGAAAGAGAAATGATTTTGCGCATATTGTCGGCCTCTGAAGTCATCTGTGACACTTAGAAGTAGAACGCGCCTTGAAAGTGGAAGATGAGAGTCCCTGAAGGGTTCCTTAAACTTTCCTGAGTGAAACTTTCAACCATATAAAAAATTATAACGAGGGTCATCGTGCACGCTGAATTTGGTTCAAGAGAAACAAATTAGCTGATATTTACTGACATTTGAAATTCAAAATGGCCGCCATTCCTGAGATAACTCTCTATTGAAAATGGAACAAATACTGTTTTCGAACTACTAAATGATGATGATGATGTTGATGATGATGATGATGATGATGATGATGATGATGGTGATGATGATATTGGTGGTTAGTGTGATGGTGCTAGTGAAGATACTTGCGGACATTGCTGATAAATTTACATGACATTTACATAACATCACTAAAGGTGTATTGCAACGGAGCAAATACCGAATAAGAGGATAAAGATTGTATAATTTTCACAAACCTCACCATTTATAGTGTGGCCGATTGGATGTCGGATATACTTATATGTGCTAGATACGAAACTAGGGAACGCCCTTGTAAACGACACTCAACATAAGTAGACAACGAGATGAGAATGCAGAATCGGGGAAGAAAGGAGTTTTTGTTGCGGGCAACGAAATCCTTGAACTTTAACCCCGAAGACTACATTTTAAAGTGCGGTGTCTGGAATTACTGTAGCGTAAGAAGACCTCGTGTTTGTGCTTGTTTTGTCGTGGCTGCATGATAAAGAAGTGAAAAGCCAATCAAATTCAGCTGGATCATTGTGCAAAAACGCCAAGTCATCTCTGTGGTGTGACCTTTCGTCATCGCAAAATATGAACTATTTATTTGGGTGTTACCCATATTGACTGTTACCAGACTTCCTCAACAAAAAAGATGTCGCTTAATCTTTTCTAAGTGTGATTTTCTGCACATCGTTTACCATGAGTAAATTTAAAGCTATCGACAGTAGCATGAAACAAGTGACATCCACTCCACTTACACAGACTTCAAGTAAAGGCGTACGTCCGGTCAATAAACAGTGCAAACAAACATTTATATGCAACACCGCTCAAGCATTTCTCTGCCACATAAAAACACATATTAAATCGGCAACATTTCGCAAACCGCACCCAACCAAATTACTCTATGTCTACGTCTGATAAATGCGGGTAATATTTGTCCAGTATATAAATTTAAATTAAATTAATGAAATGCACGAGCAACATTTGTATAACTCTTAACAAAAAGTATGGAATTTATCCTTCTACGTCACGACAACCGGCGTCTATGTCATCAATTTAGTTGTGTCGGTTTTTTGGGGGTCGATCTTCGATGTGCTCGACTTTATGACAATTAACATGGCGGCTCATGATCAAAATGTGTGCCCGATGTGAAAATAATGTTCTTGAAAATCAGTCATAATTATCAGATTCTGACAAAATTCATCCACTTTGCAAATTTTGAGTCCATATGTTTTAGTTTTGACTCCAAGGCTCGTATTCGTATATATCTAAACACAAATGCTGCTTGAACTTTGGACTCACAGAGTACTGTAGACAATCCTACAGTTTCCACTGCGACAACAACTTAAAAGTGTAAAGTGCTGCGTATTGGGCATCAAAAAGTGTTGTAATAAAATCAATATTCAGAATATTTACATATACTACGACAATAGTGACCCAAACACTGTTACACCAGCATATTCCTTATGAATTACGTGAATAATTTTCGGAAACAACAAAGTCGAAGCTGGTCGTATTACTGTGGTTTCCTAAGCATTGCATTCTGGGTTGGGCGCAGCCGGCAGGGCAACGTTAGTGTTCGCGCAGGTGAGATTCAGTCGATTTTTGTTCTCTAAATACAGCGTAACTTTGTCTGAGGTAAGTTTTTAGACTTATTGTACCTTTGAAATCATGTATAATTTGACGGAAGGTACCGTAGACCACAGGCACCACCGTAGTTGAAAGCGCTTGTAGTGTAGTCCCTTTCTACTACACTAAAAGCGCTATCAACCACGGTGGTGCCTGTGCCGTAGGCCCAGGGATCGTCCAGCATTTGGTCGGTACACGAACCGTAACGTTAGCGCCGTGTTCCTCGCTCGCGAGACAGACGACAAGAAAAGATTGACAACTCGCCCACGGCGTATTGATATTATTCCAATTTGATTGAAAATAGTTCAGAAGTTTAAGCGAGGGGTCGTTAAGGGAAACTACATGTGATAATTTTGTTATTTCCCGATCTTTTTTCTTCGATCAGCTCGAGCGACTCGTATTTTCCTTCTCTGAACGAAGAAAACTATTAGGAAATACATCTAATTATTTGCTGATACCGCCTGCATCAAAACGATGATGTTTGAAGGCCTATGTTTACTCTTAATTTGAGCCAATACTTCTGTTGTACCTTTGCCACTGTCATGGGATATGAAAACGAGGTTACCCCACCTCCAATATAGTTCGATACTACCAACCGTGACGTTGACAGTCCATTGTGGTCTGGGGATACATTGTTGTTGTTATTTTGTAGTTTTGGCAATGTTAGTGAATATGTAGATATGGAAAACATCTGGGAGACAATGCTGGATAATCGGATACGTTATCAGTAATAATCATGTACGGGATGACGTCACAAAATTCTCTTGTAATGACAAGGCTGTAATATAATATCGCCTATTCTACTCTGTGCGCTTGATTGTAAGCTCAAGCCTTAGAGGCTACGCTATATAACGGACAACGTGAGACACAGTGTCATTTCACCAGAGCAGTCTGAAGGTCGTTCCGTTTGCTTTCTCGTCTGAACTGTTGGTGATAGGGGAGTAAATGCATAGTCCCATAAACGGCAGGATTTTCAAACACGAAACACTGATCAGAGTGTACGTTTTCGGTTTGACGACTGTATGTTGACTCCTGTCCGGCATTTTCTGTTATGTAAAAGTCCAAAACTGTCAATGCCGCCTATGTCAATAATTAAAGTAAACCGTCACGGTTTCATAGTTCGCCTCAGTCCCGGGGTTGTTCGTAGAATGCGCTTTGTGCCCACCGTCACCCTTCAAATTCGCTTAACGTCAAAACGAAGCCGAAAGAAGGATAATATCTACAAGGTTGTTAACACAACAACACGATGCGGGGACACAGTAACCAACCAATCATCTCCCAGTACTTTTATAGTGAACATTTCGATACTGATAGAGGGAACTACGTATAGTAAACTTCAAACTATTTATGTAGGGATTTATGCAGGGAGTTGATCAGAGCTGTGGTCTAAGTTTGCCGCGGGAATAGCGTATACATAAAAGCAGTCCGCCTTTGCTGTAGTTCAACTTACCGTGAGTGAAATGTGGACACCTGTTTCTTCGTCCAGTACAGTTACTAGGCGAATGCACCAAGAGCTGTATACGATAAGGCAGTCAGACAACTTTTAGGGTGTGCCTCCCTAGGAAAGTAGATAATTGTTTACCTGTCGGAACACGATATTCTCTTGTTTCAAAATAGATACAGGCTGGGACAAAGGTACGTCCTACGGTTCGTTTGTTCTGTGAATGGAGACCTATTTAAGACCACTTTGAGGTCATGACCTCGTCAGGTCATTGTCGTCGTTGTCCGCACCCTTTTTACCAAAGATATGTGATACTGTCGTCCACAGCCGACAGTATTCTATTGAAGGCATGGACATGAAGTCTAAAAACTTTGGACGAACCAGTTTGAGAACAATGAAGTTGATTTGGCTTTACAGAAACCCGAAGGGGCGCTTTCCTAATTGAACGCTCGTTTGAGTGTTCGCATTTTAAAAAGTCGACTTAAAATGTACCACACCTAATTGACCACTGAACCAGGTCGTACAAAGCCACTCAATACTATGCTATGCGTAACCAGTGTCACAAGGACGTGTTGAAGTATGCCGGGAATTTCGCTGGCGCAAATGGACGGAACAAGGTTGTTATATTCAAACGACACACGTTCTTTATCAGTTACGTTTAACGTTTGTTGACATGATGTCAACCTTGATATGATTAAGCTATTTTAAAAGGAACAGGCTAGTATGTAGAGACTTCAGAGAGAGAGAGAGAGAGAGAGAGAGAGAGAGAAGAGAGAGAGAGAGAGAGAGAGAGAGAGAGAGAGAGAGAGAGAGAGGAGAGAGAGAGAGAGAGATGTATGCATCATTTCATTATCCTGCTAGAGTTGAAATGTTGTGCTGCACGTTTTGTCCTTAATACCCAGGCCTTTACGGTAATGTATTGTAATCTGAGAGTTCATTATCGACCGCAAATTACGGTATTGGCAGTTGGCGATGTCGTTCCCTGCGTACTGTCACAACGGTGAGAAAGAAAACACACTCACGTTGAAACGCTGCGTCACACTGTGACGTCATTGAATCAGATCCACTTATCAGCGGTGTACCTTGGACATTATAAACGGGTCAGTGGGTGTCCTCAATTGAACCTCTTAACGTGCATTGACGAACATGTACTGTTTGCTCATTTTGCAATAAATAACCTTTAAGCCAACCATTACTTGTAAAAACCCTTTGCTTTTCTCTGCCATCGGCATGTGCAAGACAAAGGCGTAGAATCACTGACCTTCTTTCTAAAATTCCGCCGTGCCTACGGGCCCCACGACCATAGACGTGTGCGTATGCCTGAGAAGAACATTAGGTGTATATACACACGTCTATGGCGCGTAGGCGCAGTGCGGAATTTTAGAAAATAGGCCACTGTGGGTAGAATGGTTGGGTCGCGGACGAAACTTCTATGCTGAGTCAAGATGTTGTATTGAGTGTTGTTTCGTTTACCGATTTACGTCCTATCGCCGAGTGACGCCCTGTTCAACTCTATTGTGTGTTGTTTTACAATCCCTACTGTAAGGTCTTTTTGTTTGAATTGTTGTCGTTCAAGAGCTCATTCAAGAGGGCGTGTTTTAACACCAAAGATTTATCATACTTTGAGGGACAAGATAGCACCATTTCAACACTTAAGTCACAGAAAGCTGTACGTGCTTGTATGGCTTTTCAGTAGAAATGTTTAACATACTGTTCTTCTTTTGACAGTAGTTCAGACTGAGTGTATATTTCACAGCAATGCTTTTTACGGGCACAGGAGCTGTTGCATTACGAAAACGTATATATTTACATTGAAATATAACACTTGAAAAGCTATTCAACTTCAACATAATCTCAATATTGCATTATTCAGTCTATATAAACGACAAAAGTAACCTTCTTCAATTCTATATGACGACGTTTGCAAGTTGAAACACCCCCGGGCCGCTCATCGAGTTTCGCGCGTTAAATTTTCGCTGAGCCATTTAGTAGATTTTCGTTCGGATTCGAACTCACAATGTTCGGCACCCCGTCTCCTAGCGAAGACATCACAGTCAAATCTTCTCAGCAGAATCTACAACCCCTAAAAAAATGGTTAAAAATTCGACGAAAAACAACATGAGTCATCATAACATTCAACACGGATATGCATTGATATGCATTTGACTCAGAAATTATTGACAACTCAATTATAGATGTCATTGAGTGGACATTTCAGTACTCATAGTTTCAACAAGCTTGCTGTGTGACAGCAATATTTGTTCACCAGACTCGGGGAATTTCAGGATAAACTATTGGAAAAAATAAATTCATAATAACCGCCGTCGCTTGTATTGTACTTTTGTACACGATTTCCCTCCCCTATTGTTTGTTATTTGTCGAATTATTTTTATCACCTTTACTGATAACCCCTTTGGAGGTCAGCGTCAGTGCACGTATACGTTATTCATGACGTAAGGGATTCGACAGGACATGACGTAATGTTTACTAACAGAAGGAAAAAATAATCAGGCATGACGACAAAGGTGAAAATACAGAGATAGATTTATGACAAACAAATCGATAGACATGCACGTACACCTTCCTCAAACCGACCAGCGCCTTGACCTATGGCTGCAAACGATATAAGCTGTAAATGATTTGTGGGGAAATAAAACGCAAAATTCCATTCGCGTGGGGTACAGAAACGTGTCTTGTCACCGTTGTCGGCAGGCTGCGTTGTTGGCAGTGTTACCCCGCCGACAACTTTGCCAACCGAAAACGGCAGCATGCGTAAAAAATGACACCTATACACAATCATAACTATTAAATGTGGTTCGCAAAGAAGCAAAGTAAAGAAAAGCTATTCTTTCTATTCGTCGCGCCCCCCCCCGCGCCCCCATTGACCTTTTCCATCAGCGGGGACGTTCAAAATATAAGGTAACTGTCTGGCCCTCAAACAATCGGCACTAAAATTGTCTTAAATTAACCACTACGAAAATAATTATTATATAATAAAGCAGCCAAGTCCTGTTAGCAGACGGTAGACAATGATAAACTACATTTTTTTTGGGGGGGGGGATATGATCAGCTGTAAATGATTTGTTGTAAAATAAAACGCAATTTCCATCGGCTTTGTCGGCAGGCTGTACGTTGTTGGCAGTGTTACCCTGCCAACAACGTAGCCTACCGACAACGGTGACACGCATTAAAAAAGACATCTTCACAATTATATCTGTTTCATCTCACAAATGTAGGTCGCAAAGCAGTAAGCAAAGCTATTCTTCTTTTCTTCACAGCTGTTTATCTCATTTTTTGTTCAGTTCTTTTTTTTTACTTTATATCTTTTCCGTTAGCGGGAACACACCGACGAAATATAAGGTTACTTACTACTCAATCTATCGGCACTAAAACTGTCTTAAATTTTACGAATAAGTTCGCAAAACGACGCTCATTTTCCAACTCCACGCTCAGTGATCTATCTCTCTCCATGTTTCGTTTAACGTTTTCTTTTTTCACGGTTGTCGGACCTCAAAAATGGGCCTAACTTGTACGAATAATTATTACATAATAAAGCAACAAAGTACGGCCAGCAGACGGTAATAACATTTTTTGGGAACTATGATACGGAAAACCACGGTCGCATGAGTCTCTTTGAGGTCCATGTATCGTGTCATCGTTGTCGGCAGCAAAAGATGTCAGTCCCATAGGGTGTGGGAGGATGAGGTGCAACGGTTTATTTTTATTTTTATGAATATTGACTGTGATATTTCAAATAAAGATTTCTACTCCAAACTGTCTGACTGCTTTCTTTATAACCTAGAAGTCCTTATGACACCAATATTTCAAATAAAAAGTCAACTTGAATTTTCACTGAGAAACGTGAAGTCATTCAGTGCCGTGATTGCCTTGAATTTATTTCCACCTTGGAACTACCTTCGATTTTAGATTCCGAATGCCCTTTGAGTCTATTTACCCCCGGTAAGTTTCCCGAACCAAGCATCCTATGTCGACATTGAATGTAAGACGAAAGATTATTTATTTTTGAGTCATTGCCGTACATGCCAAAGGTCACCCTGGTCAGCACCTCACGTTTGATAAAAAAATCATAGACGATAATCGTCATTTAATCACTAAATGCCATCATGGTAATACAGAGTCGGAAACTCAAAAATGAAGCTGTGCAAACAACTTCAGCGTTCGATGTTTCGTCATCTAATTTCCGAGCTTGCCACTGTACAGATGTGCTGATCACAAGAGCTTGTATGGTGACTGTGCTCATTAGTATGCAGTCAAACTTCTGACTGAAATATTACATCATACCTGACCCTATATTTTCGTTAGATATGATCTAATATTTCAGTCAGAATTTTCACTGCATATTAACTTTATAGACCCTTTATTGCCGTTAGTAGCGCAGCCAGCGGTAGAAATGGGTCAGGGAACCAGACTTCGTACCTTTTCGATATCTGAACCAATGAGAGCGCTGCATTTGCAAGCTCGAACTGATATAGTGTAATTTGGAGTATGGTTTAGGTCATGCTTGAAAATTGGAAACGGTCCGTCATATGGTATAGATGTTACATGGTTCACAAACCCTATCGGTGAAACAGTCTATATGTTTGATATTGTTCAGAATTTTTGTGTTTAGAACAAATTTACAATTACAGTAGAGTCTTTGCTTCATCATACCAGCGCCGTCAAAATATCGCCTAAAATGAATCGTTATTAGCTAGTATTCGGAGCCAAATAGACATGCATGTTTTGAAGCATTGAATGTTTCACAGGCGAACTCGGCCTTCTGTCCTTGTCCGTTATGATCGATATCGACCCTGAGCTTGTGCCAGGTGCAAACACTTTACATAACTTGTTACCATAACAGTATCCAGGAAGTACATGGGAAACTTTATTGCGAGGCAGCAAACACTACAGAACGAGGCTAACACGAGGACACAAGGCAATCTATCACAGTGCCATGAGGTGATCACAACACGGTAACGAAACCTAAGAGGATGGATCATGCAAATCAGTGAGCTGTTAGCGGACCTTAGAGGACAGCAAAAACCGATCACTGTGTCTGGTGCATGTGTCTAGGAAATAAATCGTCGGTCATTTTGAAACAGGACTATTGAGACATTAACCGGACTGATAAAGGCACTGGTTACCTTTTTATCCTTAAAAGTTTACTGTTTCGACCGTCATGCTCCTAAAAACTGTGCACTAGACATTGTTATCAAATGTTTGTCAAATGAACACGCAACCGGATGGTAGCCAACATAAAGGAGCACTGCCACTGTGACGGCATTTACTCCATACGACACGGTCGCAGTAAAAATGTACTCCGAATACCTGTGAAAGAGAGAATCTTTCAATCTGTATGTCTCTCTGCGCTACTCACAAAGTGCGATTGGTCAAGGGTGTCTGATTTCGTGACTTTCGTGCTTCTCGTTACTTTATGTCTCTGTTGTTTTTCCCTCTACTCAGGCTGTCCTCCAGTAATCATAGCCCAATGAAATATTATAATCGATGCCACGCTGTATACTACACAAGCAGCCAACCAATGCTTCCTATCCCACTTCGCGTTTGTTTGAACTTTGAACATAAATTACAAACCAGATCACTCACCATATCGCTTTGAATTCCGATTGCTTATAGTATTGCCGTATACCACACCAAACTCGACTGTGCCTTTCACATTCAGAGAAACAGAGTCAAACGTAATATTTACGTTATGAAGCTGTGCGTATGATTTACCTTTTGGCGCTCAACAGTGACTTACCGTATAGTAACTGCATTCGACTAACTTCGTCCCTTTGTGAGAATGTTTGTCTGGTCCGCTGCAACACTCAGCAATCTAACGATAAAGGCACCGGTGTCCTTTGTTACAACAGAACTGTGTGATAATCCTGAATAGTGCATTGTTTCATTTCATCATATTTCAAGTGATCATGCCCTTAAATATAGCGCACTCGATATTTTTATCAAATGATTGTGCATTAAACACACATACTGGACTGTGACCTACAAAAATGAGCATTGTGACGGCAGTAAGTTTGTTCATTCCAGACTTCCAAAATAAAATTGATTCGCAATACCTCTGAAAGAAATTTTCAATTTGAACACGATTGGAAATGATTTTGAATAATTGGATGGTGGAGTAATGTCGATTTAATCTACAAATGTTATCTCTTCTGCTTTTCTTTTTATATTACACACTTGTTTTATGAGTAATTTGCGATATTGCAACATTCAGCTATATTGCGCCTAACACTTTTGAGAAATTCGCAAAATATGAAAATCCAATTATCCCAAAATTAGTTCCAATCGTGTTTTTGACTTCCTCTCTGAGCTATTCACAAAACTGGCGAGCTGTTTTGCTTGATGTTTTGTGAAGCGTAACCGAACGGTTTACGATGTCGTAAGATTGTTTTGGTTTGTCTGTGTGTCCGTCTTATATAATTTATGTCTGTCTGCCTGTGTGCCATTTATTGCTGTGGTTCAGAAAGTCGATTGCTCGATAAAGGCTACGTTTACAATAATAACGCTGTAGGCACATCGTCTGCTAGAAATACTACCTCAATGACTGAGTGTTAAATTTAATGCTATTTAGAATACATATTTGTGGGTATCAGATAGCCCACTTTAACTCCAACACTTTTAATACCAAGATATGAACTGAAATTTACATGTTTCATTATATATTGCAGGTGTGTGTAAATTTAAACTTTTGCCACATGTTTTCGACTTCATTGAAAGTCTTATGATCAACATTATGAACAATATTCACCACAGATAAATTCTAAACGTATTAAGTATACAAATATATAATTAGCTGAAATAAAAATACAAAATTTCTATGACTCGTGTCATTGTATATCAGCACTTTATATAGAAAGTGTAATTGCCTTCGGTCAAGTCCTTTTAAGCTCTGTATGCCAAACTGTTAAATCTCATTAGATATGGAGATTGTATATTAACTGACATGAAATATAATATATAACATGCCGATGAAATATCTGAACTTCTTTGTCATATTTTGAATTTATCATTATCAAATGGTGTTTTTCCTGACTATTTGAAAATAGCTCGTGTTGTTCCCATCTATAAGAAGGGAGACACAGGACATATAGGAAACTATAGGCCGATTTCTATTTTGCCTTTGATTAGCAAAATATTTGAAAGAATTGTAAACAACCAAATCTTAAAGTTTTTTGAGAATCATAATATATTTTATCATCATCAATATGGATTTCGAAAACAGCATAGTACCAAAATTTCTCTGATAAGCCTTGTTCAATACCTCTTACATGAAATGGATAAAGGAAACTCGACTCTAGGTCTATTTATCGACTTCTCAAAAGCGTTCGACACTATCAACCATGATGTACTTATAAAGAAACTGAATTATTATGGTGTAAGAGGTGTGCCTCTCCGATGGTTTACAAGCTATCTATCTTCTCGTTATCAATTTGTAGATATGAAGGGTGTTTCTCTTCTAGAAGGTTAATTTCTTGTGGTGTTCCACAGGGCTCAATCTTAGGACCTACGTTATTCCTTATTTATATTAACGATTTTTGTATGTCTTCTGATTTCTTTGACTTTCGGTTATATGCCGATGATTCGAACTTGTTTCACACTTTTGAAAAGAAAGATGTATTGATTTAAATAGTGTCAGTATAAAATTAGAACAGGTTTCTCAGTGGTGTACCGCAAATAGACTGACAGTGAATTTTACCAAAACAAATTATTTAATTATAACGGGTAGTAGGAATAGGATTGACACTTTTGGAACACTCACCATAAATGATACACCAATTTCTGAGGTCACTTGTTCTTCTTTGTCGGGGTTACTATTGATAAATGTCTGTCATGGAAACAGCAAATTTCTATTGTCAAGTCTAAAATTAGTAAGTTAACAGGAGTATTTTTGCGTTTGCGCTCTGTTGTACCACAATCTATTCTTGTCACGTTATATAACTCTATAGTTCTTCCACATATTATTTATGGTCTGGAAATTTGGGGGAGTATATATCCAACGTACTTAAATGAGATTCTAAAAATACAAAAACGCATGGTACGAATCATAACTTTCAGCAATTGGAATTCATCATCAAAACCACTATTCAAGAAACTTGGTATTTTAAATATATACCAACAACATAGTTTACAATTAGCGGTTTTTGTCCATGACGTTTTACATGAGAGGTTGCCGACAGAATTCTCCGACTTTTTTACGCCAATTTATCATTCTCACTTCACCAGACAAAATGTTAGAAATGATCTTATAATTCCAAAAACAAACATAGATTGGGTCAATTCAGTTTACAATTTGCAGGAGCAAAATTATGGAATAGTATACCATTAAATATCAGAGAAATTAATTGTAGGTCACACTTTAAGCGGGAGTACAAATATTTTCTGAAAACAGAAAGTTAATCACACTAATGGTGTTTATTTATTTTAGTTATGACCACATGTGTTTGTATGAGTTGAGGTGATATGACAGAGTTATACAGTATGCCCTGTGATATGTTCTACTCAATGATAAATTGTAGTTACAGGGGTTGGACTAGATTAGTTGCCATGCAGACAGCTATTTTCAACCCCTTTTCCCCATTGATTGTATACTTATACTGTATTGGATGTTGTTGTAATCACCTACATTATATTTATATTCATGGGAATAAAGAATTCAATTAAAATTAAAATGCGAAATGACTTTAAATGTTGTTTTAATCTGGTATCATCAATGAACATAGCCTATTATGCCAACTTTGATCAAGTAAATTCCGGTATGATATCCCAAATTAGAAAAGTTAATTAAATATGCAAATTAGGAATTGGCTGAAGTAAAAATACTGAATGACTTTCAACAATGTTGTATCATAGTATCTTCAGTATATATTCCAAATTTCGTCAATTTTGATCTAGTCAATTCGGATATATATATCCCTAACTATGCAAGTTCATCAAATATGCAAATTAGCACATTTCTTTCATGTCACCCCTTTATACCTTTCACCGCTGATATATCTTGGTGTGATCAACATTTATAGCAAATGTCATTAAATTGTGTGCAGTCGTTCTCAATATATATTCGGTAACGTTTTTCTAAATTAATTATGCAAATGAGAAAAAAATATGCAAGCCACACCTACCAAAACTAATCAGTCCTTGCCATTTGCCAACTCGATCTACATACAAGATTTGATTCTGATCTGATGAGCCGTTTTTGAGATATCGGGCGTACAGACAGACAGACTGACAGACAAACATAGCTGCGACATTAGCTCACGTGGGTGAACACATGAGCTAAAACAGGTCATCAAAGCATTTATGTTGCGCATTGCGTACTGCAATCACTGATGATGCTGCCTTGTTCGTTGAACATGTAATAGCACTTGTGGATCAATGTCGTATGGAAGCTGGGTGTCGTATGTACGAATATTGTTCACCAACAATACAAGATTATGTACTTTCTAACTTTCTTTTTTTTCGGAATTTCTTGAAAATCGATATTGTTACCAGGGTTTATATATACGGTGTGGACTTATACGCTCACATACAATAAAGCATACGCCATCACAGCATACTAGTAATGCCATATCATATGATATAAAGGACAAACGTTTGACATTCTACAGAAAAGATGTTTAATGTTTTTCTGGCAACAACCGGGCACAGACAAGCCTGAAAAACGTATCATTAAGGCTGAGTAAAACGAGACTATGAAACAGAAAAACATGAATATAAAAACATTAAAAATATAAATGTGAAATTGGTAGACAACATAAGCTACATGTTTTATTATGAGGATACACTGACTCGCTTTTAAATTATTTTGTGTTAAATGTAGACACATGTATACTATATGTGAGAAACTTCAAACTGTTTGTTTCATTGGCCAACCAACAAATAATAATGAATTCCTGATAAAACACACACACACAACTACTTCAGAAATAAAGTAATATGAAGTAGCTATTCTAAATCAAACCTTATTTTTACACATTGTTTCTCACATTACAAGACAATTTGCACAAATTAAATTCCATGGTGATGCAAAAGAGTTAAAACACTAGTATCGTGAGCTATTTACAATTTTATGGCAAAATAGCACTTAAACAATTAAAGGGAGGATAATAATCGGAGAGTACGAAAATGGAGGACTAAACATGCCCGATATTTTTATTTTACAAAAGTCTTATATGCATCTTGGATACCTAAGTCATTTACTTGTGATGATGCAAAATGGAGAGCTTAAAAAAATTTACTTTTTGTAAGCATCGGAACTATCAGACCCAGATCTCTTGACTTTCCACTCTGATTATCGAAATGGCGTTGTATTTCCACATATCTAGTGTTGAATATTATAATTGTTTTACTGAATATCGTTCAGGTAAGGCACGAGACTGGGGGATTTGTGATCCTGCCAAATCCTACATAACTACCTCGATCGACATTAGAAATCAAATTATTAGGAGAAGCGGAAATATTTTGTGAAGAGCAACGGCCTATATACTTTCATAACTTGATTGACCTATCAGGCATCGTCTTTGTCAACGATATCCTAGACAGAGATACAATTTCTATCTGTGTAAATCACGTTTAAAAGAAATTGAAAGATAAACTGGATTTCTGTAATAGCTATCGTTAAAGGGCAGTACTTTCCTGTTTGGAAAGTAAACTTGCAGGAACACAGATTGATTTCATTCATGAATTCAACGTGCTCACAATTTCCTTATATATTCACGCAAAAACAGTTTGTAATTAAATTTTATATTCCTTCGCAATAGAATAAAATATGGATTCATCAAAATTTCGGACTGACGAACGACAGAAAGTTTGGATAGTTAAATTTCAAAATGATACACAATATCCTTCCCAATAGCTTAAGTTTGAGAATTGACTCCAGCGAAAATTAAAAATTTGTGAAGCTCAGAGGTCGAGCTGCCGAAATGGTAGTCTTGCTTGGAGGATTGTCCTGGGAAAGAGAATATATATATATAATATATATATATATATATATATATATATATATATATATATATATTATATATATATATATATATATATATATATATATATATATATATATATATATATATATATATATATATATATATATATATTATATATATATATATATATAATATATATATATCTGTTTATTTATAACGCTCTGCTTTTGCATTGAGCACTGTAATTTCCCACGAGGACATCTGTATACTTCGAGATATATATATATATATATATATATATATATATATATATTCATATATATATATATATATATATATATATATATATATATATATATATATATATATATATATATATATATATATATATATATATATATATATATATATATATATATATATATATATATATATATATATAGGATAAAGCCCGAGTACGAGGGCTCTTCTGGTATATAAAGTCCAACCCAACGATAAAATGTCGAGGCATTTATCGTAGGGTTGGACTTATATACCAGAAGAGCCCGAGTACGAGGGTTTTATCAGACTTAAAAACTATCGCCCCTAACTGATATATTTTCGTTTTCAATGTGTTTACGTCAACCGTCCCCTTTGTCAATGTAACATGTTTAGGATATGAATTAAAACTTTTATTTGTGAAATAGCCTTCCAATGTAATGGAACATCCTATAAATGCCCTAGAGGGCACATTATATAAATGTCCTAGGGCACAGCAGATTTTGTGTTGCAGCTGGTTTCCGCTGTGTTACCAAATTTGAATATTAAAATGTACCAGATGTCTACAGAATATGACATGTTCACTTTTGATTGGACAGTACTTTACTACGGCGCTGTCATTCGTTTCTGGAATTTGGTGCACAAGGCTTTATGAGTAAATGAAACACCCTGAATTGAGCACTCTGATTGGTCAATCAACAGTAGATAGTTTTTAAATATATATATATATATATATATATATATATATATATATATATATATATATATATATATATATATATAACTATATACATCAAAATGGATAGATAGACAGATATAGCGTATTCTGAAGTTATCCTGACGATCTTGTTCATCAAGCGCTGTAGCTCTAGCAAATCACGACGGAGATCGCAACCAATACCAAACTGAGGGACATCAAAAGCATATCAAGTAGAAAAAAACGATATGACTGTATTAGTTTGCAGTATTTACCTCGCGTGTTCACGTGTTCTGACTGTCTGTCTGTCTGTCTCAAGAACTGCTGACAGAATTGGAAAGCCATTTACAGCAATTTCAAAATAAATATTCATTACTTATGTCCGGTACTAACGTCGTAGTCAATTGTCCGAGCACGTTGCGTAGCCAGATATCTGGCAATCCACGAAGCAATGTTGTTTTGATCCCGCAATAAACGTGAACTAGTCTTGTACATCTCGCGTGATCGCAGCGTCACCATATCTGCGTTCTCCCCAGCACGCTGAGCATACCAGATGTCAACAAACGAGCTCGGAAGGCAACACGTTTGAACAAAAATTAGCAGTTTTATGTGGCTATAACATCACTAATCATGTTTGCTTCTTCGTAAAACACCATTTTGCAACAAATATGAGCCTCAAACATGGAATGTTCCGAGGTAAAGAATGGTCAAAAGTTACAAATAGAATTTGCAGTTTTTTAGGCATTCGTATTCTTATTTATTTATTTTTTATTTTGCAAACTAGTTTGAAGATTTTTTCCCCCTAACTTTCTGCTCTGAATTTTTTTTTATTTTTGACCACCCCTCTCCCAAGATCTAATGGCCCGTCCCTAAAGCTAATTCCAAACAAACGTTTTTCTCTTTCCAAACTAGAAAAATACCTGGCCGCAAAATGTATCGCGCACCTCGCGCAATTTAAATTTTCGAATTCGTTGACAAATTCGCAGCGATTTATGTAAAAATTGCTTGAAAACATCATTTCCCTAGACCCGAAATACGTAACAAAGTGCAATTTAGATATAATTTATCATGTCTTTCTGTGATTTCCACACCGAAATATGGTTGGCAAAAAGTGCCACGGATTTAAAGTGGGAGTTAGAAAATTGTGGGTACGCAAGATGAAAATGCGATATACGAATTCCTGATGCAATATACGAATCCAAAATGCGGTATACGAATATGGCCTTGATTACCCGCCATCGCTAAAAAGTGAAGTTAAATAACATTTGTCCCAAATCTATATATAACAGAAAAGACACAGTTATATTAGAAATAAAGTAAGGCGCCGATGTTGTATTTGTTTATGACAGTACAGATGCACGAGCGATTACCTCACGGGAAGGACAGCGCGCTGTTACATGGTGGATATTTTGAAAAGCGTATACATAAAGGCAGAACTTACCGTGAGAGAAATGTGGACACCTGTTTCTTCGTCCGGCACAGTCACGATAAGGCTGTCAGGCCACTTAGGGTGTACCTTCCCTATGAAAGCAGATTATGGTTTGCCGGTCGGTACAAAATATTATCTTGTTATAAAATAGAGACAGGACAAAGGTGTGTCCCAAAGTTCGCGTGTTCTCCAAAGACAAACTTAAGGCCACTTCGAGCTTCTGGCCTCGTTAGGTCATTCCCATCGTTGCCCACATTTTTACGATTACCCGTCCCAGCTCTTATAGGGGAAGTTCCTTTTTTTTGTTGTACTGCCGTCCACAGCCGACAGTCTTCTACTGAGGACATGGACCTATGCACCGCGGGAAACTTTGGGCGAGCCAGTTAAAGAACAACGGAGTCGAGCTGGTTTAAGAAAATCCCGAAAGGGACGTTTCCTAATTGAACGCTCTTGTTAGTGAAGAAATTAATCGCGCTTTGAAAAGTCGACTGAAAATATGCCACACCTAATTGATCACTGATGTCAGCCTTACAAATCCACACATCAGAGAGAGAGAGAGAGAGAGAGAGAGAGAGAGAGAGAGAGAGAGAGAGAGAGAGAGAGAGAGAGAGAGAGAGAGTGGAGGGCGGGGTAGAGAGATGCATGCATCATTTTATTGTTTCGTTAGAGTTGGGTGGTACGTGTTGTCTTGAATATTCACGTTTCTGCGAGTATATATCATAGACTGAGAGTTCATATTCGCGGTATGCCCTGGATGTTACACTGCCACAACGGTGAGAAAGGAAACGGTCATGTTAAAACGCTGCGTCACTCTGTGACGTCACTGAATAAGATCCACTTATGCAGCGGTGTACTTTAAATAAGTCATAAGCGGGTCAGTACATGTCCTCAATTGAACCTCTTAATGTGCATTAAGTGTTGTTTCGTTTACCGAATTGCGTCCCAACGCCGAGTGTGACCCCTGTTCAACTCTATTGTGTGTTGATTTACAATCCCTGCTGTAGAATCTGTGGTTGTTTGAATTGTCGTCGTTCAAGAGGTCATTAAAGCCCCAATAGCTGCGAAAGTGTAATAAACAGATTTCAAAATATCCTGACTTTTCCAAGAGTTTTCTGAGTGCTGGAAGAGTGTATGATAACTGTCATAAATGTCGAAAGTGGCATGTATTAAACGTTTTAAAATCATTTTAGATTCCTCGCCATTTTCAAAGAACTTATCATATGAATGAGAAAATAAAGATTGCATCAACAAAATGTTAACCATCGTGTGTTGTGCATTCAAGAATATGGCATCATGCTTGTTTCTGGTATGATCACGACGGGTATGTACAGAAAAACTGTTTTTCGTACTTTTCCGTCGGGCGCCATTTTATGAGTGCGGCATCCCTTTATTATTCAGCCTGTAAAAACGTCTAGGCATGGTCCAGATCAGCGAGCAGTGATATCTCAGTCTATACAAGCCCTTCGGTTAGCACATTTACAGAGCACAAACTTTAGTTTGAAAATATAATCATGAAAATAGTGCATAAAATTCGCAGCTATTGGGGCTTTAAAGAGGGCGTGTTTTAACACCGAAGATTTATCATACTTTGAGGGACAAGACTCCACCATTTCAACACTTATACGCACACCAGACTCCAGCAAGTGCTGCCCGACAGCAGACAAGTCACACTTTGTTTTATGTGCTAGTATGGCTTTTCATTAGATATGTTTAACATAGTTAGTGTGCCTCAAATTCGAATAAAAACTCATCTTACATAACTTTCAACACGGATAATACACTTTAGTCTTATGTGGATATACCAGTAGGTCATGTTTTGCTACACACATACGATCAAATTTCGACTGCGATGACTCAGCAAATATACAACTCAATTATAGATGAGTGGTTTTCAGTACTCCTGCGTTTCAAATAGCTTTATGTTGGGCAGCAATATTCGTTCACCAGACTTTGAGAATTTCAGGATCAACTATTTGGAAAAATAAATTAATTATAACTGTCATCCCTTGTATAGTACTTTTGTACATGATTTCCCTCCCTTTTGTCAGTTAATTGTAGAATAATTTTTACTGATGACCCTTTAGGAGCTCAACGTCAGTACGTGCATTCATTATTCATGAAGAGAGAGATTCGACTCATTAATCAGCCATGGTCACAACGGTTATATAGATGTATATCAAATCGATACTCTCGTATGTACACCTTCCTCACAAAACGTACACCATTCTATAGCGACGCGGACACAATGGTTATCGTCTGGTCATGAGACCCGTTGACGTCATTCCGGGATACACCTTACTCAATTTTTTTCCCGCAGCATCTCAAATAGCATCCAGCATCCGCCCTGTGCGATGCAGTGACTGGAATTTCCTGAATTTCGGGCATATTGAGTTTCGACCAGTGCCTGGACCTGCACATGTCATAACAGTATTACTTAAACTTGGGACGTTGTGTTGACTCACGAACACTTAATCTCCGGGAATCTCAACGATATTAGCTTTGTGTTAAACGACAGCCGCGGCATCCAGCGGCATTTTGTGTTCTTTATTCAGCACCTTAGAACATTACCTCGCAGTGGATGTTGGCGCCATATAAACGCTTTTGATTGACTGATTGATTGATTGATTGATCTATTAGCATTGCCCTGTACATACAATCATCCTTTTAAAACGTTATATGTCACTTTTCACTGATTAGTTTGTCATCTTTCTTGGCCTCAAGAAGGAACACTCGGTCAACGTGGAGACACTTTTGACTTTGAAGGGTAGAACGCCCCTGGAAATTAAAAGTTTGAAATACTTACCAAATATATATGTGTGTGTATATATATATATATATATATATATATATATATATATATATATATATATATATATATATATATATATATTATATATATATATATACTCTCTGTGCTCAAGTTCAGAGGTTGCCATAAAGCCATTATGGTGATAACCGGGAGGGCACATTGTATACATTTTGTATATATATATATATATATATATAATATATTATATATATATATATATATATATATATATATATATATATATATATTATATATATATATATATATATATATATGCCGATGACAGGAAAATCGTTGAAATGTTATTACTAGATATTACTGATGGAATTATTCCACTAGGGCGCTGCACATGATGGCCAAGCATCTTAAAAGTAATGCTCACATTCTAACGACACAGCGTGAAAGTCTGGTAATGTTCATTCCTTCAGTTTATTCTGTTTTGATATTTACATGTCCACTGCACAGACTTGGTATAAGTCTATACAGTAAGTTGTGTACATGACTGTTTACACAATATCTGAACACAACTTTGTGAATTGAATTTTCATTTGATTAGAACACTAATATTTATTATAAACGACCGCTTCAAAAACTTGAATGTACATTCACTATGTTCACCGTTTCTAGTCTGGGACCATGAGGGCGCAAAGAGCGATTTTCCAATCATCGGCACAAGTGGCCTTGGTCGTTTCAGGTTGTCTCATCTCGTGTCGGGTTTTCCGGTCTGTCAACTGTTAAAGTATACTAAAATTACGGTAAGCTGTACTTGTCTTCCATACGTCGTCTCAGTACTGGAATGTTTTCTTTACAGTAGTGTGTCGCTTATCCGAAACGTCGATTATATCCTATCGGTACCTGTCTGTTGACACTGTGCGCATGGTGAAGAATTGTCCCTTATTTGCTATTACCTCGTTTGACCCCGGGCACTCAATGTGTCGATCGATAAGCATTGCGCAGTCTGAGTGTTAGTTCGAAAGTTGCTGTGTATGAATGCTATCATAGAAAGCCCCCGCACTATTTCTGATGTAATTTTCTGTCGTTCATAGTCGCTTGCCTGATTTAAAATTTTCGACCATCATGTCGCTACACACATCCCTTTCCAAATTTACTGAACCGATCACGCACAGCTGGATTTGGTAGATATTGATAATGGTATGTCATTATGCCATTTTCATCAAACCATTTTTCATCATGGTATTTTTAATTTCTAGTAAAGGACCTCAAATTTGGGAACATGTGTCTCAAATTATATAATTCATTTACAGTGTACGTCTCGGGTTTGCGTGACCGTCGATAGGTGTTTACAAAGCTAGGTGTTTACGATACGATACGATGAAGGTGTTTACAAAGCACGCCATGATAACCGACAGGATACAGTGTTTTCGATTGATTTTCCACAATGCAAGTCAGTTTGCCCTTTTGAGGGCGATGGCGTTGCTTTTGCATTAGAAGTCCATAACAGCGTGAAAAGGTACCGGACTTAGAGCGTGCATGAAGCGATTTCAAAGACTACATTGTGGAAGATGTTGAAAACGAACATAATTATCTTTTTCTTGTTGGATCAACTGAGAATTTCAACATTGCAGAAATGTCAGTGACACTGTGCTTTTTGGTGGCTACATGGCCAATTAAGTTGTCACTCCAAAGTTATCGATTGATTACTTCCCTGTCATAAGCAAACAAAATTGTTTATAATACCCACATCGTGGAATGTGCTTGAAAATGTCAAGTAGATCTGACTCATGAAATTAAACACTAGAGGTCATTCAGTTCATTTTTTACTAGGCTATTTACACAGTCAAATGCCTATACATTGCTCTTGGTTTTATGTGACAGTGCCTTCATTGGTGATATTTTCATATTATGTCTGTGTTATTTTCGTGTTACCAGCAACATATCGTCACAGGTGTTATGCCTGCGGGGTGTAGTTCTTCCTTAACACTGCATGATGATTCCCGCGAATAAAATCTTTTGGCTCGAGAGGTTGCCCGTGTCAATACACGACAGATCAACTTACATTATCCATTTAACGTCCAGTCATTTTTCCTTATTCAATTTTTCAATTATTACGACACTCACTGAAACGAGTCAAAATGAAAATTGTTTACAAAAACGTTGTTTTATAATAAAAAATACTGCACTCTGCCGTTTAGATTGCTGGGACATTTAATATTAGACTTTAAAGTGCCTAAAATTTAAGAAATTGCGACAAATATCAGTTATTTTCAGATTGTCCCAGTTATGCAAAAATACAACCACTCCACTTAAGCAGATCTTACTTGCATTGCATATCATAAATAAAGAGCACAGAAAATATTACCTTCACGTGAGATAACATTACGGCAGTACAGGGTATGTGAGCGCTACTGTTGAGCTTTTTATCATGGCGTCTTCTGGTCTTGGCTCCACTGAAAATCGCCCATAATTATCGTTATTTACAGTTAAGGGACTGGACAGAAATTACAGGGAAGGGGTGGCCGCTGTTTTTCAAAGTGACGCTACGCTAAATATAGTGTCTCTACAAAAGCATTTTCGAAAAAATAGCAACCCTCCCCAGCAAATTCCATGCATAAAAACAGTGACCCTCTCCTGCGTGTCACGTCCCATATCAATAATATTTTCTTTTTTAAATATAATTTTTCATTGACCTTTAGACTGTCAAAGAACTATTTAAGCTTAGAAAATAATCCTTTCTATGCAAGTTGTTTTTCAAGTAATTCAATAAAAAGAGATCATATTTCACAATAAATAATACTATCTACTACTTGCAGTAAAATTGGTTATTCAAAATCAATCAAAAAGACCTACAATGGCTGTAATGTTTACCTTCATTAACAGTTTGGCTTGTAATTGTACAGAGGACACTGTTATTGTTGTTGACACTTATTACAGCCTATACGTCGCTATTGTACATGTATGCACTTTTTACCGCCCTCTCTGAGCCAACAACAAACAAATATTTATGGACGAAGGGCTACTTCGGCCAGGCCTTGCATTGTAGTAATTTTGCAAAAATAGTGACCCTCCCGAAAAGACAAGTGCGAATTATTATGAATCTTCCAAAAATCTTTGCGGCCGCGAAAAATTGCGATCCACCCAAAAACACACCGCCCCCCGGTCCCTAATTGAGAATGTCCCAGCAGTTTCAAGGGTGGAAACGTCGATTTCATTTTTCAGCCTGAAGAAGAGCCAATATGTCAAATTATGAAAACGTTTTCAAAGCTAAAACTAGGTCAAAGTTTTAAACTTTGTAACCGAGGAATCTACATTTATGAACATAAGATAACACTAACCTAGATCCATTTTTGTGATTCGAGCCAAAATCCTATCAGGTCGAAATTTTAGGAGATAGCCATAAGTATTATTCTAATAAATGACAACAGAGACCCGGTTTAACACTGAACATATCCGTTTTCTCTCAAGAAATGAGTGTTGAATTTTAGAGCTCTCAATCACTGAACGGTAGATCAAGCTAACGACCTGGAGACCTGAACATTGTTTACACTACCCGCATCATGCAACGCAGACGTTATGCGTGAATGGTCAGTTTGTCTAAAGTCAGCGGTGGTTAAAACTCCCCTTAGGTGTTATTTAGTCTCGAATTCAGTGACGGACACAATTTTTAAACTGTGTTTTAATAGAGCACCCCAAGGCTTGATTGATATTGCACGAAGAGTGGGGTTGATTTGCACTGTGCAATTTGCACAAAGCTTGACAAAGGAGACAAACAAGACCAGCTTGTTGTGCACGACTGGTCCCGGTTGATATCGTATGTACACAAGCTTAGGGAGCGTTCAGTTATTGCGGCCGGGGTTGGGCCGGCAAAATCCAGGGGGTTCACCTCAAATTTGAAAACTGCAAAGTGGGGGGGGGGGGGGGGTCATGCATTTTTCAAACAGCTCAGGGGGTCACTTAATTTTCATAAGTATCCGTCCCGTCAAAAAGCAGTTTCAGTTTTCAGAAATATTCTGGGAGATAAAAATGATTCGCTGCATGATTTCATTCTCTGAAGTCAGTTAACTAAATCTGAACAAAAGTATAATTATCTGTCACATGAACATATTGACTTGGCAGTTCCGAGGCTTGTCTTATTTTAAATCAAGCTCACTGAGGGCAATGAATAATTTCTATTACTTACATTATAGATATAGCAAGTTTTGTCAGGGAAATTATTTAACAGTTACCTGTCGACTAATAGTACCATGAAAAGTGAAATTTTACTTTTAGGTTAAATTCCAATATCATACTTGTTGTCAACATCTGAACTTTCAAATGCCCATCAATTATCAAACATCTATAAATGCACAAATTAATTTAGTTTAGCATTGTAAAAAATATTCATAGTTTTCTCATAGACTCCAATGTATAGTGAATCTACATTTCGGTGAAATTCCAAAATCCAATTTCTGGCGAATAAATCCATTTGTTACCACCCTAGTCTAATCAAGTATTAGTAATGGAGTAATCAAATATTAATAATGGAGGGTACATAAATACACAGGTTTACCTATTTTTGTATTGGAAAAAATTGTTCATAGTTTGCTCATTGAATCCCTTATATAGTGGATGAACATTTTCAGTGAAATTCCAAAATCAGATTTCTTGTACACATAACATGCATCATCATATTCTAATCTAGTAAAATTAAGTTAACTATTGAACATCTGTTTATGCATAACTATAGCAAGTCTTTCATTGGAAAAAAATATTCACAATTTTACCATGGACTCCCATGTATAGTGGATAACATTGTTTGTGAAATTCTAAAGTCAACAGCAAATTGTTGTCCACATAGCAGTTGTAACAGCCCTATTCCAATTATCAATAAGTACAATTAGGTCAATTATCAAATAGCTATAAATGGTACATAGATATAGTTTTGTATTGAAAAAGTATTACTTAGTTTTCTCATAGACTACCATGTATAGTTAATCAACATTGTCAAAGGCTGATTATCAATTAAATCCAAATATCAAAATTTTGTACATATATGCTTGCGCAAAAATATAATGCGATCCACCTGTTATTTCTGTCCAAGCCCTCTGAGGGGTAATGTCAAAATTATAGCAAGTCAGAAGGGGAAATTTGAACATAAACAACTTGTGAGCTTGTAAGGAGGGTTATTTGAAAATAATCTGCGAATCATTTTTTTTGGATTCTATCATGCCCCCAGAGGTGTTTGTGTGTGCAGCTTTACTCAAGCGATTGGGGGGGGGGGGGGGGGTCATGAATTTTATGTCATCTTCAAAGGGGAAGGGTGTCATCTTTTTTTGGTGCAATGGGTAGGGGGTTCAATTATTTTGACCGATGCGCAGGAAGAATTTGCCGGCCCAACTCCGGCCATAAAAACAGAACGCTCCCTTGATAGACTGCTGCCTTGTTCAGCCAAGTACAATCTTTGAAGAGTCCAATTTATAATATTCTCCGAGGCAATGCAGGTGCTATTAGGTTAGCATCATGTCTGTAGACATGTTCTAATTTATTTACAGCATTTTATAACAGCGGGACAGTTTTATGATACCGACTATCGGTTGATATGACAAAGGTATCTCGGTTGGGTGGTGACGAACGGCTTTTACGTTGGTGCCATTAGCTCACCCCTGAGCTAAGCAATTGCTGTCAAAAACTCACAAGGCGACAGAAAGCAAAAATTGAGCGGACAAATTTATGATCTTATTTGACAAGATACCGAACAATGCAACCCCTTTGATAGCTGCCTAGACTCAGTCTTGGTTCCAGTCGGGGAATTAAAAAACAACAAAATCATTTAAAAAAAGCTTCTCTTGCGTCTGGCCCAGGCTAGGTTTCCTGGCTATCAGACACGATACCCTGGAGTCTCTGCAGTAGACTAAGTGGGTTTGTTTTTACCGGATTCACCGTTGAAACTCCCGAGTATCGTGTTCACTCCACTCATCGCGGTCACCCCACGCACACTGTGACCACCCCACTCACACGTTAACAAGTTATAGGCTTGTACCAAGTCTAATAGCTGCAAAGGTTGAAGGCACAGCAGCTGTAACGTTCGATAAGCTCTCACAACGTGCGTTTGAATGTCGACCACGGTTGCTTGCGCTACCCCGAAAGCATATTGAGACACAAGTGTTTAGCTTGTCAACTTAGCTTAGACAAGGTATACACGTCACTTGCGTTAAGTTGTCGAGCAGTGAATTCTAGTCCGAGCAAAGATAAAAATCAAGAATTACAATGCAATTTACAGGTACACAAGGTATGTTGGCCAGCCGACAACTGTCTATTTCAACATGGTTTGGGGAGCAGTTGACGTATATAAATAGTGAAAATATCATTTGGTCGACTATATGAACCTAGGCCCTCCCTGGACATCCGAACCGTACGCATTTATTTGCCCTGATGGTATTCTAGAGGTATATGACAATACGCAAACTGACTCTGATCAACCCAACAATGTACATTCGTAAATCTTCTGGTTTCGCCGTACACCGTATGAAGTCTAGGTTTCTTGGATTTTACCCGAAAAGTGCATTCGTAATCTTGTTGAATAAAAGTTACTTTTCTGAGGGATGTTTTTAAAATGATCTTCATATGGGAAATGGGGTGAAACCTCTTGGTACAACCTCAGAAAAAATTACTAGGCTGTCTCGCCGACTGTAATTTGAAAACCTTAACGACTGTTATCGCCATGGAAACAGCGGGTAAACAATCTCGAAGGTGAAAATGAGACGTACACACAAATTTATCGGCATCAATTGGTATTGTAGAGTTGTGTTTATTTCTTACTTAGTCAATACTAGCTTGGACTATTTAATATCCCCACACAGGAGAATGGGAATGACCAGTTTTTAAGTATCCATAATTTCGAACCCATGTCACTGCTCACTAAGTATAGTACGGCATAGTCGGGAATCAGCGCTGGCAGTGGCGAGCAACGCATGCGTATAAGCGATACACTATCGCGCCAATACGATCGAACCATTGCCAAATCACTTCGGACTTTGATTGCTACATAAAAGTGACATTAGTGTTATTGCAGTTTGGTTAACAGAATATTCAGTAAACAAAAAATCCATACGATTGGCGCCACTAATATCAAATGCTTAAATTTAGTAGGTATACTGAATATGGTTGTAAACAAGATGCCATTATCTGTCTGTTATCGGCCAATAAAATGTCCTTTATTATCGTTTATCGTAGATTATAACTGCGGTAACATTTTTGAGTATACCAACAGAGTAAGATTGCATTTGGATATTTCAAAACGAGCCTCATTAGAGCACTTGCTTTGATATAATAACTAAAACTTGCTGTGTGAGTTTGTATCTTTATTTCGTCAAACGTCTCAGGCATTTTGTTCTTCAGTTGTCAAGTTCTTGGTGCTTTCAAATATTATACAGCTTATGAACTAGGCAAGATAATCGTTATACGTAATTACCGAAAGTAACATAAAAGCCTTGATGTGTTTGTCACAGAAGAAAAGTATTTAAATGTCGACAACGACAGAATTTCGGATTGGATGGATGACAAACGCATACAAACTTATTAATAGAGGGGATTTCGTGACGCTTAAGGTAGGTACCTGACCAAGATTTCACCTTTCAAATGTGTTGCCGTGGCTAAATGCATAGAGCCAGCATAGGGGAATTCGAACTAATGACATAAAGAGAACTCAAGATCAGTGTCTATTCGTGATATGTCTTGAAAGGGCAACTAATATGCTGTTGCAAACAAAATCTGAACAAAAACAGAAGTTTGAACAAACATTATCGACGCTCTACGTCTCACGTTCCTACCGTGCTATTTGCCATCACTGACCGCTTACTCACGCGACGATAACGTCATACTCACCTCCTAGTCGCCCAAAAAAGTTTGAATACGTGCGAATATTTTACAAATGTAAACTGGGATTTTCTCTTATCATCTTAATTTTCTCTCAGACAGTTGCAAATATGTATCTGAGGTGACGATGCACAATAGAAAATTCGATATGCAAAACACATTGAAGTTGCGGATAGTTGAAACCCGAAAAAGTCCATTATTGTCTCGCTTGACTCTAAATGAATTGAAATATGCGAGTGTTCAAAAACAAACGAACAAAACAAAAGAAAATCAAAAGAAAATACAAAAAAAACCCCCGAAAACACAATGATACTGAAAAATATTTTACTGTACATGTATTCAAGAATTTCAAAATTGCAGAAATATCAATGATACTGTGCTTTTGGAGGCTGCATGGCCAACTTTTCACTAGAAAGTTACCAATAGATGTCATGAGTAAACGACTGTTGTTTTTAATACCCGCATCGTATAATATGCATAAAACTCTCAAGTAGATCTGAGTCATTCAGTTACTTTTCTTTCTACTATGTACTCAGTCATATGCCTTAGCCACATTGCTTATTGTGACATTCCCTTCATAGGAGATATTTCCGTATTATTTTAGTGTTATTTCCGTGTTACCAGCAACACATCGTCATAGGTGTGTTATGTCCTTTGGGTGTAGTATTCCTTAACACTGCAGGATGATTCCTGTGAGCAAAAATTTTGGCTCCAGAAGTTACCCGTGTCAATACACGACACATAAAGTATTTTTTTCCGGCAAGGTGAAATCATTTTTCTTTATTCAATATTTAAATCATTACTTCACTCGCTGAAATGTGTCAAAGTAGAAATAAAAATTGTTTACAAAAATGTTGTTTTATCACAAAAAATACTGCACTCTGCCGTTAAGATTGCTAGAATTAGATTGCTAAAATTAGACTTTAAATTGCTTAAAATTTAACAAAATTACTAGTATCAGTGATTTTTTTAGATTGTCCGAGCTATGAAAAAATACAACCACCCCACTTCTTCAAAGCAGATCTTACTTTCATTGCGTATCATAGATAAAGTGCACAATAAAAATTACCTCTACACATAAATTACGGCAATACACTGTATGTGAGCCCCTGCACACAATTTTGCATCAATGAAACAGAGAGATCTCTGAAAACCAGATTTCTTGAACACCGGCGTCCCAGCTCTACAACATTGGAGGTTTCCCAACATATCCACATTGAATCACCAGACCACTTTGTGGACTTGGGAAATGTAGAAATTCTTGATAGGGATCCTCGATACTTCGAAAGGGGTATCAAGGAGGCGATATATGTCCGTGTTAACCAGCTATACCTTAATAGAGACAGTGGAAGGTATAAATTACCAAGAGTCTATGACCCAATTTTGATGTCCAAACATTGAGATCGCGTTATTCTGTAGACGAAGGTTGTAGTGCTGCAATCGAAAATTTCAGTGACTAAAATTTAGCGTGTTGAGATCAAAAGTTCAATTGACAGTAAGTGAGTCCTACTGTTAAGCTTTTTATCATAGCGATTACTGGTCGTGGCTCCATTGAATAGCACCCATAATTATTGTAATTTCAAGGTAAGGGACTAGACAGAAAGGAAAGGGAGGCCGGTATTTTAAAAGTGAAGCTGCGCTAAATAAAGTGTCTCTTCAAAAGCGTTTAGGAAAAAATTACCCCCAGCTAATTTCAATGTATAAAAAACAGTGACCCTGTCCTGCTTGTCACGTTCCATATCAACATTATCTTAATTTGACCTTTGGACTGTCAAAGAATAGTTTTTAGCCTAGAAAATAATCCTTTCTAAGCAAGTTGTTTTTCAAGTAATTCAATAACAAAAGATCATATTTCACAATAAGTAACACTATATACTACTTGCAGTAAAACTAGCTATTCAAAATCAATCAAAAAAGACTGTTACAAGGTTTGTTAGGGAGAAATGAATATTAGTTTACCCCTTGACTACAATGAGAGGGGAATTGATACTTTTGGGTTAAATTGCAATATTTGTTGTAATGTTCACATCTGCATTTAAAAACACCCTATTCTGACCAATTACGGTTTTATCAATTGTCAAACACTCATAATAGCACAGATTTAGCTATTTAGTATAGACAAAAATTATTCATAGTTTTCTCAAAGACTAAAATGTACAGTGAAATTTGTATCAGTGAAATTCCAAAATCAAATTTCTTGTACACACATGCACTTGTAACCATCCTATTCAGGAATTTTTTTGTCAAGTATCGAATGTCTATCAATGCACTGATATTGCCTGTGTTATTGTGGGAAAAATTATTCATAGTTTTGACATAGACTCCCATGTATAGTGAATCCACATTTTCGGTGAAATTCCAAAATCAAAATTCTTGTACACATATGCACTTGTAACCATCCTATTCTAATCAAGTGCATTACATCAATTATCCAATGTACGTAAATGAACAAATATTGCTAGTTACATATTGAAAAAACATTGTTCGTTTTTTTCTCATGAACTCCAAATGAAGTAAATCAACATTTTTCAGTGAAATAAAAATAAATTTTAAGTTCTTGTACATTCATACACTTTTAACCGCCCTCACTAAGCCAAGTACATTTACATAAATTATCAATCACTTATATAAAAGTATATATAGCTTGTTTGTAGGAGAAAATGGTTAATTGTTTGTCGAATTGGCTCCCATCGGGTATCATTCGTTATAATGGACAAAGCGCTACATCGGCTATATTTTAGATTGTAATAATTTTGAAAAAATGGTGACCCTCCCCCAAAGGCATGTGCGAAATTTCATAACCCTTCAAAAACGCTTGCGCGAAAAATTCCGATCGATCCCTAAAACACACTGTTTTTCCACCTGTAATATCTGTCCAGTTTCTAATTGAGAATGTTCGTGCAGTTTTAAGAGTGGAAACGTCGATTGCATGATTTTTCCTCTGGAAGAAAAGCCAATATGTCAAATTATGAAAACGTTTTCAAGGCTAATACTTTGGCAAAGTTTTTAATCTTTGTAACCGAGGAATTTTTATTCATGAATATAAGATAACACTAATCTGAATCCATTTTTGTGAATCGAGCCAAAATATCATCCGGTCGAAAATTTAGAAGACAGCCATAAGTATTATTCCAAAAAATGACAACAGCGAGCAGGTTTAACACTGGGCATATCGGTTTCCTACTGAGAAATGAGCCTTGAATTTTAGATCAGAGTTCTCAATCACTGAGGGGTAGATCACGCTAACGACCTAGAGACCTGAACATTGTATACACTACCCGCATCATGCAACGCAGACGTACTGCATGAATGGTCAATTTGTTAAAAGTTAGCTGTGGTTAAAACTCCCCTGAGATGTCATGTTGTCTCGATTTCAGTGACGAACATAATTTCAAACTCTGTTTTGATAGAGCACCTCAATGCTTGATCGATATTGCACGAAAAGTTCACGAAACAGTGGAGTTTATTTGCACGGTCTAATTTGCACAAAGCTGAAAGCGAGACAAACGAGACCAGTCTGTTACCTTGAATTGACTGGTCCCGGATGATAGCGTACACTAGCTAAATAGACTGCTGCCTTGGTCAGCTCAGTATAATGTTCGAAGAGTCACATTAATGATATCCGAGGCACTGCAGGTGCTATAACGTTAGTATTATGTCCGTGGACATGTTCTAGTTCATTGACAGCATTTTATAACAGTAGGGGCAGTTTTATGATACCGACTATCGGTTGATATCGACAAAGGTATCTCGGTTGGGTGGTACGGTGACGAGCGGATTTTACGTTGGTGCCATTAGCTCATGCCTGAGTTGAGCAATTGCGGTCAAAAACTCTCAAGGCGACAGAAGGCACAAAAATAAGCGCGCAAATTTGTTATCTTGTTTGACAAGACACTGAACAATGTCAATCCTTTGATAGCTGCCTAGATTCAGCCTTGGTTCAAGTCGGTGAATTTAACAAAACAACAACAACAAAATCATTTACAAAAGCTTCTCTTTGGTCTGGCACGGGTCAGGTTCCCATGCTATCGTTTGAATGGCGACCAAGGTTGCTTGTGCTACCCCGAACGCATATTGAGACATAAGTGTTTAGCTTGTCAACTCAGCTAAGACAATGTGGTAAGTTGTCGAGGAGTAAATTCTAGTCCGAGCTACTATAAAAATTAAACAATTATTATGCAATTTACATGTATACAAGGTGTGTTGACAAGCCGACAACTGTGTATTTCAACATGGTCTGGGGAGTATTGACATATTGAAATGGTGAAAATATCTTTTGATCGACTATATGAACCGAGGCCGTCCCTGGACATCTGAACCGTACGTATTCATTGGTTCTGATGATATTCCAGCCTGAGGTATATGATGAAAATACACGGACTGACTCTGATCAGCCTAACACTGTACATTCGTAACTCTTCCGGTTTCGTCGTACACCGTATGGTGTCTATTTTTTGTGATGTTACCCATTCATAATTTTGTCGATTAAAGTTACCTTACTGAGGGGTGTTTGTAAAATGCCTTTCCTTATAGGAAATAGGGAGAACCTCCAGGTTGCCTCGCCGACTGTAATTTGAAAACCTTAACGACTGTTATCGCCATCGGCCATATCTTTGATTGTAATAATTTTGAAAAAATGGTGACCCTCCTCCAAAGGCATATGCGAAATTTCATGACCCTTCAAAATCGCTTGCACGAAAAAATCCGATTGATCCCTAAAACACACCGTCCTTCCACCTGTAATATCTGTCCAGTCCCTAATTGAGAATGTTCAAGTTTCAAGAGTGGAAACGTCGATTTCATTTTTCAATTGGAAGAAATGCCAATATGTCAAATTATGAACACGTTTTCAAGGCTAACACTTTGGTAAAGTTTTTAATCTTTGTAACCGAGGAATTTACATTCATGAATATAAGATAACACTAACCCGAAACCATTTTTGTGAATCAAGCCAAAATGTCATCCGGTCGAAAATGTACAAGACAGCCATAAGTATTATTCCAACAATTGACAACAGCGAACCGGTTTAACACTGAGCATATCGATTTCTCCTGAGAAATGAGCTTTGAATTTTAGAGTTCTCAATCACTGAGCGGTAGATCACGCTAACGACCTGGAGACCTGAACATTGTTTACACTACCCGCATCATGCAACGCAGACGTAATGCGTGAATGGTCAGCTTGTTAAAAGTTAGCTGTGGTTAAAACTCCCCTGAGATGTCATGTTGTCTCGATTTCAGTGACGAACATAATTTCAAACTCTGTTTTGATAGAGCACCTCAATGCTTGATCGATATTGCACGAAAAGTTCACGAAACAGTGGAGTTTATTTGCACGGTCTAATTTGCACAAAGCTGAAAGCGAGACAAACGAGACCAGTCTGTTACCTTGAATTGACTGGTCCCGGATGATAGCGTACACTAGCTAAATAGACTGCTGCCTTGGTCAGCTCAGTATAATGTTCGAAGAGTCACATTAATGATATCCGAGGCACTGCAGGTGCTATAACGTTAGTATTATGTCCGTGGACATGTTCTAGTTCATTGACAGCATTTTATAACAGTAGGGGCAGTTTTATGATACCGACTATCGGTTGATATCGACAAAGGTATCTCGGTTGGGTGGTGACGAGCGGATTTTACGTTGGTGCCATTAGCTCATGCCTGAGTTGAGCAATTGCGGTCAAAAACTCTCAAGGCGACAGAAGGCACAAAAATAAGCGCGCAAATTTGTTATCTTGTTTGACAAGACACTGAACAATGTCAATCCTTTGATAGCTGCCTAGATTCAGCCTTGGTTCAAGTCGGTGAATTTAACAAAACAACAACAACAAAATCATTTACAAAAGCTTCTCTTCGGTCTGGCCCGGGTCAGGTTCCCATGCTATCGTTGATAATTTTTCACATCGTTCGTTTGAATGGCGACCAAGGTTGCTTGTGCTACCCCGAACGCATATTGAGACATAAGTGTTTAGCTTGTCAACTCAGCTAAGACAATGTGGTAAGTTGTCGAGGAGTAAATTCTAGTCCGAGCTACTATAAAAATTAAACAATTATTATGCAATTTACATGTATACAAGGTGTGTTGACAAGCCGACAACTGTGTATTTCAACATGGTCTGGGGAGTATTGACATATTGAAATGGTGAAAATATCTTTTGATCGACTATATGAACCGAGGCCGTCCCTGGACATCTGAACCGTACGTATTCATTGGTTCTGATGATATTCCAGCCTGAGGTATATGATGAAAATACACGGACTGACTCTGATCAGCCTAACACTGTACATTCGTAACTCTTCCGGTTTCGTCGTACACCGTATGGTGTCTATTTTTTGTGATGTTACCCATTCATAATTTTGTCGATTAAAGTTACCTTACTGAGGGGTGTTTGTAAAATGCCTTTCCTTATAGGAAATAGGGAGAACCTCCAGGTTGCCTCGCCGACTGTAATTTGAAAACCTTAACGACTGTTATCGCCATCGGCCATATCTTTGATTGTAATAATTTTGAAAAAATGGTGACCCTCCTCCAAAGGCATATGCGAAATTTCATGACCCTTCAAAAACGCTTGCACGAAAAAATCCGATTGATCCCTAAAACACACCGTCCTTCCACCTGTAATATCTGTCCAGTCCCTAATTGAGAATGTTCAAGATTCAAGAGTGGAAACGTCGATTAGACATACACAATAATGATGTATGATCACTACTTTATTGATTTCTGTAATGTCTTTTTTTCTCAGATTTAATGAGACATGTATTTGAAAATTTTTGATAACTCCAATAAAAACGTTAAAAAAAAAAAAAACAAAAAAAAAAACGTCGATTTCATTTTTCAATTGGAAGAAATGCCAATATGTCAAATTATGAACACGTTTTCAAGGCTAACACTTTGGTAAAGTTTTTAATCTTTGTAACCGAGGAATTTACATTCATGAATATAAGATAACACTAACCCGAAACCATTTTTGTGAATCAAGCCAAAATGTCATCCGGTCGAAAATGTACAAGACAGCCATAAGTATTATTCCAACAATTGACAACAGCGAACCGGTTTAACACTGAGCATATCGATTTCTCCTGAGAAATGAGCTTTGAATTTTAGAGTTCTCAATCACTGAGCGGTAGATCACGCTAACGACCTGGAGACCTGAACATTGTTTACACTACCCGCATCATGCAACGCAGACGTAATGCGTGAATGGTCAGCTTGTTAAAAGTTAGCTGTGGTTAAAACTCCCCTGAGATGTCATGTAGTCTCGATTTCAGTGACGAACATAATTTTCAAACTCTGTTTTAATTGAGCACCTCAATGCTTGATCGATATTGCACGAAAAGTTCACGAAACAACGCAGTTGATTTCCACGGTCTAATTTGCACAAAGCTTAAAACGGAGACAAACGAGACCAGTCTGTTGCCTTGAATTGACTGGTCCCGGATGATAGCGTACACAAGCTAAATAGACTGCTGCCTTGGTCAGCTCAGTATAATGTTTGAAGAGTCACATTAATGATATCCGAGGTAATGCAGGTGCTATAACGTTAGTATTATGTCCGTGGACATGTTCTAGTTCATTGACAGCATTTTATAACAGTAGGGGCAGTTTTATGATACCGACTATCGGTTGATATTGACAAAGGTATCTCGGTTGGGTGGTGACGAGCGGATTTTACGTTGGTGCCATTAGCTCAAGCCTGAGCTGAGCAGTTGCGGGTAAAAACTCTCAAGGCGACAGAAGGCACAAAAATAAGCGCGCAAATTTGTTATCTTGTTTGACAAGACACCGAACAATGTCAATCCTTGATAACTGCCTAGATTCAGCCTTGGTTCAAGTCGGTGAATAAAAAAAAAACCAACAAAATCGTTTACAAAAGCTTCTCTTTGGTCTGGCCTAGGTCTGGTTTCCTTGCTATCGTTTGAAAATTTTTCACATCGTTCGTTTGAATGGCGACCAAGGTTGCTTGTGCTACCCCGAACGCAAATTGAGACATAAGTGTTTAGCTTGTCAACTCAGCTTAGACAATGTGGTAAGTCCGAGCTACTATAATCATTAAATAATTATAATGCAATTTACAGGTATACAAGGTGTGTTGACAAGCCGACAACTGTGTATTTCAACATGGTCTGGGGAGTATTGACATATTGAAATGGTGAAAATATCTTTTGATCGACTATATGAACCGAGGCCCTCCCTGGACATCTGAACCGTACGCATTCATTGGTTCTGATGATATTCCAGCCTGAGGTATATGATGAAAATACACGGACTGACTCTGATCAGCCTAACACTGTACATTCGTAACTCTTCCGGTTTCGTCGTACACCGTATGGTGTCTATTTTTTGTTATGTTACCCATTCATAATTTTGTCGATTAAAGTTACCTTCCTGAGGGGTGTTTGTAAAATGCCTTTCCTTATAGGAAATAGGGAGAACCTCCAGGTTGCCTCGCCGACTGTAATTTGAAAACCTCAACGACTGTTATCGCCATGGAAACAGCGGCTAAACAATAATTGCAATCATACCAATCCATAATCCAATAACGCTAGGTCAGAATTAGTAAGACAATAGTTGTAAACATTGACACAATACAGCACAGAACAGACAGTAAATAGACGGTACACAAACAAAGTCAAATTCATGAAAGAAAGATATATGGACCTCTGGCCAAAAGACCAAGAAGCGGAAATAACACGTATACACAAGGGACAAAGCGCTATGTCGGCCATATCCTTGATTGCAATAATTTTGAAAAAAATTGTGACCCTCCTCCAAACGCATGTGCGAAATTTCATGACCCTTCAAAAATGCTTGCACGAAAAAATCCGATCGATCCCTAAAACACACCGTCCTTCAACCTGTAATATCTGTCCAGTCTCTAATTGAGAATGTTCCAGCAATTTCAAGAATGGAAACGTCGATTTCATTTTTAGCTTGAAGAAAAGCCAATGTGTCAGATTTTTCAAGGCTAACACTTTGGCAAAGTTTTTAATCTTTGTAATCGAGGAATTTACATTCATGAATATAAGATAACACTAACCCGAAACCATTTTTGTGAATCGAGCCAAAATGTCATCATTTAGAAGACAGCCATAAGTAATATTCCAACAAATGACAACAGCGAGCCGGTTTAACATCGGTTTTCTTCTCAGAAATGAGCGTTGAATTTTAGAGTTCTCAATCACTAAACGGTGAATCACGCTAACGACCTGGAAACCTGAACATTGTTTACACTACCCGCATCATTCAACGCAGATGTAATGCGTGAATGGTCAGTTTGTTAAAAGTTAGCGGTGGTTAAAACTCCCCTGAGATGTCATGTTGTCTCGAATTCAGTGACAAACATAATTTTCAAACACTGTTTTAATGGAGCACCTCAATGCTTGATCGATATTGCACGAAAAGTTCACGAAAGAGTGGAGGTGATTTGAACGGTCTAATTTGCAATGCAGGTGTTTCACTTTGGTGCCATTAGCTCACGCCTGAGCTGAGCAATTGCTGTCAAAAACTCACAAGGCGACAGAAGGCAAAAAATAAGCGTACAAATTTATGATCTTATTTGACAAGACACCGAACAATGCCACCTCTTTGATAGCTGCCTAGACTCAGTCTTGGTTCAAGTCGGCGAATTAAAAAAAACAACAAAATCATGTAAAAAAGCCCCTCTTGGGTCTCTTCTATTTCATACTAACCTAAATGAAATTTGGCAGCCCTGGTCAGGTTTTCCTAGCTATAAGACGCGTTGCGCAGCAGTCACGGTGAGTTTGTTTCTACCGGATTCATCGTTGAAACTCCCCTTTATTGTGGTCACTCCGTTCATCGCGGTCACCCCACGCACACAAATCATTGTGTCCACCCCACTCAAACGTTAACAAGTCACAGGCTTGAACCAAGTCTAATAGCAGCCATGGTAAGAGCAAAGGTTGTAGGCACAGCAGCTGTAACGTTTGATAAGCTTTCACAACGTGAGTTTGAATGTCGACCACCGTTGTTTGCGCTACCCCAAAAGCGTATTGAGACACAAGTGTTTAGCTTGTTAACTTGGCTTAGACAAGGTATATACTTCATTGGCGTTAAGTTGTCGAGGAGTGAATTCTAGGCCGAGATAAGACACAAATTAATAATTACAATGCAATTTACAGGTACACAAGGTGTACTGACAAGCTGACTACTGTGTATTTCAACATGATTTGGGGAGCAGTTGACATATATAAATATGAAATGTCATTAGGTCGACTATATGAACCGCGCCCCTCCTTGGCCCTGATGATATTCCTTTAGGAACATAATGAAAATACGCGGACTGACTCTGATAAGCCTAACACTGTATATTCGTAACTCTTCCGGTTTCTTCGCACACCGTAAGGTGTCTATTTTTGTGATGTTACCCAAGCCAAGTGCACTCGTAAGCCCTTCCTTGTAGGAAATAGGGTGAGACCTCTTGGTTTCGCCCTAAGAACAAAATTCTTAGGCTGTCTCACCGAATGTAATTTGAAAACCTTAACGACTGTTTTCGCCATGGAAACAGCGGCTAAACAATCTCTAAGGTGAAAATGACAAGTACACACAATGTTATCGGCCATAATTGATATTGTACCTTTGTGTTTATTTCTGACTTAGTCGATACTAGCTTTGACAATTTAATATCCCCACACTTGACAAAACTAGTATTTAATCGATTAAAATAAATCTTTGTTGCAATAAATTGTTCTAACTCTGACCTTTTTACTTGTTTTTATGGTCCAGACTTTTGTGCTATGACCGTTTACAGTGACATCATAAATATCGTTAGTTCGAGACCAAGCATGGCTAAAGTATCGACCTCTCAATTTAAAGACAGTGTTCTCGAAATTGGAGCATATACATGTTGTTGGATCCTTGATCAAGGCATTTCACTTCTAACTGCTTCATTGTGGAAGTATAAGCTGAGTACCTTACCCCTTACATGGTCTTTCACTCGTTTGATGATTCGAAAAGAAGAACTTAACCAGCTAAAACACCCACAACCCCTTAATAACGGCTATGCAATAAAGACATTGCATTAGAGATACAGGAGAGTTTTAACACTGCTTTTCAACTTTGTGTTATTTACTGCACAACTTTTCTTTCAAGTTCCAATCGCTCTAAGGAGAGTGGGAATGGCCAGTTTTTAAGTATCTATAATCTCACACCCATGTCACTGCTCACTCAGTACATGTATGATATGGTATAGTTGGGAATCAGCGCAGCGGCGAGCAACGCATCCGCATTTATTAAGCTAAACACTGTGACGCCAATACGATCGAAACATTGCAAAATCACTTCAAACTTCGATTGCTACATGCAATCAACACTTGTGTAATTGTAGTTTGGTTAACAGAACAAACAGTAAACAAAAATCGACTCGATTAGCGCCAGTAATATTAAATGCTTTAGTAGGTACTTAATATGGCTGTAAGCAAGATGCTATATATCCATCAAATCAGCCAATAAAATGTCCATTGTTATCGTTTATCGTAGATAATAACTGCGGTACCATTTTGAGTATACCAACAGAGTAACATTTCATTTTTACATTTCAAAACGAGCGTCAATAGAGCACTTACTTTTAATATAATAACTAAAATCTTGTTGTGTGTGTCTGTATCTTTCGTCGGCATTTTGTTTCTCGGTTGTCAATTACTTGGTGCATCAAATATTATGAAATAGGGAACGTAATCGTTAAACGTAATTACCGAAAGTAACATAAAAGCATTGATGTGTTTGTCACAGAAGGAAGCTATTTCGATCCGGACGGATAACAAACGCGTACAAACTTATTGATACAGGGGATTTCGTGACGCTTGAGGTAGGTACCTGACCGAGATTTCACCTTTCAAATGTGTCGCCGTGGCTTAATGCATAAAGCCAGCATTGGGGAGCTAAAGACATTAAGAATACTCGAGACCACCGTCTATTCGTGAGATTTGTTAAGGACCGACAGCTGGGATGTTGTTGCAAGCAAAATCTGAACAAAGACAAAAGTTTGAATAAATACTGCCAACGCACTACGCCTTACGTTTCTACCGTAATATTGCCGTCACTGACCACTTACTTACGCGGCGTTAACGTCATGCTCACCTCCTTGTCACCTGAGAAAGTTTAAAGCCGCGATATGTTGCAAATCTGAACTATGAATTACTCTAGTAAACTCGATAATGCAAAGCACATTGAAACTGCCGATAGTTAACTCGAAAAATCCATCATTGTCTCGCTTGACTCTATAGGAAATTAAATATTCGAGTTTTCAAAAGAAAAGAAAACCGAAAACACCACAATACTATAAAACATTTTACTATACAGGTATTCAAACTAGTCTGAACAGTTTACAATGTCCCTCGGGGTTTAAGTCCACTTAACTCAGAGTACGTTCAACTTGAGAAGGGACATACTGACCCGACCTCGATTAACTATATTCATAGGTTGCAGGTACGTTGAAGACACTTCTATACGTACTAGCTTACAGGGAAATTCATGCCTTTTCCAAAGCAAATATTAAATAACTGTTAGTATATTATGTCCTTTGCGTTGTTAAAAGATAAACAGCGACTGGAGTGCACAACATGGTTATCATACTAGACCTTGTACAAATGACAGTCACTGTAACTATGATTAATGGTATGCGACAGCCAACAAACAAACAAACGGAAAATTGACCTGATGTCATTATAAACTATCATGCGAGCAAACATTTCCACGTAGCAACGCTAGCAGTATATTTGCGGTTTTAAGGATTTATTTTCATCGCCGTAACACAAGGTAAGCAACAATTAATGTTTAATTAATATCTGAAACAAGTATAGAATACTCATAAATCGCTATCCAAATTGATTCTTGTGACAAAAATTAGTCAAGCACAGAGCCCACTTTTATGTTCTGGTGTACTTTATTATGGTGTATACGGGAATGTATGTTCCCAAAGATCACTCTACACTCTAAGCGTTAACCATTGTGTAGGCTTTATTAACCGAACTTTCCCTTAAGGCAGAACGCACCTAAGGGACACATATTCGAGCTCTCAAACTTTTACAAATCTTTCCTGATCTACCACTTGTGGGGCCTCGTTTTAAAGCTCTCGGTGTAAGAAAACTTTTCACTGTCTTAGTTATTAGAAAATCGAAAATTTTATTTTTCTCCATAGAGTTTACAAAGGGATGGTGGCCATTTTGAACTGCGACTATCAGTAAATCCTGGGTAATTTGCATCCCTAGAACCAAAATTTTCATGGTTACCCGATTTTATTCTTGATTTCGAAAGAGAATGGTTGATATATTGCTCGAGGAAAGTTTTCGTAAAAGTTTAAGTCTTTCACTTTCGAGGCGCATACTTAACTGAATTAATGTGAGTATATTGTCATGTCTTTCGATGCAAAATCATAATGGTCGAACCTTGCGGCGCGATGACCATTTTGAGGTAGTACGCTCTCTGAGCTTCCTCCATGGATTGACAGGGCTGCAAAGTTTTGAGCCAATCAAACGCCTGAATCGGAAAAAATACAGTAATTGTCAATTTTACAAGAGTTAACCCTAATCAGCACACCTGGGGTCCGCCTGGACCCCAATGGAATATTTTTTCTAATATTGTTTCTCTAAATGCATGTAAACTTTTATCCTTTTATGTATTTGTCAGGTAACCATTTGGCAACAATGCTGTGAATTTATTTTGCTATTGGGTGTTTTAGAAAAAAAATTCAGTTGGGGTCCATGCGGACCCCGGACAATCCTATCGAAATACGCTGTTGATTCGGTATCTCTATTATGTCCCTTCAGAAAAAAAGAACTATTCTAACCCACTTTCAATACACTAAGAGGTATGTGACATATTATGCATCTGTTACACTACCTTTTCATACTTTTTTAGGTTGTATAGCACGTGATTGATTAGATATGGCACGTTTCCAAGCACATTACACAGCGGGCAAAGGCATCAAGTCGGGGTCTGGTCAGACCCAAGACATTATTTGTGACGTTTTATTGATTTTCTTCTCAAAATTGCCTCTCTGTATGTTAAATATGATACTCATGGTCTGTTCAGAGGTAAAAAAAACTTTTGTTAAGTATTCAGAACATGGATTTGGACAGAAAATAACCAAACTGTACTTTTCTCACCTATCAGCCAAGTAAATCGTTATGTTTATTGTTGTTATTATGAATAAATCGTTATGTTTACTGTTGTTATTATCAATAAATATGTGGTTTTTTTGCAAATTCATATTTGTTAAAAGAGGATGATGTGGCAATTAGGAACATGAAACGGTATGGTGTGTTAAAAAGATGTCTGTTACAATATTTTTGGTGTAATAAGCAAGGAATCTCCTTGGGGTCCGCATGGACCCCAGGTGTGCTACAACGTATGTTTCGGAAGGTGTCCTGGTGAAGGTTAAGGCTCAGCTGCAGAGTTTTATTTTGAAACATTCGGTACGATAAGAGAACGTAGGGCAATCTTCTCATGCTTTGATGTTGTGTGTAAAAGTAAAACAACTTGTACCTTACAGTCAAGAAATACGTATGTACCAAACAATGAAACTCCAAACTCAAACGACAAGCGCTGTATCACATACATAGATCGTGTTATTCCCACTGCATGGCATTACTCAATCGTAGATTTATTTACGAATTACAACAAAGTAGACGATGAGCTTCGACCTATCATTTGTACGAATAATACAGATGGGCATTGACTTTGACCTTTGTTGCATTGTACAGATAATGTCAAATATTCCAAGCTGCATCAGATTTCGCGGACACTGTTGGAAAAGTATGATACCCTGATGAGATAGTGCCACTTTCTCGTCGATCATGAGACCTAACGTTGCTCTCGCTGCACGATTGTGATAAAGAAAGTGTCTTTTTTTTATTCAGTCCATCATCCAACAGGCGTTAGCCCAATTACAGGATGAGGTAAATAACCCACTAACTCCCCCAATGGAGCAATGAGGAGTAAAGTGCCTTGCTCAAGGGCACAACACCGTGCTGGAGTCTCGAACTCACCATCCTCCGACAGTGAGTCCGTTACTCTGGACCTACCGGGTCTTGAACCGGGTCTCGAACTCACCACCCTCTGACAGTGAATCCGTTACCCTAACCACGGGCCACGGTGCCTCCACGGTGCCTGTCAATGCTTAACACCATAATTTACATAATCTTTTTTTTTTCTAATAACGGCCACCTATTTTTTTCTGCGATCAACATTTCGACATTACTAGATCCACTAAAATGTATTGCTTGTAGTTGCGAATTAGTTTGAATAACGCCCTCTATTTCACGCCATATGATTTGTTTGTAGAACCTACACTCCACAAGGCTGGGCATTTCAAAGTTTATTTTAATGGCTGAAATTTTCAATGAAACCCAACAATAATGTATGACTTCCAGCTTGTCCGAGATTTGCTGCAAAATAATCTAACTCATTTCTTTTAAGCATACAGTGCTTGCAAGAGACTACTCACACCCATAGATCAAGTACAAATTGTGGCTTATAAATCAAGATGGCTCGTCTACTGAGCCGTGCTGTTAAGCGTGTGTTTATAGCGGCAACTTGTCTTCGCCCTTCTAACATTGTTAGAATAGTTTAAATTTCAAGTAAACTTTCAACAATTCCATACAGATTTGAATTTCCAACCCGTTTGAAAAGTAAACTGCTATAATTTCTGTACCGTGTCATGATCAACAGTGACTTAATTTTCCTTTAGCACAGTTTTCAACTTCACAACCAAGGAATTTACATTCAGTGCCGTAAGGATATCAGTAACCTGCATAGGTCTCTTGACAAGAACAAAGTCTCTGACATCTCATTCGTGGTCAATCATTGACAAAGCATCGATTTTCTGAATGATAAGCAAGAGATGTAATCTTTATATATCAGAAAGCTACACATTATCAATGCTGACATATTTACGCTGTTACTAAAAAACGCTGTAATTTGGGTTCAAAATGTCGCCACCAGAACAAATATTAGTTAACAAACTTTAACACCACCTACGAATAGAATGGTACGTCCTAAACATATAAATGAGAGTGTAGAGCTAAGAATTCTTTCACTTCTGTCTGAAGATAGCAGGATGCATGAAATGTAAGTAGCAGATATCATTACTTTGTACTTGAAGTAATTTGTGTTATTATTTAGAAGGCTCTGCTTTCCATATTGAGCTGATATATATATATATATATATATATATATATATTATATATATATATATATATATATATATATATATATGTGGTGTGTGTGTGTGTGTGTGTGTGTGTGTGTGTGTGTGTGTGTGTGTGTAATTTGTTAATATTCAGGCATAGGGCACGATATAGCAATTATTATATTATACCAATAAAAACCTGTAAATTGTAGCGACAATTTCTACCACGTACTGCGCTGTCAGGGTTGAAATTTCGTTCTGTGCATGACTATTTGTAAACTTAATTTACATATGAAAATGTTATAATCAAGGAACAGAAAATGTCTGACTGACAAAACAAAATAATGCAAATGTTTGTGCATGTTTATTTTTTATTAAACCTTGTTTAACGAGGGTAGCCTGGTAAGTTTCAGTAAAGATGCTTATCTTCCCCAGGGCCCTCAGATGAACATACAAACTGATACAAAGCAGAACAAAATGAACAGGCCTTGATTGATTGTCTACTAAAATAGCGATGGCGAAGTTTTTGATAATACTATTGACTGCGCTTGGGCGGCGACGTCATCATGACTCAACACGTTTGGGTAATGACGTCAGCCCCTCGTCACATAGCAACAGGAAACAAACATGTAAGTCTTTGCCGTATACTCTCCGACATGGGTTTGCAACTGTTTCGTAGGTTAGTGTTAAAACGATTTCGTTGCTACGCATATTGAAAACATACTTGTTTCTCACGGCAAAGTTACGCTACTCGAGTGAGCGGTAACTTGTTCAGTTTTCTTCTATGTTCTCGCGAGTGCTCGTAGCACGCGTATTTACGAAATTACATTTGACAGACTTTGATGTTTAAGCCTTGTGAAAGACACATTCCCCCATTTTGATAATTATGGTCAAACTTACGAAAGAGGTATAAAACGATATACCTTTACTGTGTGACAGTTCGCGGTTGACTGACCTCGCTATGACCTTCAATGGTAATTATTTTTGTTATTCAAACAACTCGAGTTTTATGACTCACTCCGTGTATTTGTAGAAAAGCAACACGCACAAATTCATTTGTACGCCGAACAGAAGTTTTTTTTTCTCTGGGCACAACTTCGTTGGACTGATTGCAACAGACGCCTGGCCCAAGACGTTTCCCCGACAAGTAGGTAACAAGTCAGCAAAATATTTGAATACAAGAAGGCATACCGTGAAAGTGAAGGACCAAGTACAATATTAGTGAGTGGCAAAGTAATTTCACACATAATCACCAACCATTGAACGTTCTCTTGTTTAGTAGATAAAGGAATTTGTTGATTTTGTTCAAAGTATAGGCGCGTTACTATCCGGTTTTTCCGGAATCAACCCTCTTAAGCCATAGCTTGTTTTATAAGTGGATGCACGTCCTTGCTGTACATAATTCAAAACATTCAGCTCAGCTGACTCATTTCTTGATTCACAACAAAATTATTATCCGAGTTTTTCTTTCATCTTCTTCTCCTCTTCCGTAACTTTTTTCGACCTAGAACCCCCAGTAAACGTGAACTTTTCAGCCCTGCAGATCTTAAGGAGAGGTGTGAGTACTGATGCACCTGACCCTTCAAAATTAGTCACATGACCAAGTCGCCATATTGGATTTTTCTGAAAACTACTTGGTAAATCCATTACAAATTTTTTGGATGTTTAAAATTTGCGAACATTATCGAGAACGGTCATGTGTGATATTGGCCACCGCATTTGACTTTCGGAAATGTCAATTTAATCTATAGAAATCTTCTCCTCAACCGAAAGACCGTTTCAACTGAAGTTTACCGTGATAGGATATCATTATTGGTGTATTAAGTTTGCGAACGGCATTTGGATCGGTCACATGGTTTGGCGGCGATATTACCAGAGAACACTGTTAAAAAATCAGCTTCCCGAATACCAATGTGCCATTTGAACTCGAATTTTACTCACATCATCATTCGTGCTAGCCTAGTACTTTCGAGTTGGTGAAACGTACAAGAATCGGTTACATGGTTTTGCGGCCATATTACCATTTACCAACAACCTTTGATAACGATGAAATAACGTGAACTCAAAATACTTCTCCGTAATCAATGACCATTTGAACTCAAATTTTATTCATATCATTATTAGTATCTGGACATTTGAGTTTGGTCCTTTAGGTCATTCACATGGTTCGGCAGCGATGTTGGATTTTTTTCAAAAACCTATGATCATTGGGGAATTATATAAAGAATCTCTCTTCTCTAACACCAACGCACCATTCTGGGCCAGTCAGTATGCTAAACGGTAATGTTTCCAGGGTGACTTTTGAATCTATAAACCAAATATGGCTACAAAGCAGCAACAACTGGTGCTATTCCGGTTGGTATTTGGCAGGATGAGGCATCTAATAGCGCCACATCCTCTGCTTCATTAACTGTGCACATATCTATTTTTAGGCTAGCCATTAGATTTAGAGGTATGATTTTTGGTGAGCAGGGATAACAAGGGAGCGAGCTTTTAGCCAAAATATCACGTGACTACAATGACCTTCAATCTCGATTAAAAAATGTACCTATAAGTCGGTAACTACAAGACTGCACCCTTCATATTTGGTGGATGAAGCATGAAATGGCGTCACACCCTGTACCTTATTCAATATATGCACATATCTAATTCTTGTCTAGCCGGTCTGATTTAAGGTGGCAGGGATAATTATGGCTGAAAAGTTTTCTGTCAAAATATCACTTGACAAGGATGACCTTTGCCGTCTTTGTCACACTTAGATTGGTTTGACACCGCCAATGTTGCTTGCAGCTTTAGTTTTATATCTATTCATAAAATATTTGCGTTAAATTAGTTTTGGAATACATAACGGTAATGTTATCTGTGTAAATCTCCCTTGTCATCAAACGCATAAGTTACACAAACATGAATATTTTGCCGTTTTAAGTATCATGATAACGGTTATATGATAAATATCAGCTTACATCTTTGTATTTTCGTGATCATTATATGGGTGCCTTATTTAGTGGACTATTTGTTTATTTGCGTAGTCAAAACCGTGTCTAACTTGTATGCAGAGGTTGGATCATTGTAGTGTACCGATGCGGAAAAGATACAAGCCTAACTCTGCAGGCTTGATCCTACTGGAACTGTGTTCCAACTGCTTTCTCAACACGCTCATGTCCTGTGCCCCAGCCTCCCCCTGGACCGACAGTCACAAGTCTTACTGCTTCGGGCGACAGTATTACAACATTTAGCACGATTAACTAAAATTCTATAATTTCAAACAACCTTCAGTAGTATTCTTCCGATAGTGAACAATGTTTTAGAGATTAAATAAGATTTGGGATCTAATTAGCATGTAATATCTGCAGGAGAACATAAATGAATGGAAACGAAATTACTTTAACAATAACCCTCTTCGAGCCCAGACTCGCTACGTACAATATATTGTATAGCCATGTTGGCCAGCTCGTTGACTCTGGCGCTCAGCAGAGAGGACATACCTAGGCCTGTGAGGATGTGAGAGCCTAGTATCTCTTGTGCCCACTGAACGCAATATAGCCTCGTAGAATAAAGAAATTGAAGTCAGTTGTCTCTCGAACATTTTCAACAAATAAAAAATAAGTAAAAATGGCGTGGCTTTTCGTTTTTTAATTTTAAATTTTCAACTTTAACTCTTACTGAAATAAATTGCGGATTCACATCAACGTAAATGGTTTGCACCCACGGTACTTCCCTTTCCATTCATGTAAATTTCCCTGCAAATATTAAATTATTATGTCATAAAATGTTGATTTGTTCTTTTTTTCGTTCAAATGAAATAAGAACTTTTCAGCTTACTTTAATTTTCTCCCTTTAATATATGGGTTCAACACTGGATACAAGCATAATAAAGCTGTTGAATTGTTTTACACGATGACCTGTCGAAATTTTCCCTAACCTTTTCAACCGTTAATTAACATTTATCGTTTCAGTGTAAAGATGGCTTGGCTACCGGCTGATAAATCCTCGAAAGTATCCGCCGTAATCTTAATGGTTTTGATGTATACAACACTGCTACATGTACACGTAAGTTGATTAGTATACGGACACATGTTAAATTGATGGATAGGAGACACCGTTTGAACAATGACTAGGTATCATTTAGTTTATCTTTAGAAAAGACCTTCGTCTATATGTTATCGCGTTCGCGTATTCTGTCTCGAGTCTCTTACATTCTTGATGATGATGAGTGTAACATTTGTGCTTTTCCATTACAAGTGCTCTCTATAACGGCCAATCATTTAAACACTGTTACCATCATTCATTTGAGCTAAACCTTTGCGCCATTTACGAAGACATTTCATAAAAATATATCTCCTGCGTCCATCTCAAAATATGTGAAGAAACAAATAATATAGCCAAGTTTTATAAAGAATCATGTGATCAAGCTGTAATTGTACTTGTAAAAGTGTAATCAAGAGAACTGTAATTGAAATAAATGGAAACAACAAGTGACAAATTGCTCTTGAATGACACCTGAATTTTCTATAATGACAACGTTGCTGTAGAGATATTGAAATAGACTTACGAAATTCTGTTTAGGATTAAATTGGTTAAAATTGGTGATTTATCTAATTCTGCATCCAAAAACAGTGCACGATAATAGATTTGTTTACCGTTTTGACAAAAGTGTTAAAAATCCTATTCTCCCAATTTAGTTCAAATCGTGTTAATATTTCTGATAGTGTGCCAGTACTGATCATTGGTAAGACAGAGATTGAAGAAAGGGGCAGTTTGATTAGAATAAATGATGTGTCTTTAAATGTGACCCTCTATTACAACACACAAATTCATAGCCAGTTGGCGCCACACAGGGATCAAGATGTGCAAAATCTTTTCTATAGTACGTCCAACATACTTCTTCGTGTGAAGTAAAGTGATTTATTTATTTATTTATTTATTTATTTATTTATTTATTTATTTATTTATTAATTTACACTTTTATGAGCGACCGATTTACTCTAATGAGTAATATTCTATAGGGCTCACGCCATATATGACAATTTTCGTCGTTTTTAGACTATTATCTTGTGGCTTTTAATTCATCCATTCTGTTTTTCTTCTACCCGCTGTTGTTTATGTTTGAGGATTTAAATATGGATAAATGGCTATGACTACGTTTTCAGATATCGGAGACGTCAAATATTTCTGTTTAATATATTGTGAACAACAATCGTCACTTTATCACAAAGAGGATTTCAGTAATTAAGGGTTTAACATTAGTAAATGGTACTTTGCAAATATCAACGACGAAATCATAAAATCGATGCATAATATAATATAATATAATAATATGAATAGAAAGACAACACAACAAAACTCTGTCTTGGTTTCCTTCATCAGTAGCAAATACTACGTGTTGGATATTATCTACGGCCACATTCCATTACAAAACGTCAGCGTGATTCACATTATATTTTTTCTTAACAGGGCGGAGGCAAATATCGCAAAGAGTAGTGATTAATACTACTTGATACCTCATACTACTTGCTGTTTAGTGTAATATTGGCACACACTAAGCTGCCAGTTGTTAATATCAATACATTATTTCTCTCAAATTTAATATAATAACAACCATGTTCATACGTGTCACGCGCACGTTGGGTTATTAGCATTTTTCATCATACAATTAAACCAGAAAAGTGGCGGGTTCAGCATGATTGATTACTGTACTAACTTCAACGGATACGTGTGCTGGGTTAACATCATGTTTTTTTATTTAAGTGACTTATATCTTCGAAATGAGTTTTACGTCTGGCTGATTTTATGTTAAGTCAAAAACACCAATGCTTCAGTTTTGAAAATAATTCCTTTTTCAGATGAAAGCGACAGTGTGTAGTGAGAGTGTGTAGTTGTTGTTATTCATTGGATTACCTGTGGCACAATAATAATAATAACTTGTTCGTCAAGCAATGTGTTGAAAATAATGACCTTATATTCTCTCAACAGACCGGAGCTGCTGACCTTACAAGTGCAAGTAAGTTTTAGTAGCAACGCATTGATTTGGCTAAATAGTCGCCACACCTTTAAAGACATTGAAATGTATTATTGGTCAGTTTTGATAGCCAATGAGTCTTTATGTGTAATCATAGAGAGCAATAATCGCACATTTTCTCAACGCTTTTCTGATATACCTCTTTTTTGGAGGGGATCTTATTTTGAAGCTCTCGAAGTAAGTAAAGTTTTCAATCCCTTAGTCCCATTTTTGTGAAGATCGAAGTATCAACATTTCCCCGAGAGTTCATACAGGGATGTTGGTTGTGTGAAGTTGAAGTTTAGGTAAATATTCAGTAATCTGTATCTAATATCACATTACGCACGGTGACTCTGTTCTTTATTCCGAAAGTAAATCGTCTAAAGTTGCCCTACAGGAAGTTTAGACAACTCAGCACGTACCACATTGCTGCCAAAACATTGGTTTAGTTATTAATATTAAATCTTCTCGAGACGTATCTGCTGACTACATTATCGCAAAACAAAACGACAAGAATATAGTATCCTTGTGATTTTTTTTGCGCCCGTTCTGACAAATTCAATTGAACTACATGTACACTATGTTACAGTGACAGACGTGAAATATATGACAACAAAGTGTTTGCATTGTAAATGTAATCGCAAAAATAACTGACGCGAATATTGGCTCTTTTGTATAAATCTTTAATAAGGTCAAGGTACAATATTGTGTGTGGAGAGAACTCATATTGGAATTTGGACTTTTCATATAATTTATTGAGCTTTTGTCAATGATTGTATGTAAAGAAGGTAGCATCTCCACACATTGAAAATATTTTATATTGGTGAGGATTCTCGTGTGGAGCATTAACTTTATATTGAGACTTTTATTCTTGGTATGGGGTATACTGTGGACAATCCTTGGGCCTGTGATGTAAATATATGGTGTTTTACGATCCATCTGATGAGCCTTTCGAGACCCTGATTATGTGGTCTCTTCATCAGTCACTTGATTCAATTAAAGTCTACCCTCTAAAACTCGTAAAAATATTATAAAAAGTCTTATCTTTATCAACGAACAATGTATTTTTAAAAGACGTAAACCTATGCTGCCAGGAATTGGCTCTATCTGACAGTGTTTTCTTCTCTAACAGCGCCAGGCCATGTCATGACACTATTGTACTTAACGTCCATGCAGCTTTCTGCAAGTATTTCTGCTAGTTCTGGTACCGATGCGGTTACCGAATCATTGACAAATGTAACAGTTGAGTGTTTTGAGTGGACAGAATGGATGGATGGCGAGAATGGCACAACGCTGGACCCCTCTTCCATCGGAGAGTTTGAACGAATAAACGACTTGAGAGGTCCCTATGGATTCTGTAATGAGACAATTGGTATTGAATGTGCTTTGGCCGATAACACCAGTATTCCGTACAACGAAACTGGACAAGTTGGTCTGACATGTGACTTGGAGCAAGGATTTCTGTGTTTTCACAGCGAACAAAGCGGTGATTGTTTCAACTATGCAATTCGTGTACTGTGTCCGGTACCGTGCCCATCACTAATAACGCCAAACTCAACGATTGTCCCTAGCTCAGGTAAGGCAATGATGTCATTGCTCGTTGATATCGCCTCCTTAAGTCTTAAATAGCTACAAACATTCATAAATCGGCAGCACAAATTTCCATTGCCGACGTCCTTATAACAACAACATTTCGCTTAGGAAAAGAATTACCATGCTTAGTCAATGTTGATAGTGCAACGCAGATACGTCTACCATCGTCTGTGATCCAATATTGGGGGGGGGGGGGTACTTTGGCATTGTTTGTCATTTTTGTTACCTTAAATATCTGAAAATAAGGCGGCTATCGATAAAACAATAGCAACAGTAGAGAATGAAAGATTGTCGGTATTGAACATTAAGTTGAAGCGAGCGTAAAAGTCGCTTTTGAAAAAGTGACCGTTTCACGAAGAAAATGACTGCCAATTTGTAACGAGGAGAGAACGCGTAATAACGTATCAGAAAATGATAAAAGCGCGGAAAAATGATGGCGTACCTATTAACGCTCCGTTCACGTATCAATCTCAATCTCTCGACCTACCAAAGAAAATGCAAAACTTATTGCGCATGATTTGACCATCAATTTTACAAGTTTAATGGACTCAAAACATTCCGTTGAAAGTTGAATTTTGCACTGTCGTGAAAATCTCATAAGAGCTGATTATAAACTAATTATATGACTCAATCACCCTCGATAGCGTTGTTAGATCACCATATGATAGTGTTTGCCCCTAAATTGTGATAGATTAATAATAATAATAAAAATAATAATAATAATAATAATAATAATAATAATAATAATTATTAAAAAAGTATTATATAGAAATAATAACACGTGAAAATTTCACCATAAGGGTATTTTGAGTCGAAAAGACCAAATATGATATCGATTTCACTGCCCCATGTTTCCATGGTAACCATTTTAGGTGGTGAAAATTTCTGTTTTTCTAATATCCCATGAAAAGTTAATTTGATTGAAATGAAAATTATCTAGTGGGGAAGTTCGGGTCAGAGAACACAAATGCCAGACTTATTTTAATGTTTCGAGTTGCCATAGTAACTATTTTGGAATTGAAAATGTTACTTTTTCCCTAATTCGTATTAAAGAACTATTAATTGATGTAAAAATTTATAATAAGGGGTTTCCTGGTTAGCACGAGAAAAAAATCACACTCATTTTAATGTGAGATGTTTCCATGGCAACCATTCAGGAGTAACAACACTTTTTTTCAGAAGTCCCACTGCTTCAATGAACTGTTTTCAGATTTCTATATAATACTTATAGCCCTAAACTTTTAATAATAATAATAATAATATAATAATAATAATAATAATAATAGTAATGAGGATTATATTACATCTTTGCCGATACATGTGGATTTTGTTACTCTATCCCAAGATTATTACTGATAATGTAACCAATTTTCCAGTACTATGGCCCCAAATAATGGCATTGCCAAAACTATAAATATTAACAATAATGTACCCAATCCCGGCACATGGACGCTCCAAAGTAAACTTTACATTCTATAATGTACTCGGCTTTGCATCATAAATTATTTTATGCAAGTTTCCTTTCGTCGATTTTGGCCTGGAGGGACTACATAAATGCATATATGTTGTTGTTGTTGTTGTTTCTAGATACTTCAAAAATCGTCACCATTGTTTCTGCGACAATCGCCGGGGTTGTAGTGATGGTAGTGATTATAGGGACGCTAATCGTCGTGTACGTCAAAAAGGGTAGTAAAGTGGCCGTGAAATAGGAGAACAACAGAGAATGAACAAGTCCCATCGACAACAGGGTGAGTGTAAATGTGACGAAGTCTTACTCAACATGAGTGTTTGCCGCTCTTCGCTGCATGAATCATCACGAATCATTGTTCTCATCCTCGCCCCGCGTAGTGTGTTCCAGGCGTTACACCGTCTTCCACCACAGCCCTGCTTACTGCCGTAGACAGAACCGGCATTATGCGGTCCAGATTTTGACCGTGCACGAAAACTAATTTTCCAGCTTCTTTCGGCCGAAATCAACTCGATTCAGATCTATGCCTTTTCTGAATAACTCAACCGCTCACAGACTGCATTAACAATTGCTCTCGTGACGTCTCAAATCTTTAGTTTGGCAGAGATGCACCGTAAGGGACCCCGTGGCTCGCCATTAGGTACGTTCATTCTAGATATCGCCTGCCGGCCCTTGACTACCTTGATTAAATAATGACGTCATTTTCTAACGTCTAAACTTTCAAAGCAACGTTCGTTTACCACTACACTTGGTTCAAGTCTGTGGTCTGTGAATGTTTCAGTGGGGTGGACGCGATGATTTGTTTTCTGTTTTTCTTGTGAAACGCCTGTGTGGGATGAACGCTGTACTGGCGAGTTTCTGACTCACTACTGCGCAAACTCGGAGGTAACGCTTTCGATCGCCAGGAAATCCCGGCCTGGGCTTCCAAATTCCAAATAGATTCGTATGAAATAGGAGAGATACAGGAAAAACTATTACAAATGATTTTACTTTTTTAAAAATTCGCCGACTTTAACCAAATCTAGTTTACCGACAAAGAGTGGGGCGTAAACCAAGGAATAAGAAGAATAACGTGATTTAAATTATCGCAAATTACATTACACAAGCAGCGAGATACGATCATCAGGAAAAGTTAGATTGAAAAACATTGTGCCTTTAGTAAAATTTGTGATGCTTTCTCGATTTCGCAATTTTGTACTTGAAGCTGGTAGCGGGTGACAGCTTGGCTCATCTAGCATCGAACGATCGCACTCGATCAGATCCATATTCCCGTATTAAGTTCACTTTCAAATCTTTCAAAAATAAAAACGCTGACATCATCAGTTATGTGCTTGGTTAACAATGGATTTCAGTAGAAATATCACCCGATTTTCCCAACTTCACCGATGTCGCCCATGCAACCATACTGCAGAACAAGAAGAGGTGGTTCGAATCTCGTGCTGGCTTTGTTCACGAAAACAAAAGATATAGCATAAACCTAGGTCTGGAATGCAAATGCCCTGCACTGCACTTGCCCATATTCGGACCAAGTGTGCCTAGGCTTGATAAGCAACTTCTGATACAAATGCGAGGGCGCTTTAGCAGATCTGAAACACCATGCCACTCAAACGTATTCGGAGTCTTCATAAATATGTAATAATGGTTTTAGTTATTCTTCAAGTGATAATAAGAATTGCTCAAAAGACTTTCTGTTTTATTCAACACAGAGAAATGTGACAGTTGATCGAGCCAAGATGCAACAAATCAACCCAGCACATAGTTATTGGCTAGTGGTAAACTTATAACAATACACCAGGAAACCATGTGGATAACATCGATTCTATGTTTCCAGATCCTTTAGAAAAGTCTCTCTCTTCAAGGTTATGTGATTAATCTCAACACTTGCTTTAGTTTTGCTGAACTTCTGTATGACATGCAATACTTCAATAGCGAATATCCGAGTGCAGAACATATAATCCAATATACGAAGAGGAAATTAACAAACAATGACTAAATCGATTAAACCAAGAACGTAATTGTCTATATCATCACATCACTGGGCAGGCACTAAATGTGACCTACCGTTTCTACGCTTGCAAAGTAATAACATACGGCCAGTGAACTTGGAAATACAGATCAAATCCAAGAACATAAACTCCAAAAGTGAAATCATTTACTCAGATTACGTATTTGAACAGTAATCGGACTCACATATTTATCGCCCTGTTATAATTACATTTAAGTGCATGTGCTTCTGACATTTGATGGGAAGAAAAAACTGTTGTTTTGACCTATTTACACTAATTGGTTTAATAGTATGAGATATGAAACAGTCAAGTTACTTTAATTCTTTGATAGCGACGAAAGCTGTACAGTGACAAAAACTTCAACGTGGGAAACAAACCATACGTAATTTCCAATCAGCACCCTCTACTGTCAACTCCAAAATTCAAGGTCTGATAAGATAAGATATCTTGACCCGTTTAACACGGCGTTTTTAAAATTTTGTATATTTTAAAGTTACAAAAGTACGACACAATTGTAAAACACACCTGGTTAACCCATGCACGCAGTTATTTCACGTAATATTCACATTGATTGTTTTAGTTTAGTGATATATCATGTTGACAAGATTATATTGGCGAAAACAGCTCTGCATCTGCCAATGCAATAAATATCATGCCTAAAGCTAAATGATACAGAGAAGATCTGATTGAAATAATTTTACTTCAGAATTTACAAAAAATACCGAAGTCTCAAAAATTGCATTTACATTGTAACATTTGAATTAATTAATATAAATACTGGCCAGGTGTGTTTCTAGAAAAGGTCTAAGATATTCCTTATGATACCGTGTTCTTTACTACTGTTCTCTGTACTTGGCAATTGACGATGCCATGAAGACAAGGCTGAAGTGTGATCAGCCCGTGCTATGATGTAGTACAAACTAATATTAACTAAGAGAGTACATTCGTATATATTCAACAGCAAAGGTATCCATAGAAAGCCAAGATTCTTACCATGAAGAGCCTTGCAGTGTTGATACAATGTAATAGTTATCAAATAAGAAGTTCAATGAATATGCTTCTGTGTTTCAGTATATGTTGTGTGCGCAGTTTTTCAAGTAAAATTCTACTTTCTTTTCCTCTGACAACATTTCGACGTCCTATCATCATCCACATGACGAAAAACAGAGCAAGTTTATTGCAGCCATACCGGACAAGAATTTTTTTGAGTGTTATTTAAAATTTAAAATGCAAATTGTCGGTCATTTGATATGTAAATATAATAAGTATTTAAGTTACCATTGTGCCTTAATAAGCAATAGCAGATCTGTACCAACTTTGACCAAAATTAATGTTGAAATCATTGATACACGGTTTTTGATATAAGAACTGTCATGTTTCTGTTTATCTAGTAATTTCTTTAAAGTTCTTTGATACATCTAACTTTGTTTGTTGGAGTTCTTGAAAGCGTGTAAATAAATATATATTTGGTAATAAAGTGCATAATGTCTTTAATTTTAAATATCACAATATTTGCATATTTTTAGTTAATTCACACAAATGCACACATGCAAGTTTTATTTTCATATGTCTTGTTATTGATAAGTGATTACTGAAGCTTGCCTACATTCCTGATGACAAAGAAATACTTATTGTCACTATTTGCTCGTAGACTAGTGAATACTGGATTTGTAATAACATGCTTAAAAGCCAACAGAAAAGAGGAACAAAAGTTAACATTTGAAAGCATAGTTTTCTAAGCAGTTAACATCGTAGTACCAGTCAGAAAGGAAATGATTCCTAAGACCTATGGAGACTTTGTTATCTAAATGATTTGTATTTTATCTCAATTCTTTTTCCTCGGGCAAGGCTTTAACTTTTTGTCCCTAGGTTATTATGTTTGGAAAGATAAAACTCGTTAATTTAGGTGAACAGATTCTACACTGGCAAATATAAATCTTGTTTAAATCTATAAAACTTCATAAGTCATCTTCCAAGAGAGCATTGATAGCAGCTATGTTATAAAAGAAAACACTATGATAATAGGATAACATTTTCGGATTTTCCAAAACTTTCCATACCTGTTGCTCCACTGCCAGGGAGCAATGTGTTCGTTTAAATACGTAAGGGGTGGCACTATAGCAATTTTCAGGATTTGAATGATTAAATTTTGGGCAGTCTACATGTTGGTGCAAAGTCTTCAAACTCTTCAACAAGAAGCCATGATAAACATTACATAAAACAATCTCTCTATGCCATACTACCTGCCTGCGATGAGTGTGTAGCAAAATTCTTGAAAGTATCTGACAGAGATTCTTGTGATTATGTTTTGTAGTTATTGACATTCTATCTGTTCATATCACTGAAAAGTGATGTGTGTTATTCGTTATATACAACCATTATTGGTTTTAGAACGCCAAACGATTGATACGAATGTCCTTTAAACTGCCCGCACTTATTACATGTATCAGTTTTCACCGTCAGTAAACACAATAACACTTTTGTAACTGATAACATCATCTTTGACGCGTGTCAACTCAATCATCAGGAAACAAGTTGATTGATGCTACACGCTAATCTTGTTGGAAAAAAGTTTAATTTTTGCAAGCAAAAACAGTGGGAAAAAAGTTGATAATTGTGACAAATTATACAGAAATCGATATTATGGTACTCGGACCTGAATACTGACATTGCAATAGTTACTTTGAACAGAGAAATCACACGAAAAGCAACAGCTTTCTCCTCGAATGTTTTAGCGTTAACTGGATTCAGGATGTGATCTTGGCGTCTGAGAGTTCGCAACTTCATTTAAGTTCTTTCTCTTGTGTACGGTACTTACTGGCGTCGAAAATCTATTGAAGTCCTGGTAGGGAAGAATTTCATCGCTGCTTCATTCACAAATTCTAATCACGGGAAGTCTTCTCATTTCTTCAGTGACACTGAATCAACGAGTGTTAAAAACTCCCCAATTGTCTTACGGCTTAGGATTGCGATTAAACATTCCACATCCATGGTCGCGATGGTGATTGTTTCTGATGTGTACAAAACTATACCCATCTCACTTTCCACCGTGACGTGCAAGCACGGGGGACTCAGGCTTCTTGTGAGTAGTAAGTAGTCAGAAAGAGTGGTGGACACACATGAGTGCTTACTCCTCATGGCAAAGGCGGGGTATGGTTCATTACATATGTCGGATTGTATTTATCGGAAACTTTTTTACAGTATGATTGACTATATTTGTAAACAAAGGTATAAACAAAACAGACACACAAAGACCGTTCTTTATTGACAAATATGAACACGAATACAACTCTTTATTGGTTCTTTATTGTATGTGGAAACAATCATACGTAGTAAATAGACAAACACGCATAATGAACAAACAAACAAACAAGAAACCTGAGTCCTCTATGGTTCAAAAACGTTTTTATCTATCATTTAGCTGTCCAAAGCCAATGAATGTATTCTCCATGGATAAAATATCAGTAATAAATCTGTATTTTTTTCAAGTATGAAAAGGCTAATACATGACTAAAACGCATTTACTGAATGTGAAAATGTAATAATCAAACCGATCAATCAATGGAAAAGGCGAGAATGAACAGCAAATGTTTGTGCTTTTTTAAAGGGTCGATTGTCTTCTAAAAAGAACGATCGTGAATTTTCCAATAATATTAAATGCTATGAGCTCATTACGAAAATACAGTAAAGGATGCACGGGGACATTGTCGCAGAGTATCGCCCGACGCGATGCGCGGCGCCAATATCCGAGTGCATATCCTTTGCGGTATTTTCATGATAAACGTATAAGTAATACATCTAACATTCGTGACTGGGGCATCATATTGTCCGAATATTGACCGTTTTCGTGCATTGCCAACATTTTTTCTTCCGATTTATAGTGCAAGTGTGGAACGCTATCTTTGACGCGCCTCTGGATAGACTGTGCACTACACGTACAAGAGCGCTAAACATATTCTGGCATGGGTCCCTTGAAACCGTTCAACAGTGAACGCGCACATGCAACCGCAGGGGGTGGGGCGCCTGGCAACGGTAAATATTACGGAACGGGTTCCGTATGACCTGTTTTGCCGCACAAAATTCTATTGTTCTCGGTGGTAGATGTATAGTAATATGAGGTTATTCTCGGTCGTCCAGGTTATTGCGACAGATCAATTTATACAATGACTCGACACTATATACAAAGTAATCTGGCCCCACCCCCACTATACATACGACTATGATGAAATAAGCAAGCATGTAACTCCTTTTGAAGTACCCTCGAACTCAGGTTTATAATATGGTCTTTCAGGTGAAGTTCAGATCGAAAATGATACATGTACCTCCCTTTACTTTGTCAACACATCTCTCAGATAAGTACATGTTCGCTAGGTGAATGGTGAGTTGTTTCGTTTTTCTTTGTTTTCTCACCGCGCTTGATTAATAGTGAGACAACATTGACCTCGGCATGATATGTATTATAATATTTTATTGAAATTTCATTCCTTTTAGGCTCATTATGAGTAAGGTTTGTGAAAAGCACATTTATCCCGGCCCCTCCCTCGACTCCATAATTATGGTCAATCATGAACATACTAAAGTAGTAAACATGAGATTACTTCTGCTTGAAACGAGTTTGTTGCGTCGGTTGAAAGAACATGTCACGAACTTCTTCTTTTATGGGCTAAATGATTGCTTTGGCTAAATAAGACTACGTCACATTTATTGTTCACTTGGTTATTATTTGAAGAACAACTGAACAGCACATGACTATAAAACCCATTTGTATGCAGTCCGGTGAGTCTTTCTCGTGTGAGCGCAGCCTCGTTGAAACACATTCAACCAACGCCTTGATCTGTACTCCTCGCCGGACAAGTTATCTGTACAAGTAAGTAACGTTGTATTATACTTCGAGTAATTTAGCAAGATCTTAGAGAAGGTAAAGCCGTACTGTGGTAGCGAAGCGACAACAACATTTTAGTGGGTTGTAAAGTGAATGCGTCATCAGATTAATACATAACCAGGTGAATGTATTACTTCGTGGGATAAAGGCATCTGTCTACTTATCATAAACAAGTGCATTACCTACTTGTGAGTGAATCAACCGTACTGACCTGGCTGTTTTCATGAATCGTAACATTTGGTTCATGACGGTTTAAGCCTATAGGTTCGGAACTTCAACTGCACTGACAACTTACATATTGAACTGACAACTTACATATGAAATAAGTCTTATTTAATACGGAGACATATACGATTTTGAATCGTTAGGCCAATATTAGGAATGTCATATTTTAACATTTTTATAACAACGCTCTGGCAGACATGAATAAGGTCACATGTTTTTGCACTGTCACATTTGCTTAGGTCTAAATTTAACTGTTATCGCTGATACAAGGCTCTTTGAACTTTTCACCTCCGTATATATATTTAAATTTGCGCTTGCAGTAACTGTTCTTTCATGGTTCGTGGCCTCTTTCGTTCAGACACAGTTTGTGGAGGGACTGTGGTTCAGACAACAAAACGTGACGCGTAAGTGCAAGCAACTGGCCTGGCTGTTTTCATGAATCGTAACATTTGGTTCGTGACGATTTAAGCCTATAGGTTAGGAACTTCAACTGTACTGACAACTTACATATTGAATAAATCTTATTATCACATGCACAAGCCACGTTTGTCGTATCCGAACAAAAGATACGGGATTTATTCTCTGGTCTCTCTACGTCACGACAACCCGCGTCTATGTCATCAATTTTGGTGCGTCGGACCTTTTTGTCGATATTCGGTGTGTTCGTAAATATGTAAACAAACAACATGGTGGCCGATGTTTCTCCCACGATTAAAAGTCATGTAATGATATCGATATTTTTACAGACTACGACATTACTAATCCGAACAATGTAAACACAAGAGTGTACCGCCTGTATATTCCGAAGGAATTACGTGAATAATTTGCGGAAACAACGAACTTGAAGCTGGTCGCTTATACCGTGGGTTCCGTACGCATTGCAAACAGGGTCAGGCGCGACGTTTAAAGTGTTCGCGCCGTTCCCGAAAAAACGCGTATCTTCGTCTGTGATAAATTTCTAGGACTATGGTATCTTTGAAATAGAGTATAACATTGCGGAAGGAAGCCTACATGTAGACCGAGAGGCTGTCATTTGCTCCACACATGAACGAACGTGAGCGCTAATGCACACGACGGACAAGTGGAAATGATTGACAACTTGTGCACGGCGTACTGATATTTATTCCTAAAGTAGTTCAAAAGTTTAAACGCGGAATCGTCATGGAAAACTTATTTTATTTTGCAAAAATAACGAATTATTGGCTTGCGCATGTGATAAGTACATTATTCCCTAATATTTTTCATCATTCAGTTCTGAAAATACTCGTGACGTAATGACCGTGTCATCACTCGTCTTCGACTCGTGGTGACACGGTCATTACGTCACTCGTATTTTCCTTCGCTGAACGAAGAAAAACATTAGGGAATAATATCTAATTACAGAGACATATACGATATTGAATCGTAAGGCTAATATTAGGAATGTCATATTTAACACTTTTTATAAAAACGCTCTGGCAGACATGAATAAGGTCACATATTTTTGCACTATGTCACATTTGTTTAGGTCTAAATTTAACTGTTATCGCTGACACAAGGCTCTTTGAACTTTTCACCTCCGTATATTCAAATTTTCTGTAACTGTTCTTTCATGGTTCGTAGCCTCTTTCGTTCAGACAAGAAACACTCGTGAGTGCAAGCACTCTGGCATGGGGACGCACTCATGGATGCTAATACACTTTAACGCAGGGGTACGGTGTACGAGCAGATAAGCCATGTACAGAAAGAGTTCTGTAGTGCGTACCATTATTCTTTACATGGACGTGAAACAATAGCTAGAAATCACTCTAATCACAAGAAATTTCAAATAGGCGATGTTTTCCTTGTATGTACCTTAACAAACTTGCTGGCATAAGGTAAAGATGTTGATTCTAGTAATACATCATTGTGAGTAACGAAAGCTGACTGGTAGCTGTTCTTTCGAGTTCATTGATATGAAATGTTAAGGTCACTGAGTAATGGATCCCACAGAATATTATGCAGCAAAGGTTTCATTAACATGTCATTATGCTGACCTATTAATGCCTTGATTGGGGTCTTCTTAACCACCTGCCTTGCATCCTTAGGTAATCCCAACACAACGGATACCTGAGATCGTGATGTTAATATCTTCCAATATATACCGATCAGTTTTACTGAAAGTGTTCCTCATTTGATGAACTTTTTGTTCTTTTTAACTCTTAATCAACATGTCTGACTTCAGTTAAAATGGGAACCATCATGCAAGCTGACAAGTCCTCGAATAATTTTGCTGTGATCGTCATGGTTCTGTTGTCTACACTGCTACTACCAGTAAGTTGATCTATTTCTAAACACATGTATAATAATCCTTATTGCATTGTAATGCAAGACATGATACATATAAACTAATCCTTTGCCAGGCACGATATGTATAAACTAACCCTTGTTGTATTGCAATGCCTGGCATAAGACATCGTTAGAAGACTGTTGAAAGAATTTGCTAAGGTTGACTCTTTTTATCATAAAATGTGCTCAGGTTGAAATGAACAAAAATATAATTGTTGCTATGAAAAGGGACTCAATACAAAGAACAGGCTTTGTTTTGAGTTCGATGTCGTCAAGATTATCCCAACATTATTACCATCATCCTAAGTCTTAACGGAGACTAGCCTTGTGTTGTTTTGAACTTTTATTTACTGCGGTTTTTCCAAGCTTAAAAAAATAACGAGCCTTTTTGATAAATATCTATGATTCCAACCTACAGTATTGCAATGAATGGACAGAAACATTAGAATTTGCCTTACTTTCCGTTGAGAGTGGCTTATATCATGGGGGAGGATGTTTTGTCCTTTTCGGCCATAATTTATACTTCTGTGTTATTCTTAAAGACATACTCATGATCGGAAGCATACCTCGGGGAGAGCAGTCTTGATAAACGAAACTATTTGAATTTCAACACAGTTGCTAATTGGATATTTCGTTTGATGTTATTTCTCACACATGGCTGTCATTGATTCATTTAAGGGCCTGTTCACCTCAAAATTACAGCTAGTATAATTACATCTACATATCGTAAATGCACGTTAGGTGCAAAAATATTTACAATGCATTCTCACATAAAAACACCCTGACAGTTTAGCATAGTTGGCATATTCTAAGGGTCTCATGACTGGAGTTACATCATAATAAAAAAGCAGTTATGTTCCGAGGAAGGTTTTTTGAATACAAAAATTGATGGCTTTGTTCGGGACCGTACAAAAAGCTGATATTTCCAGCTATTCTGAAAAGATTATTCAATTTCTAGAGCACTAAAACATATTTTTTTAATATAAAACTTTCATGGCCGTCAACTTCGATGGCTGATCTTTAGCTCTTTAGTTTATCGATCAGATTTTTAGCAAAATTAATCATTCAGTAGTTCTGTAAACATTATTACGTCATGCTTTCTCAACAGGGCGCGGCTGTTGACGTCAGAAGTGCAGGTGAGTGGCCTTTGTAGTAATTTAGTGGGATGGCTACATACCTTACATCATTACGTAAAGACAGTTTAATACATCAGCTGAATCTGTTTTGATGTAGGTTAGTCTTTGTGCATATTAATATCTGCGCGTTAGTCAAAATATATTATGGATGGAAGGTATGTAGATCTATTAAACGATTCCAAACATGTTAAAGTATGACATTATCTAAACACGTTATCACCAACGACACAGTCCCTTCCAATGATAAGTCTTGACAGGTAAGGTATCTTTAATATAGATTTTATAGATGCAACGAGTTTATAACGTTCGCTTCTCCTCTGTTGACAATCATTCAATGCGATATCTCTTCTCTGTTAAATGGACAAAGTTGGCAATTTTTCATGAATTTTGTTTGATACAAGAGACTTCTTATATTTTTTGACATGTTGAAAGATTCTGAATAAATGAGTGACCATGCATATATTCGACCCCGGTTTTAGACAAATTAAAAAAATAATTCATGGTCATGACAATTAATTCATTTTCGCGATAGTTTAATGTACCGTGTCTAAAACCGGGGACGGATTATGCAAAGGTTTTAACATCATTTTAGATTTCCTGCAATTTTCAAAAACTAATTATTTGATAGAGAAAATAAAGAACAACAAAATGTTGGCCATCGTGTGGAATCATGCTTGTTTCTGGTATGATCACGATGTGTACGTACATGAAATACTGTGTTTGTGTACATGTCCGTGTGGACGTTATTTTATGACTGTGGCATCCGTTTATCATTCAACCTGTTAAAAAGTGTGGGCACAATCCTAATCAGCGAGCGGCGATACTTCTATACAGGTCCTTCGGTTAGCCCATTTACACGAACCGTTTTTGGTTTAAAATAAAATCATCAAAATAATGCATAAAATTCGGAGCTACTGGGGCTTTAATCAGTAAAGCATTATTTCACTGAATTTTGATAGATGCAGGAGGCGGAATAATGCCTCACTGCATGCGTCACTGCAGGGCGATAAGACAAAATTCATTGACCATATAGCCACAGCGATTGCAACCCAACAGTGTTTGTGAGCGGGTCCTTTGTTTGCTTCATCAAGAGTCGATAGCTACGTTGTTATTGTTGAGGGTGATATAAATACAGCTGTAAATAACACAGTTCGAGGGCAGCCACCATGAATTGTACATGCCAAGGTTCACCGTCTTGACGCTAAGTAGGCTGGGAGGCCGGTCTCAGTACGCTGCTGTACACATAGCCAGCAAACTAGCCATTAAAACACCTTTGAGGAAGAGATTCTTAAAAAAAGTCTTCTCATCGAGAACCCGCCTACCATACACAGTATACAGCCACTTTAAATTAATAAAGAAGGCAGTTCAACCAGTACTCCTTGTCTTCTAATGATCTTTATTTAAAAATACCGACGTTTCGGCAACACACAAGTTGCCTTCTTCAGGGCAAAAGCTGACAAATAAAAATGAGCACAAACAAAAGTAAAAATCGGGCTGGTAAAAAGTAAACTGAGAGTAAAAACGAAATAAAATGAGAATTACAATACTTATGAAAACTGGAACTACAGTGAGTGAAAAAACCACAACTACAGTAGTAAGGAACTAAATTAAAAACCGGTAGTGATAAAAAACAGTGAAAAGCGCTATGACTAAAAATTAAAGATCGGTAAGCCATTTAAAACAAGTAGGGTGGTTGAAACAAAGGTACAATGGAATGAAACTGACCTGGTGCGGAGAGTAGAACTATACCAGCTGAAGTGGAGGGTCGGAGTGAGCAAGTTCAAGGTGAAGGGGCTCCTAAGATGGAAAGAAATAGTCTGAACTAAGGGTTCCCCTAAGAGGTTGGAAAAGGGGAAGAGTTGAAACGCAGGAAAGTAGCTTCATCCTTCTCTTTGGTTAACGCCCTTGGGTGTGAGTGTGTCAATTTCTACAACGTATTTTTGTTCACATAGTCTTCTTTTACGGGTATTTTTGGTGTGTACTTGGTGTAAACTGGTAGCTTGGAAGTGTAATGGAGTAAGTGAGTGAGTTTTTTAAACAGAATTGAAACTATACTATACAAGTATTCACTATATCTGACAATATTTTCGTCTTCAACAGCATCAGACACTGCTCTGACACTATTGAGCTTCGCGTCTATGCAGCTTACATCAAGTTCTGCAACTAGTTCTGGCACCAATGCAGTCACTCAACCATTGACACATGTCGAGGAGTGTTCTGAGTGGACAGAATGGATGGATGATGAGGATGGCGGAACACTTGACCCCTCTTCCATCGGAGAGTTTGAAATCATCGATATTCTGAGAAATACCTATGTATTCTGTAACGAGACAATAGATATTGAATGTGCTTTGGCCGATGATACCGATACTCCGTACAACGAAACTGGACAAGTTAGTGTGACATGTGACTTGCAGCAAGGATTTATGTGTTTTCACAGCTAACAAAGTGGTGATTGTTCTAACTATGCAATCCGTGTACTGTGTCCGGCACCGTGCCCATCAACACAAGGCAACGCTGTGACAACAGTGAGCTCAACGCCAGTGCAACTTTCAGCTGAGTATTCTAGTAGCCCGGAAGCGACGAGGATGCCAACAACTAAATCAACGGCATGCGCAGAAGACGAGAACACTGATTGCTCAGCCGAGACCTTCACCTGTCCAAGGTCATTTCGACTCAAATGCAACGTCACTATTAGTTCTGACACAGATTTAGGAACGTGCCTCCAACATAACATAACTAAAGCAAGTACCGAGGAGGTAAGTTGTGCTTTTAGAATTCTGTGCACATACAATTGTAATCGTATGAAAAATTATAATACGAGGTAGATACTGATAATGGACTGTTTATATTTATCATTCCGACAGCTGTGGACAACATTAAATAATACGATACCCGTGTGCTGCTTCAGTGCTAACTTCACTTGGTAAATATAGAATATTTTATCTCAAACTTTGTATCAAACAGTTTGCGAAGTATGCTTCTGCTAGTGTTTTATGTATGTATGTTTTTATGTATGTATGTATGTATGTATGTATGTATGTATGTATGTATGTATGTATGTATGTATGTATGTATGTATGTATGTATGTATGTATGTATGTATGTATGAAATAAACGTTAACGTAGAGGAGAGGTAAAAAACAATGTGACACGTACGATACCCTAACATTACATTTATCGTGGGATTTGTCATTAACATCGCCGTAATCTGTAATCTGATGTTATTGTAGATATCACAAGAAAGGGTATGTACGTTTGACCTATACATCGCTCGTGGTAATTGTTCTCACATCATGATTGTGAGCAATTTTACGAAAATGAAACTGTAAAATTAAAATACAATACCTTTGGATCACGTAGGGCTAACATACTTTCATTGAAAATGAAAGTCGTATATATATTATTAATCATTGGCGTTTTAGTTGTCTAAGGTCCAGCAGAAAGCGGGACACAACAAGCAGTATGGCAATAATGGTCAGTGAGCTTTTATTCGATAACAGTGCGACTGTTGATGCTCAGACCATTTTAGAAGCTTTTATTTTAAGCATAAACCAATCAAGCGTCTTCAAATCATATGGAATCTCATATGAACCCGGGACAGCCTCAGTGATTGAGCCAGGTAAATATTAGCATAAGGATTGCATGCATGCGTTTTATTCACTTGATCTGATGTTCTAGCATTGTGGCGATTGAGAACCCATGTTCTTGAATGAAAGTCACGTGTCTCAGACACCAGCAGCAGAAGTAAAGCATGTAAAGCACGTGAGGTTTTATTGCATACAAAACTTAGTAAAGATAGACAGAAAACCAGAACTCGGAACGTATTCTCCCTTAAAGACTGGATTCAATTCTCTAAAACAGCTTCAGACTCGTCAGAACAATTATTAAAAAAGAGACGATTTCCACACTGATTAGAGCTTTGCTCTGATAGGGCCGTAAGTAATTACGACCCACATCCTAATTGGTCCATTTTAACCAAAGGTGTTGGTCCTTCCAGGACACGGGTTTCGCATTAAGCTTGACATCTTATCAAGATGAACATGTTGTATGGATAATATATTTACTCGGTAGCAAAAAGCATTTCAGTAATAGAATGCGCTATATTTTCTCTGCCTATATATGTTGCGTTTCTCAATACACTGTTAAAAGAAACGGGGGCAAATTGTTGTACTCCGTATGTCCTTTTTGTGTAATGACTTCTCGAGAAAACGAACGACCATATAATTATAGCTATCATATGTTTTACAGTGCAACGGCTGAAAACTTTATGATTATGTACAATAATTGGATATCAACTTCCTCCTCAGGTGGCGAACCAGAAAAGTCGAAACCAGAAAAAGGTAATTAAATGTCCATTGTAAATTATACATGTCGATGGGCCCTGATTGACCCTGATTTTAGGTCCTCGGTTGAACAATACTCAATGATGTCGTATAACACTTATTCCGTCTAAGAATAATATTGGATCTTTTTGGAACCTAAGCTATGTGACTGAAGACCAAACAGCACAACCAACAACAATATCATCGTCGTCGTCGTCGTCGTCGAAAAAGAAGAAGAAGAAGAAGATGATGATGATGATGATGATGATGACGACGATGATGATGATGATGATGATGATTACTATCATCATTATTTATTTGTGTATGTTTCTTTACAGATTTTATGAAAATTGTCATCGTTGTTTGTTCCACCGTCGCTGGTTTGATTGCAGTGATTGCCGTGGCGCTCTGCTGTGTGTGCATCATCCGTCGCTTCGGTAGGAGGGAGAAAAGGAAACGGGATCCCGTAATTTACCGGAACTAAACGACCGAAACGCCTGGCGGACGAGCAATTCCGATGATGAAGTAGCATTTTGGTAAAAAGACGCTCAATTCGGCAGGCAACCGCAAGTTGGGAGGTAGACTCCTGCAGCTGGTTAAACAGACTAAATATACTAATTGCAAGGAATCAAATGTCTTGCACAACATGGCATTGTGCAACTTTCTCTCTTTTCCTCTATGAAGCACCATAAATTGTTATTTTGAAAACGTGTTCATGTATTTAAGTCAACACTTGAGCCATATGGCTATTGCCTCTACGATCAATTAACGTCAGCATTCCGCATTGAAGCGGTAATGTTCTTGATCTCCAGATTGTCCTTCTTTTGTTTATAATATCTTTATAAAATTATGTTCTGTTATCAAAAAATAATGCAATATCAATCGAACATATTCGGAGCTTTCATAAATTCGTAGCAGTGAACTCTGTTCATCTTACATATAAACAAAAACACAAAATTTAGTATGTTATTTCCAATCATAGCTCAGTACTACTGCAACTCATAAAGAACAGTCCGAGTCTTTGAGACTGAAATACGATGACCTGACCCAATTCTTAACTTTTAGACTTTGCGATTTGATGAGTATAGGAGTTTAACAAATTATGGCTCTTGCATATGATGTTCATAAAAAATTGTAGACATTTTGGAGACACAACATATTCAAGATGGGTTTATGAGATACGCTTATGAAAAGTAAAACAGCTACATATATGTTATAGCAAAGTACATGACCTACTTTCAAATGTCGTCTTCAGAAATAGATTGTATCTCTATATCGGACAGTATATTCATCGACTTTATTTATATTACCCGAGTTTAAATGGTAAAATCTCTTTGTCAGAAAAAAATATGAGATTTTTCCGATTTTCATGTGTAATTTTTGGTATGTTGCGTTGTTAAGCAAAGAACGTCCTACTTCCTGATTCCTGAACTTGGCCTAATAACAAAACATGAGACCTGACTGTAGAATGTTAGGCCCATGCTGACATGCAGAACAATCAACATTTTCTTAGGGAGTATTTCGGTACATGTAAAGAAAAGCCGTAAACCTCCAGGTATTCACGGTCAAAATCGGAAAATCAGAAGATAATTCATTAGAAACGTTAGAATGGGACAAGAGAAAACAAAGACTCCTCATGTGTGACCCTTCGTCGGTGGATATTGGAAAATGGAAGTAAAGATACGAGTTCAGAAGAGGGACTAAATACATTAGAACAGTTTACATGAAAATCATCCAGGGGAAAATAGAGGGAAGGGCGGTAAACTGAATGTAGGAGATGTGTAATTGTAGTTAAGTGGAAAGACTTAATTATTACTGAAGCACAGCGGACCTTAAAGGCCCTTCAGTGGACTTTCTTGAGTCTGAGTCCGCAAGGAGCATAATAATGTAATACAAATATTGTTACCAGTTTCGTCAACGACTTAACCTTCCTGACAATTGCAATCTCAAATCACTTGCATGACCATCATTCAGCACAAATCACTTTTTTTCTTTTGCTTGTCTGCCTCCTTATTGTTATTCATATCATTTGCTTTCATGTTATCAGTCTTCTTCCTTTGTTTTCTATCCCTTTTCATTGCAAAATTTGTAATCGATGGTAGAACCCGAAACCTGTTCTTATATCTCCCATTCTATTGTAAGTTTGAATTCCGATGTTATCCCGATTTTCAAATTTCAATCGTGAAAATCGGGTTGGTTTTCTCTTATATTCGCGCTAATTCTGTATTTTTCCCGTTGCTACAGTGTTAGTACCCAAGATACATTATTTTTATTATTACACCAGGTATACATATATATGACGCCCTTAGATAAGCATCGATTCTACATTAGGCATCGAAGAGAAAGTCGCCCAGTGTACTGAAACTTTGGATAGATATGGCATTGTACTTAGCTAGGCAACTCTTTCAAAGCAATATTTATTATCAGAGATGACATGAAACCTCCTCATCCTACATAATTATAACAAGCAGACATTTTCAAGTTCAGTATTCTAGCATCATTTTACTCGAAGGATTAAGAGGGTACATATTTAGAGTAGAAAATGTCAGGTTTGGTATTGATTAAAATTATGAAATTTATACTACTTAAAACATATATCTTTTAAAACTAGAGTCTATTTTATACTTAATGCTAGAGGTTGAATGTCATGAAAACCTAGATGAAAATCATGATAAGGAAAATCGAAATGACTTATTAAAACTATGAAAACTTGCAGTGAATCACGCGAGTGTTGTGTGCACGAGGCGGATGTTGAAGGTCAGGGATAAGTTAACAATATAAGGCTGCGAGATCGATTATCTGACAAGTTTTAGTACCTTCGACCTATGGTGTCTTGATCAACTAGCTACACAATATTGCAATACCGAGTATACGTACATGTATTTGAGAGGCGTGGTGCTGCAATTCACGGTAACAGCTTTTTCCCGTAAAAACACAGAGAAACTTAGAGTCGCAATGGGTATTGTTTAAGGAGTTGAAATGGTTACGTAACCCATCCATGTTCGCTTCGCCTCAGGTTGCTCTCACCTCTCTTTTCCGAAGAGTGCCAACCATGCATCCTTCGGTAATTTTCGGATTTTCGCCAATTGTTAAGCGAAAGTATATTCGGTAAAGTTTGTGTTGTTGTCGTGTGGTGCTGAGCGGAATTGACGTGCTGGCGAAAACGGAAGTGTTGTGAGCTTCATGAAAGTGAGTTTTACCGTTTTAAAGATTCCTCTCATATTTTTATGAATATATAATGAGTGTGTTTGAACCAAATTTGAAAGTCTTTTATCGATACTTTCTGGTTGTACTCAATGGTTTACGGTCAGTCATACCGTCCTTCACACGTGCGTCAAGAAAGGACATGTTTATGAAACTGCTGGCGTGTTATGTTTTGATTGGCGTGAAGCAGTGTTTCTGGCGTGCGAGCTCACAAAGTAACTATGGTTGCTACGAGACTGGCAGTACGATGCCATCTCGTCGTATTTTTCGCATAATCTCGTGTAATTATCAACCACAAACAAAGCCTCCAAAAAGTTTAACACCTTTGAAGCTCATTTTAATATGAAAAGCCAATAGTCTACCTAGACGATCATGGAACAAAAGGCATGCAGCGTTTCCAGTCTGTCTGTACTATTTGTCTGTGGTAAAAACAGTTAGAGCGTGGAAGGTGTGTTTTGATATTTTGGAATTTGCTATTTTAAAAGATCATTAACTGTGCTGTCATTTCATACAATAGACAATTTTGGGACCCATCCTGACCGGAGCAGCATGCTAGCAGGGTACGCTACCCCATTCTGGACATATGGTACCACCACTAACTATCATTGGTTCAGGATGGTCCTACTTAAATTTATAAATTACAAGCGTCGAATGGACCTAGTAATGTATTATCTTGAATGGAATGATTATTAGACCAGTTTATGGTCATTTTTTCAAAATAAACGCCACAGGAAAATCAAACACACTAACAAATACAGCGTGGCACGTTCTCTGCACTATGATGATGTTTCCGCCTCTTCATAATATAAAAAAGCAAATAATCCCAAATTATCACACTGTTCCTAAGCACCGCAAAATATCAAAGATGAAATGTTGGCGTCATAAAGTTTGTGGCGATAGAAAAGGGAACACGACAGTTTCAAAGTCGCGTGATCTTGTAACTCTTGTGACATATCAAATAATGGCCAAATAAAACGCGTGACACAATTCTGACCGAGAGTGCACACAACGCTATGATTAAACCGAAATAAGGCATGATATGCTTATTGGATGACAATTCCAGAACCAACAAATTCAAGATTAGTCGTAAATTAGTAACATTCTACAAAACCCTCTTACAATTTTTGAGTTTCAACCATAGTGTTGCTGTTCACATTCGTTTCCAAATCTAGTAAACTGATTATGCACACCTGGATATCCCAAATAATTTTAAGGTAATGTCATTATCAATATTTTGGTGACATTCAATCATTTTCATCAAAACATTTTCATTTTTCTGTTGGTACTTCTTCAATAAACACTGAGTGCATCTCAAATTTGGGAACAAGTCATTCCAAAGTTACCGGTTTGTCTGCCACGAGTAAACGAAAAAAGTTTGTGTGTAATACACTCACTGTATAATGTGCTATAAAATCTCAAGTAGGTCTGACTTATGAAAATAATCATTAGCAGCCATTTAGTCCTTTTCTCACCACGATTTACATATATTCAAATACATCGCTCACGGTTTTACGTGACATTCTTCTCATGAGCGATATCACCGTGTTATTTGATAAGCTAGCAACGCATCGTCACTGTTCAGGTGTTGTCTACCTAACCGCTGAGGAAGGGTCCCTGCGTTATGAATACTCATGGCAATCGAAGTTACTTGCGTCAATACACGACACACCAACTTACATTTATATATTGCTCTGGTCACGTCCAATTATTTTTCTGCAATCAATATTTCAATTATTACTACAGGCACTAAAATGTATCAAAATAAAAATCGCTTACAAAACATCCATTACGGAAATTATAGCAGTTCGCCGTTTAGACATTTGGGACTTATCAAAATTTTACCTGAAATTGCTGAGAGTATAATGAATTTGCAACTATAACGATTTTCAGATTCTCTAAGATCGGCAAAACAAGAACGGCCCAGCTTCTTCAGAGCAGATCTTACCTGTATTGTAAATTTTAGACCAAGCGCACAATAAACATTGCTGTACCACATAAATCGTGACAGGACAGGGTATGTGAGCCATGCTGGTAAGCACGTTTTCATGGCGCCTACTAGTCGAGAGCCAGCTGAAAATCGTCCATAATTGTTGCAATGTCCAGTAAACTTTCAGCAATTTCAAGCAACTTTAGATTTCATTTTTCAGCTGGGCGATAAAGGTAATGGGTCAAATCATGAATTAATAATGTATTCAAGGCTAGCATTGGGACAAAATTTTCAACTTCGCAACCGAGGAATCTACATTCAGCAATGTAAGGTATCACCAACCGGAATCCATTTTCGTGACTTGACCGAAATCCCATCTCGTAGAAAATTCAGAAGAAAACCATATGTACAACGAACGACACAATAGAGCTTGGTTAACACGGAGCATATCTGTTTTCAATAACAGCGCATGCTCACATCAAATGAACTTTTGACTCTTAGGGCTCGAAATCACTGAACGGTAGTATAAGCATACGACCTCGAAAGCCGAACATTATTTACACTACCCGCATCCTGCGACACACGCGCAAATCTGTAAACGATGAGTTCATGAAAAGTCAGCGGTGGTCAAAACTCCCTTTGGTGCTATGTAGTCTCGAATTCAGTGACGAGCACAATTTTTACACTTTATTTAAATCACCCGAATGCTTGATTGATATCGCACAAAGAAGCCACTGATATTGTACTATTAGTGAAGTCGATCATTTGCCCTGTCTAATTTTGAACAAAGCCTAACAATTGAGACAAGGAAGATCAGCTCTCCTCCCCCCCACCCCCGAGTTGATCGGTCATGGTGGATAGCGTGACTCAACTGCTGCCTTGCTCAACGCAGTACAATCTCTTAGTGTCACATTACTATAATGATATACTCCGAACCAATGCGTGTGCTTCCAGGTTAACATTATGTCTGCGGACATTTTCTGATCTGCTAACAGCGTTGTATCACAGCAGGAGCAGTTTCATCGCATCGACTATCGGTTGATATTAAAATAAGGCATCTTGTAACGGTGGTGAGGGACAGTTTTCATTTAGGTGCTGTTAACTTGTACCTGAGTTGAACAAACACAGTCGAAAACTCATAACGCTACAGAAGGCGCAAAGACAAGCGGACAAATTTACGATCTTGTTTGATAAATCAACATAAAACACTGGACTATGCTACCCCCTTGATAGCTGCCTTGTCAAGAGTAACGGTTGAAGGGATAGCAGCTGTAACGTTTGATATATTTGCTCTGTGGATCATCTGTATCGTCCGGTGCATTGATCACTTATTTGTGAAGACAAACTTACATCGCAGCATATTTGTGAGCGTTTGATTTTACTTTTAGTCGATTTTGTTGAGAAACGAGTAATTTTTAAGAGATGTTCCGTAGTAAGTTACATACATACATATAAACAAACAGATAAATAACAAACAAACAAACAAACAAACAAACAAACAAACAAAAAGAAAACTAACGCGCGGCTGATGCAACCGGAAAACATAGGCACGAGGCACTTTCCGAGGAAGTCAAAAAATAATGCCTACATTGCTCATCTTCACCTTCAGCAGTCGATGAAAGTGAATTACTTTAATCCATATACTTCATCCCACCATCTGCGCTTTCTTACTGTGGCTTAGATCGGATCAAATCATTGCCCGATCACTACGAGATATTGTGAGACGTGCATTATTGAATTTTAGTTACAGAATAGTCATCAGGCAGGGAAATTAAAGCAGCGGGCGTCAATATATCAAAACGCAGGCAAACAAGATACGACAAACATCAAATATGTACATAATGTGTATCTTTTTATCGTGAAATATGCCAAAATTATAGAAGTAGCATTGCATTTTGATATTTCAAATCCAGCCTTATCGAAGCTCTCGTTTTACTAAACCTACCTTATCAAGCTTATGTGTTCGTCATGGTCGACTGTGTGAAACCTTCCAGGACTGCAACACAGTACATATTCATTGACCCTACTTGCTTTGATATGTTTCTTAACAAAAAAATGTTGATGTGTGTGTGTTTGCATCATCATTTCGTCAAACGTTAGCTAATTGTTCTTCAGTTGTCGAGTGTTTGAACTGGTTTAAACAGGCTGTTGTCTTGCAAAGTCTTTTGGGATGTAAGACTCTGAAAATAAGTATACTTAGCGCAGTGTACACTGGGAAGGGACATCACACTAAAATGATCCTCGATTGACCATGTTCGTAGGTTTCTGGTACATTGAAAACACTGCTATAGCTACAACCTTAAACAAAATTCATGGTTTTTTCGAAGCAAATATTTAAGAACTATAAGTTTGTTATTTCATTTGTGTTGTCAGGAGATAAACGGCAACTTGCGTGCAAAACATGGTTATCGCACAAAGCATTTTACAAATGACTGTAACTGTGATCGGTACTGAGTTGTGACGCCAACAAACAAAACTTAAACAAACAACGGGAAATTGAACTGATGTAATTATTAACTATCGTGCGATCAAATATACGGTTGCAACGTTTACTGTATGTTTAGCTTTTTAGACTTTTTTTCGTCACTGTAACACACAGTAAGCAACAATTAATGTTTTATTAATATATGAAAACGTTATAAACTATTTAAATTTCTGTTGCAAGTTAACTTCTGCAATCTTTGCATTCACTCGAATCTAAACACGATGATAGAACACTAAAAATCATCATCATCCAAACTGATTCTTGGGACAAAACTGAGCCAAGCACCAAGCAAACTTTTCTGTTTCTGAAGTACTCTATTATGGTGTATACGTACATGTCTGTTTGAAATGGTCACTCTACTGTCTCGGGAGGTTTGACTACTGCGTAGCCTGTATGAGCATAACTTTCCCCTTATTAATGTGGTATATAATAATCTCATTCCATTTGATCATCAGTTTGCCACTATCGACATTTACTTCGCTGAATGCAAGTTAATTTGTCTTTCGTGCATTAATTGATCCAAAAATAAGTTGTAGCAGAAGGTGGGAGTAATCTCCTTAATTGCGTCAAATTTGTTTGAAAAAATGATAAACAAAATGATAAACAACAGAGGGCTTTGACTTATCAGTTTCTGGCGAGGAGTCAGAGATATTCCTCGTGGGAACTTATAGTGCTCGATGCGGAAAGCAGAGTAATAATATCTGTTCCTGAAGCTTCGTTCATCCTGCAATCTTCAGACGGCAGTGAAAGAATTCTTAGCCCTACACTCTCACTTAAATGTTTTTTGACGTACCATTCTATTTGTAGATGGTGTTAAACTTTGATAAATAATATTTGTTTTGGTGGCACTATTTTGAAACAAACTCAGAGCTAGTGTTTAATAGCGTTAATTTGTCAGCACTGATAATGTGAAGCTCTTCTGATATACAAGGATAACGTCGCTTGCTTATGTTAGAGAAACTCGATGCTTTGTTGACCATGAGATGTCAAAGACTTGGTTCGTTTCTCATAAGGACCAGACAGACTTTGAGAGCTCTGTGCCGATACCTTTCGATGTGGAGCGATTGCATGTGATTAGCGAAGCGTGTCTTGAAGGTGTTATCAGTGAGTCCGATGTAAACATTCTCCGTGTTGTCCCAGTAGATAACTTGGCCTTGTAAACCGCACTTTTGACTTGACAGTTACCCTTCAAGGGGCATGTAGACTTGTCCCGGCAATTACAGTCTTTACGCAGGTCTCCTGTGATTACGCTCTTATTATCATGCGATTATACTAGTCATACTCTTTAAAAAGCTGTAACTCACTTTAATTGTGTTTGTATTGAAGATCTTGTGAAGAAAGTGTTTGTCAACAAGTTGAACGGATTTCTTGCCGATATTAGCAAGAACATGGAAACTAAACAAGTACAAAGTAATAATATATATTACTTACGTTTCATGCATCTGCAATCTTCAGACAGAAGTAAAATGACTTTTGCTCTACACTCTCATTGATATGGTTGGGACTTACCATTATATTTGTTTGTGATGTTAAATTATCTTAAATCAACTCGGAACGTTTGTTTAATGAGATGACATCATACAATAGTAGATTTACTAAGGAAACACAAAAACAAGAGACATGCGCTTAGACCTAAATACTTGTAAGGAGTATTTGTACTGAGGGGTATTGACCTGAACAATTCAAAAAAGTTATGTCCAATATTCCAAGGTGCATTACGTTTTGTGCAGGTATCACATACAATCATATTCCGTGGACATTGCTGAAAAAGTATGAGAAAACCATGAAAAGGTGTCACTTTGTCGTTGACCGCCAGGGGGCGACGACATCATGACTCAACACGTTAACGATCGGAAAATGACGCCAACGCCTCGTTCACCCAGCAACAAGAAACAAACATGTAAGTCTTTGTCTTATACTCTCCTACATGGGTTTACAGCACGATTTGGGGGATAAGCGTTAAATGATTTCGTTGCTAAGCATATTAGAAACATACTTCTTTCAGGACAATTTTACGCTACTTAGATAAACGGTTTTACTAACTTGTTCAGTTTTCTCTATGATTTCACTAGTGCGCTTAACATGCGTATTTGCAAGATTACATTTGACAGAGTATGATATCTAGACCATGTAAGAAAACATTCCCAAAGTTTAATAATTATGATCAAACCTACGAAAGAAGCATAAAAACGTTATACCTTTATGACAGTTCGCGGTGGATTGACCTCGTCGCGAAATTAAATGATATAAAAGACTTGAGTTTTATGGCTCACTCCGTGCATTCGTAAAGAAAGCAACTGCTGTAAAACACACAGGAGTTCATTTGTACGACGAACAGAGATTTTTACTCCTCTGGGCACAACCTTGTTGAACAGAATCTATCCTACGCCTTGATTCATACACCAGGCCAAACAGGTTCTTCCTCAAGTAGGTAACATCATATTTCTTTAGCAATACAGCAAAAGTTTGGAGTACATGAAGGCATACCGGGGAAATTAATCACAAAGTACAATATTGTGGCCCTGTCACACTTTGACGATATAGCCAGCGTATGCCAAAGTATGAACAATTTGGCGAGTACACTGGGCGTACGTAAATACGTTAAATACGTAATGGGTAAGTTTTATATAAGTTAAGAGCACACTGAAGCACGCTGGTATACGTCGCAGTACGTCGAAATCGTCGAAAACGTTTGTGAATGCACAAACATTTTTGACGTGTGCCAACGTATGGCTCATACGTCCTGCACATGCGGGCCGTAAGGGCCCTGTCACACCCTGACGATTTAGCCAGTGTATGCTAACGTATCAAAATGTGTCTAAAACGCTGGCTTGCTGAACTGACGTTGTTTTTTTCCAATTTTTGTCGTATACATAGCATATTCATAACGTACTCATAGGTTAAAAATACGTTTTGGGTACACTTTGTATAATCTCGACGTATTACAACCTATGAGTAAATTATAAGTAACGTATATGAACATGGACGGATGAGTTATACGTTTGGCATACGTTGAAAAGGTTTTGTGCATGGGCAAAAGTTTTCGACGGCCTCGACGTACCACGACGTATACTAGCGTGCTTCAGCGTGTTCTTAACGTATATAAAGCTTACCCATAACGTATTCGACGTACACCAAGCGTATTCCCAAAATTTCCATAAGTTGGCATACGATGGCACAATTTTCAAGGTATGACACGGCCAACAGTTATAGGTAGGTTATGCGCTCCTTGACACACGTTGATACAAGTTACTTGTACGTTACTCATATGTTGAAAATGTGTCAAGATAATTGCGTAGCGTACCCAAAACGTATTTTTAACCTATGATTACGTTATGAATACGCTATGGATATGCCTAAAGTTGAAAAATACTTCATGAGTTCAGCAAGCCGGCTTTTTAGAGAAATGTTGATACGTCGCGATCGGCATACACTGGCTAAATCGTAAAGATATGACAGAGCCCTAGGTGAGTTGCAGAGTGATTGCACGCATAATCACCGACCATGGAACGTTTTGTTGTTCAGCGGATGATGACATTAGCCGATTCGTCAAATTCTAGGCGCATTACTACCCGGCATTTTCGGCATCGATCATCCTAAGCCATTGCTGTTGTTTAATTAAGTGGATATACGTCCTTGCTGTACATATCCAAACACTGCACCAGACATATTTCTTAATGTACAACAAACATTCATCATTCGGGGCTCAAGTGCACTTGGGCGTAGACCCCTGTTATCATTATCCGCACGATCACAGTGTTTAGACATAACTGATCTGGCTTCATCTTCTTCTTCCTATTCCGTTACTAATGTTTTGGTCGACCTAGAACTCTCGCTGTACGTTAACTTCATAAACTCGTGGGTCTTTATGGAGACATGTGAGTGCTCATGCACCTAACCCTTAAAATTCTGATTGGTCACATGACCAAACGACTAAATGACCAATCGGCAATATTTGATTTTGTCAAATCAAGAAATTGCTTTTTCTCAAACACTCACTGACTCACACAGATTTAGATGTAGTGGGTAGGGCCTATTTGCCCAAATCAACCATACCCACCACGTCTATTAAAATCCATGAGTTTACTTTTCTTGTTTACGCACACACTTATATCGATGACAATCTTTGGAAAGGCTATTACATCAGGTTGTCAACCCCAACGTTTGGGCACCGATTTAACTTACTCTTTGTGACACCATTGTGATTCTGCATAAAGCAAAAATTCACAAATTTCCCTACAAATACAACACTAACATTCGTCAGCACGGCAAACCTATATGCAGACTAGCGAGCCGGTTTTCAAAGACACTCGAAACACGGTTAGCGTGTAATGCCCAAGATATTCTACAATGCTTGCCGTATAGCATGGTTATGGAGTGATCGTGCATGGAGGTATTAGCTCAGCTCCTGACTCAATAATCGCAGCGAACGACTAACCATGGACTAACGTAAGCGTGGTAGAAAAATAAAACCAAAGGGGTTATTACTGGTATTTACTTCAAGGAATTTTCTGTCACAGTATCAACCGATGCGTGATGGTAAGCTATTAGCCCTACGGCCGGTATGAGTCAAGAGTGCTCGGTTACATCTACGCCAAAGCCGTATTATAGGCCTGCTACACAGAGCAGACATGCGCAAGTCAGACGCCTTCGTTTATTTTTACATGTAGACTTTGGTCCTGGCAAATATGCAGCCATCTAAGTCTATGTACGATGATTTGCGTTCATCCAATATGTTTCCCTCCATTATGGTGGAGAATAACGCAATGAATTGGACATGTACAGAGAGGTCCACACCATACCTATTGTGCATCAGCTGAATTGGCAGTAGCCCATGGTTATTGGAAAAGACCCAGAGTAGCCTAACCTGAACTTTCCTACGTAAACGTCTTTCTTTTCTAAAGTACACCACAGCAACTAAACTGCAAATCTCCCTTTTGGAAACATATTTTCAGTCACTCCCTAACTCACTCAATCAAATACTTTGACTTTAATGCATGGTTGAGGAGATCATGCCTAGATATCCCATGAAATAAGGAAAGAAATTTTCCGAACCAAATACTAATCACATACAAAAGAAACAAAAACATCAAGACACATTAGTGAAGGCAAGACTAAACAAACAAACAGCATCGGCACGGTTAAGCGTTTTCAAATACTGTTAGAAGAGCGGAATATCAAACGTGGCCCGAACTAAACACATAAATCCTGCGAGTGATGAAGGAACTACTCAGTGTTCCAGAACGAAAACGACACACGATCACAGTGTCTTAGAAATAACTGATCTGGCTTCGACTCGCCATCGCAAATGTCTACACAAAATTAAAAATCCTTCTCCAATACCAATGCACCATTTGAACTCGAACTTTACTCATATCATCATTAGTGTTAGTACATTCAAATAGGCAAAATGTATAAGAATGGGTTACATGGATTTGCTATCACATTGCCATTTACCAAAAGTCTATGATAACCAATGACCATTTGAACTAAACTTTTATTTATATCATAATAACTATGCGGACATTTAAGTTTCTATAGGACATTTAGGTCAGTCATACGGTTGAGCAGCGATGTTGGATTTTGAAAAAACCTCTGATCACTTGGGTTTTCTAACCAGAATCTTCTTCTCTAACACCTGCGCACCATTCTGGGCCAGCAATAGAGCTAAAACTCTGTTTTTTGATGGACAGAGAAATATATGGCAGGAAATTTTACTCTGAACTATTATGTGACCAGGATGAATTTGAACTCTATGTAACAAATATGCCTACAAATTAGCAACCAAAAGCGCTTTTCTGTTGATATTTGAGAGGATGAGGCACCTACTAGTGCTACATCCTCTGCTTCATCATGCTCACATCTATTTCTAGGATAGCCATTAGGTTTAAAACTTTGGTTTATGGCGGGCAGGAATAATAATGGGGATCAAGCTGTTTGCAAAAATATCACGTGACCAGGATTATCTTTGATCTCGATAACCTAAATGTACCTACAAGTCAATACCTACAAGACTACAACCTGCAAATTTGGCGGGTGAAGATTGAGTATTTGCGTATTCAAACCTGACTTGTATGCATAGGTGGATTCATTGCAGTATACCAATGCGGAAATGGTAGCAGCCTTACTCTGCAGGCTTGATCCTACTTGAACTGTGCTCCAACTGCAATCTCAAGGTGCTCCCGTGCCGGCGTTCCAAACTTTCGACAACCCTGCACAAGTCTTACTGCTTAGGACGATAGTATTACAATATTTACCATGATAAACTCAAATGCCATTATTTCATGGGCCCTTCAGTAGTAGTATTCTTCAGATAGTCAACATTTTTCTAGAGATTAAATACGTTTTGGATTTTATAGTTAACATTTTAAATTTAAATCATCACAGGGGAACATAGGTGAATGGAAACAAAAATACTTTAACAATAATAACCTTTTTCGAGCACCGGGCTAGCTACGTACACTAGCTTGTATAGCCATGCTTGCCAGCTCGTATTCTCTATCGCTTGTCAAGTAGACATACATAAGCCCGTGTAGATGTGGGAGTCTAGCGTCTCTTGTGCCCATCGAAAGCTAGAGGCCTAGTAGACTAAAGAAATTGAAATCAGTTGTCTCTCGAAAATCTTCAACAAATAAATAAATAAATAAATAAATAAAATGGTATAGCTTTTACTTCTTCAATTTTCAATTTCAATTTCCACACTTACTAATATCAATCGATGGGTAGTAAATGGTTTACACCTAAAGTACTTTGGTTTATTTTCATTTGTAACCCCCTGCAAACATTAAATTCACATGACATTAAAAAATCAGTTCGATTTTTGCATTCAAATTAAATCAGAACTGTCAAGTTTGGTTAATTTTCAGCCTTTAACATATGGGTTGGACGCGAGATCCAAGCATTTTACGCTATTAAATTATTGTACGTGATGACCTGTAGAAATTTTTTGAACTTTTTTCAGCCGTAAATTAACATTTATCGTTTCAGGATAAAGATGGCTTCTTTACAGGCTGATAAATCCTCGAAAGCTTTCATCTTTATCGTAATGGTGCTTGTGTCTGCAACACGGCTACAAGTAAGTTGATCAATATACTGACACATCCTGAGTAGCCCCTTTGTGCCAATTGCTGGATAGGAGACAGCGTTTGAACAATGAAAGTATCTTGTAGTTGCTGTTGAGGAAACAAACGTTTGTCAATATATCTTTTCGTGTTCGCCTATACTGTTTGAGTCTGTTATATTCTTGATAATAATAAGTGTAACCTTTGTGCTTTTCCATTATAGGTACTCTCTATAACATTCAGTTTTTTAAACATTGTTAGCATCATTTGAGCTAAATCTTTGCGCCATTGACGAAGACGAGTAATAAAAATGCATCTCCTTAGTTTGTCTCAAATATGTCTATAAGTCAATAATATGGTAGTAAGGTTTATAAAGAATCATGTGATCACGCTGTAATTGTACTAGTCCTTGACATGACCACCCCTACTTTTAAGAAAACCCTTCAGTATTTCATCATTTTTCAATATTTCAATATTTCTGTGATAGTTTGCCAATACTGACCATTGGTAAGACAGAGTCTGAAGAAAACTCAAGCCTGATCAGCACTAAATTACATGTCTTAAATTATGACCCTCTATTATAACATACAAACTAACAGACAGGGGCTCCACATGTGAATCAAGTTGAGCACCTTCTTCGTGTCAAGTAGAGCTATTGTTTTCATAGTTAGGAGACTGTTATCATGTGGTTTTTAATTTATTCGTTCTCTTTTCTTTTACCCGTCCTTGTTTGTCTCTGTGGATTTAAATATGAATAATGACAGTAACTACGTTTTCAGATATCAGATACGACAATTGTTTATCTTTAATAAGGCTATATTATGAAAAACAATCGTCCGTTTGTCAAACAAAGAGGATTCCAGTAATTAAGGGTTTTAAGTATACAGTACTCTGTAAAAATCAATAACGGAATCATGAAATCAATATGAATATCAAAATAAGTACAACACATAAAAAAACGTTGTCTTGACTTCCTTCATCAGTAGCAAATGTTATGTGTTGGATATTATCTACTGCCATATTCCATTTAAAAACGCCCGTGTGATTCATACACATTTTTTTAATAGGGCGGAGGCAAATATAGTGAAGAGTGGTTCTGATAAATACTACTTGATACTCCGAACCACTATCCGTTTTGTGTACTATATTGGCACAAATTAAGCTGCCAGTTGTGAATGCCAATACATTATTACTCTCATTATTACTCTCAAATTTAATACGATGATAATGTCCATACACGTGCAAGTTGGGTATTAGCGTTTTTCATCATACAATTAAATCAAAAACGTGGCGCTTTTATCATCACTGGTTACTATACTAAAATAATCGCAATCATACCAATCCATAATCCAATGACAGTAGGTCAGAATTCGTAAGACAATAGTTGTAAACCTATACACAAAACAACATAGAACAGACAGTAAATAGACAGTACACAAACAAAGTCATATTCATGAAAGAAAGATATATGGACTCTGGTCAGAAGAGCAAGAATTGGTGTCAGGTGTATCGAAAATAGTAAGCGCATCCTGCCCCACATGTGGCACCCGCCATATATCAATCTATAATTCAGATAGGTAGTGGTCATTAACTAAGGCCCAATGTCACCGATGCCATCAGTGATTATTTGTCGAAGAGAGATATTTTATTTATCTACAACTTCAAGGGATGAATGTGCTGACTTAAAATCATTTTGTGGGGATTTAGCAAAGTGACTTGTTGTTATTTATTAGACTACCAGTCGTACAATTGTTCGTCGAGAATTCTGCTGAAAACAATGACCTTATATTCTCTCAACAGACCGGAGCTGCTGACCTTACAAGTACAAGTGAGTTTCTTTTGTAGCTACGCAGTGCTTTGACTAATTAGTCGCTACACCTTAAAGAGAAGGAAACATATGCTATTGGTCAGTTTTGTAGCCTAGAGGTCTTTTTTGGGTTATATAGAACAACACTCGCAAATTTTTCCCAAAACTTTACTGATCTACCTCTTCGTTGGAGGAGGAGGCTCATTTTGAAGCTTCGAAGTAGTTTTCTTAGTCTTATTTTTGTGAAATTCGAAGTGTAAGTATTCCGTCGAGAGTTAACATAGGGATGGCGGTTATGTGGAGTTAAACTTTAGATAAATGTTAAACAGTTTGTGTCTCCAATGTCACATTATGCACGGTGACCACTTTTGTTGATTCCGAAAGTAAATAGTCTAAAGTGTCGCTACGGAAAATTTGACAACAGTATGAGCACCCACCACATTGCTGTTAAAACAGTGGTCTAGGTTTTACTTTTCAGTCTTCTCGGGACGTATCTACTGACAGAAATTCATTAGATATTGTACTTAATTTCCAATGTTTTAACAAAATAATCGGAGTTATACATGCTACCCCTATATCTCTGGACTTAACAGTTTTTCGAACAAATGGGTAGGAGTCAATATTGGTGTTTGTTTGTACTTATAGCACACTGTCACTGAACGAAGTTTAAAAGAGCTATGTTCATCGTTGTATGCATACTCATTCTCGACGTTTAATATTAAACGAGAAAATGACCGCAAGATAGCAATGTAAATTATCACTAAACAATGCGACATGAATACAGAATAATTTTGAATTATTTGCACCCGCTTTGACAAAGTCAACTGAGGCATAATTGTATCATAGCGATTGCATGAAGTACTTGACAAAAAACTGTTTGCATGGTAGATATAATCGCAAAAATAATTTACGTGAATAATGGTTCTTTTGTCGAAATTTGGACACTTCTTCTAATTTATTTATTTTTTGATAAAATCGTGTAAAACACGTGATGCAAAGACGGAACCATTTTAGTGATGGTGGGGATTCTCGTATGAAGCTTTTACTTAGTGCCGAGAGTTCTGTCTTGAGGTATGGAATATGCTGTGACGAGACAATCCTTGGAGTTTGATATAAATATACGTTGATTTGTGATCCATATGGCGATCCCTTAGATATTATCAATATATGATTTCTTTATCAGTCGCTAGATTTAATATCATTTAGTCGCAGATAGTCTATACTCTAACATTCCAAAAAATTGATAACTGGTCTTATCTCTGTCAGTTAAAAAAAAAGGAAACATATGCTGCGAAGTTTTTGCTCTATCTGGCAGTATTTCATCCTTTAACATCGCCAGGCAATGCCTGGACACTCTTGGGCCTAGCATCAATGCAGCTGTCTTTACGTTTTTCTGCTCGTTCAGGTATTAGTGCGGTTACCCAACAATTGACAAATGTTGAAGAGTGTTCGGAGTGGACCGAATGGATGGATGATGAGAATGGTGGAACGCTTGATCCCTCCTCCAGCGGAGAGTTTGAACTCCTCCGTTTTTTGAGAGGTTGCTACGTATTCTGTAATGAGCCAACTGATATTGAGTGTGCTTTGGCCAATGACACCAATATCCCGTACAACGAAACTGGACAAGTTAGTCTGAAATGTAACTTAAAGGAAGGATTTCTGTGTCTCCATAGCCAACAAAGCGGTAATTGTTCAAACTATGCAATCCGTTTACTGTGTCCGGCAGAGTGCTCATCACTAATAACGCCTGCCCCTACCCCAGGTAAGGCAATGATGTCATTGATTATAAAAATTGATTGTTGATATCGCCTATTTAAGTCTTAAATAATTACGAGCAGTCATGAATCTTCAGCCAATATTGATATCGCCGATAACAGCAACATCTCGCTTAGGAAAATAATTATCTTAGCACTGAAGTGTGTTCATAATGCTTAGGCATGGTTGATAATGCAAAATGAATAATCTTTTTTTAATCATCTTTAGGTCTCGAATGGACACTAACGAATCCGAAAAATAAAAGTGACCATTGTGAAAATGAAACTTCAATTGACATTAAATGAATAATTGAAAGCGCTACGTTTTGGTGTCGTTTTTGTTGCTGTTTCTGTTGCTGTTGTTTTGTTGTTTATAGATTCTGTGAAAACTATCATCATAGTGTGTGCGATAATCGCCGGGCTGGTAGTCGTGATAATAGTGACGATACTTGTTGTGTGCGTCATAAAGGGTTCCTGTGCGACTATCAATGGCAAATGGAAAGGCAGGAGTTAAGTGAGTGTGAAAGAGGAGAGCAAGCTGGCAACGGACAATGAGCTCCAGTGAGTCCAATCGACAATACGGTGAGTGTAAACTTTAGGATGTCTTACTGAGCGTAAGTGTTTGAATAATCACAAATTATTGTTCTCATCCATAAAATTATGACATAAGAAATTGAAAACTTGCTAATAAATTGTGCCATTTTTACAAAACTGTGACCATTGCATTGACCGGGATCACTGATCGTGACTAAATCGGCTACATGCTTGAACTTTCTTTTTTTCTTCGTTTACTGAATTTTAATGTTCGATACTAATAATCTTTACGTGCTTTGCGGACCGACGTTGTACATTTAAAGTGCCATAGCGTGCGCTGTAAGACCGTGGTCAACAAAAAACACGTATCAGAGCCGTGAAGTTAGTAATACGAGCGACATCAAACGTTTATCGCCATGTTATGTAAAACTTTTGGAAAAGCAGTGTCGCACCCCGTCGCCTACGACGTTATTTATTTACTTGCACAACTTGCTGAGCAAAGTATCTCGACGTTGACCGATTACACATGTACAAGGTTCGTAAATGGATATGTAGGAAGAACGATGTGTTGTAAATTATCGTAAATTACATAACATAGCGAGATGCGATCATCAGCAAAAGTTCGATAGAAAGAAATACAGAGCCTTTAGGTAACGTTTGTAAATCAGATGATTTTGCGATTTTACGACCGTATACTTGAAGATGGGCGACGGATGACGACTTAGGTAATCTAGAATCGCACGATCACATTCAATGTGATTCATATTCACTGATTGAGTTCACTTTCAGATCTTTCAAAACAAAACGCTAACACAATCAAACACACTCGCGCTGGCTTAATTCTCGGATAGAATGTTTGAGTATAGCAATGCACGTACATGTAGTAACAAGGATAATAACTAAGTTCTAAAATGCACGCGCTTGCTCAAATTTGGACAAGGTGTGCCCGGGCGTTATACGCAATTTATCGCCCTCACATTTGTGTAATAATTTGCCATGTGCCGCCCAGGGACACTTTTGCCCGAAAATAGGCAAGCGCGGGCATTTCTGAGAACTAGCTTCATTCTGGTTACTATGCGCGTTGCTCTCAGCCAACATTCCATTCGTAAGCAAAGCCAGGGCGAGATTCGAACGTTTCCTCGTTCTGATCGTAAGGGCGACTGTGAAGGTAGCGAAATCGTTTGATGTATCTTAGGGTTTCATATTAAAACCCAGTGTTAACTGAGCTCGCTATCGGCGATGTCTGCGATTTTGAAAAAAAAATTAAATTGACTTGATTATAAATTAGATCGAGTACAATCATGCGACAGGTAAGCAAAGTCTAGACGTCACACGTCGGCCAGCTTCAAGTACAGGGTCATTTCATCGCGAAATCCTCACAAACTTAAAGGTACAATATTTTTGTCAATCAAACGTCTTGCTGATGATCGCATCTCGCTGCCGGGGTAATGTAATTTATAATAAATTAAACCACGCTGTTCTTCTTACCCCTCGATTTACCCCTCATTGTTTTGTTTTTGATATAAGGACGTTGTCATAGAAATTCTACAGGTAAGCAAATGACGTCATTATGCATAATATTATATAGGGCTCAGCCCTTGGTGTCGCGCCAGGGGTTAAGATTGGCAATGTTATTTGTATTGATTCATGATAAAATGTAATTAATTGTTACTTCATATACGTTAATATGACAACTATGCCCAGTTTCCCTCTGATGACAGGAGTTCAAGTACGTACACGACGTCAAACCCTGCAGCAGTGCAGGTATAGATTTTCTGTAACGTGTAAAAATTTTGGACAAAAATTGGCAATTTTTACAATGATAACAGCCTATTGCGTTAAACAAGGGACGTATTATGCAATCATTATCATTGCAATGGTAACCGCACTGCCCATCTTCCACTTGCAAGCTGAAAACTATAGCGTTCCGTCTAAAAACTGGCAATTTTTGAATCTAATTATTGACACAGGGGGCGCTTTTCTAAAATCCAATCCCAGCATTCTTTGCGCATGCCCCCGTTCATATGCACGACAGTTTTCTCCCTTTATCTATATTAACGATATTTTGTATCAGCGACAAGGTGCATAATAACACTTACTGGCTAATAAAAGAGGTATATTTTATAAATGGCATGTTATATAATAGTAATTTGCACGTTTTTGTTTATTTACGAGTACTCAAAAAAAAAACATGGCGGCGCCCATGAAAGTAGGGTACACTTCCGGTCACTCGCATAGTATATTATGAATATGCGCATGCGTAGTCAGTAAGCCGCTGGCGCGACTATTAATTCAAAATGGGATACGGCCATCGCTTTTCCAAAATGTTAAAAAATGGCGATAAATGTTTGATATCGCATTTAGTTCTGTATTTGCACAATATAATATACATATTTACCATTCTATAAGGTATAAGAGCCCTTCAGCCGTACAACCTCGGTCGTTAAAACCCGTATCAGGGCCGTAGAATTATTGTTACACTAATCTCTCTCTCTCTCTCTCTCTCTCTCTCTCTCTCTCTCTCTCTCTCTCTCTCTCTCTCTCTCTCTCTCTTAAGGTCATATGATTCATCTCAACATTTGCTTTACATTTACTAAATTTCCTAATGAGATGCAGTATTCAGATAACGAAAAATCCGAGCGTAGAATGTGTGTATCAAATATGCGAAAGGGAACTCGAAAATCGATGATCCTAATGATTTGAAAACACTGTGAATTTCTACACCATAACATAAATTCGCGGCACTGCACGTGCGCTAAAACTTCAACGCTTGTTCCGTTTAACTTGCTTTCCAGTATTGAAACACTGGTAGTGAACTTGGAAATACAGAGAAAAGACACTCAGGAAGTGAACTACACGAACTCAACGTATGTAGAGGTACCCGTACTTCACATATTAATCGCCCAGTCCTGATTGCTTCTCTGCAAGTGTTTCCAACATTTGAGGGAAGCAAATCCAACCGCTTGAATCCAATGTCTGATAAAAATATATCTTGACCCGTTTTTTAAATAGTTAAATAACGAAGGTACGATAAAATTGTAAAAAAGCTTAAACCAACCAGGGAGAAATAATGCGAATTCGTTCCATAAAACATGGTCTATTTTAATAAAAGAAGTTACAGAATTAAGGAATTTTATCTCCTGCAAACGTTCATACAGCGCCACCTGTGGCGGGGGTCAAGAGGTCATCGGGTAGGCTTGACCTATCCTCCTTTGCCCTGAGACGGTCCTCCAGGCAAGACTGCCATTTCGGCAGCTGGGCCTCATCTGAACTTTAACAACGTTTAAGGCCACGTTCAGCATAGTTACTGTTCGCAGGGGCTGCAGTAAGTTGTACCGTTCTGGCTTATTATCTAATGTCCCTAAAATGTTCAAGTGACAACATATAAGGAGAAAATAATGTTTTGTTGGGTTGGGTTGACGCTGTTTAGAAATATCTTTATGAAGTACAGGAAGTTCGTAGGGTCAAACTATGCGCTTCCCCCAGACTAGCAAATTCCATTTCACATTGCTAACAATTTTTGCTATCTTTGCATTCAACGCATTGTGATTCCATATGATTTAAATATCGGTGGAAAGTCTTCGACCTCTTGCTCATCAAGCAATGATTAAAAAGTTAAACAATCTCTTTTTTTCATACCGCCTGTCTGTGATTACTTAGGGTATGTGACGAAGAATCTTGCGATTTTATTTTGAAGTTATGTACATTCTATCCAATGAGAAGAGAAAATCAAGCTTTGGCCCACTTGTTATTCATGGCCTTGTCTCTGATTAGTGATCTTAGTACATCCAGGCTGTCGCATTTTTGAATGTCGACCATAATGTTTGTACAGCAATTCACAAAATATCGAAACATTGGCAAATTCGCAACCTTTTGGTGGAGTTTTCATGATTATCCCTTAATAGCTCTCAGGAAAACGCAATTCTTAAAGGTATGCGGCCCTTTGTCCCTTTTGACCACTTTATCACCAAATGTTGAACATTTTAAAATGTTTCTTCACATTCGGCCTTCTACATATACCAGGGACGGCATGTATCGTTCAATTAAGTTTTGAGGCAAAGGATTGATTCAAGCTTGCCAAAGACCTATGACGTGACAAAAATCATTTATTAGTGTTAACATTGATCTATTTATGCCGCCTATTAGTCGCTATAGCTATCAACAACTTTTCTTCTCCTTAGCGCCACAAGAAAAAAATATACTTTAGTACGACAGGACTCACCACTTCATATCTTGATCACGGTTCTGTAGCATGGGAGGGACTACAGTCAGTCTGAATGTAGGGCACTGCACTGTACTGGACACGTCAAAGCACGAACAATAGCTTGTCTGCAACTCCGATTTACATTATATAGTCTTTGAGGTTAAAGTTCAAGGATTCCGTTGTCATTCAGACAGAATAGATAGACAGAATAGAATACCTTCCTTCACTTTGTCGACACTTCTCTCACACATACACGCAACCAAATGTGAATGGTAAGTTGCTCAGTTTTTCCATGTTTTCTATCTGAGATTGAGTATTAGTGAGACAAAATTGGCCGAAGCACAGTGTGTATTGTAATCCTTTGTTGAATTCTCATCATTTCGGCTCTGGATTTGTGAGTCTAGTTAATGCACAATTGTTCCCCTCCCACGACTTGATATTACAGTATATCGTAAACACACTAACGTGAAAAAGCCATGAAAATCCCTACACTAATGCTTACGACGAGTTTACATGTCTGTTGATTGACAATGTCACGAACTTTTAGTATACGAGACTGGTTTTGACTAAATAATTCACATGAACGATTTGGTCCATGAGATTATTTTTTTGAAAAACAACACACGGATATAAAAGTGATTTGTATGCGGTGCATGCAGTGAATCTGATTGTTGTGGGCACAGCCTCGTTGAAAACAAATCAACCAACGCCTTGATCTGAACACCCGACTGGACATCAATTGTCTGTACAAGTAAGTAATGTCGTATACTTCGAGTGGTTTAGCTAGATCTTAGACTAGGTAAAGCCGTAAGGTGCTAGCGATGAGTTGCAAAGTTATACATAACCAAATGAATGTACTTCTCAATTTGTGTAGTTATCTAAGATTTTCAAATGCTAGGTCGCTATAAGTACTGCCATATTCGCGGAGGTACCATGCGACAGTTGTTATGGTACCGGACTCACTACCGAAGGATGGTGAGTTCGAGACAGGGTAACTGTAAGTCCAGAGTAACGGGCTCACTGTCAGAGAAAAGTGAGTTCGAGGCTCTGCGAACTTTTCACCTCCCATTTACAAATTTGAAAAGATTTCTTGGTTGGTAGAACTTTTCTTTCAGACAAGCACTGACGCAATGACACACACTCTTGTACTCAAAAGAGCTGAGTCACACTGTATTGCAACGCCGTATGAGCAGCTAAACCATTTGCAGAAACAGCTCTCTAGTGCGTGAATACATCTTTGCATTTGCCTACATTCGTTTCATAGACATTGTTCATACAGAGTAAAAAATATCCCCATGATAAACTTATTCATTGTTATCGTTGTTAAAAGATAGCTTGTATTAACTCTCGTCACATGAAATTTGACATATGTAATTTTGCCTTCGTATGTGCCTCAACATTCGTGATAAGCATAAAGGAAAACGTGTTGATTCTAGTTATACATTATCGTGAATAATTAAGGTTACTTTGAAGCTCTTTTTATAGAGTTCACATAAGATAAGTCGTTAGGCTCACTAAGTAATGTTCTACATGCAAAGAGGCCTCATGGTGTCTATTGATCGACCTACCGCATAAAGATTATGTACTCAAGTTCATTAATACATCATCATGCAGACCTATTAATACCTTGAATAGGGTCTTATCCAACCAGCTCTCTTGTCTCCTTCGATAACCCCTGACACAACAAATACCTGGCATTTTGATGTTAATTTATTCATGCATAGACCGATCAATTCTACTGAAAATCCTTTTTTCATACTTTTTAAACTCTGAATTGATATTTCTGGTTTCAGTTCAAACATGGGTACCATACAAGCTGACAAGTCCTTGAACACCTTAACTGTAATCATCATGGTTCTGTTGTCTACAATGCTACCAGGAGTAAGTTTATTCATATCTAAATGCAAGTTCAATAACCTTAATGTATTGTAATGCCAGATACAATTGTAATGTCAGGAAAGGACAACGTTGGAAGAGTGTCTGTAGATTTTGACAAGGTTGAGTTTATTATCGTACAGAGTATTTAGGTGGAAATAAACATAACAACATTATTGTCTTAAGAATAAAAGTGATTTAAGACAAGGATAAGGTAACTGCTTTTTACCTCAATGTCCAAAAAATTATCCAAACATTGTTATTGTCATTCCAAGTCAATAGTTACATCAATTGACGGAGATTCTGTCTGTGTTTCATGAACTTTTATGAACGGCGTTTGTCTCGAAAAGACGATAGAGGTAATACAAGTTTCATTCACAATTCGTGTATTCTAGCGTTAATTATACCATTCATTGAAATCATGAGCCTCGCTGATAGAAATAGCATTAGTTCCGAGCGTATAGTATAGCAATCATGAAACAATTATGATTGAACATCTGAATCGGCCTCAATTACCCTGGAGAGTACCTTATGTCATGACGGAGAATGCTTTATAATTTTCGGCCGTACTTTATTACTATACTTTAGTGTGATTCCTAAAGATTTTCTCATGATCAGAAGATCTCATGGAGAGCAGCATTGATAAACGGCGTTTTCAAACTATTTGCATTCCAACATAGTTACCGGTCGGACATTCGTGTGATATTTTTTCTCACCCAAGGCTGTCATTAGTACAGTTCAGTGATTATTTATCTCCAGATGAGCAAAATTGCATCTTACAATGTAAAAACTCGTTACGTAGTGGAAGGTTGGCACATTCTAAGGTTTCCCTGACAGTTACGTATCGAAAGAGGTTTCGAATTCAAATATTGTTTCGTATATTCGGAACAAACATTGATATTTCCAGTTATTCGGAAAAAAGATTATTCATCTTCTAGAGCACGAATCTTTAGTTCTTTAGTATATACATCAGAGCATTTTGGGCAAAATCGATTATACAGTTTTGAGTCCGTTGAAATCATTACATCCTACTTTCCCAACAGGGTGCGGCTTTTGATGTCAGAAGTGCAGGTGAGTGGCTTTTGTATAATTTTTTTGTGGTATGGCTATGTACTTTACATCATAGTGTAATGACAGTTTAATACATCAGTTGAATATGTTTTTATAGCATGTCAGTCTTTGTACGTATTCTGCATTTTAGTCAAAACTATTGATCGCAATCCCAGGGGTTCTATTTAACTATTACAAACTTGATAAAGAATAATTTTATCTGTAAACATCATCATCACTGAGACAATCACTTCCAGTGATAAGGCTTCAGTGATTGTATGTAAGGTATCTTTGATATTCATTTGAAAGGCGTGATGATTTTAAAACGCTCGCTTCGCCTCTGTTGATTACCATCGAATGCAATATTTCTTCTCTTATAACATGCACACACTTAGGTTTTTTACCATTTATAGCTGACAATTAAAAATAATTAAAAAGCGAAAGTAATCAAAGGTTACATCCGCCATACTAAAACGGAATTTTTTTATAAATGTTTCCCTTTCTTCGAAAAAGTGTCGTCTGATAAGGATTTACAATTAAGTAGGAATAGAAGTTCGTTCTTGAACTTTGACAATGTTTACGCCAGGAAGCCCTATTGTTTTGTGAGTATGTCGTTGCTTACAGTATCAACCTGTCAAGTTTTCTTGAAATCAGATTGTCAATGAGTGTTTAATGTGTTTGATATTAAAGTCTAAATCAGAAAATTATAACAAGGGTAGCTTTAATCGATCTTATCGCAAAACTTATGATACGGAGATAACTCGTCCCTCCATGATTTATCAATCTCGTCATTTTCTCAATTTCTCAATCTGACACTAAGGTACATACACTCTTTGGTTGAAAGCGGTATGTTTGTTAGGCTTGCTAGGAGGTATCAGGGGTCTTGATTCATTCAAGTTAATGACTTCGGGAAACGGGATTTTGAACAATCGATCAAATTATTATTACCATTACTACCACTATTAGAACTACTACAGCTCTTGGTCTACAATTTACACGTCACAACTAATATAACGGACACGTTACCAAACCATGACGTGAAATTTTGATATTTATTCATGAAGTTGGATCAAAACAAGCTTGCAAAATACAATGTATTGCAATCAATTTACAGAATTTAATTCGACAATATGATCGTGAAACACAATTAGCGTCTCGGTGGATGTCGCCGCTTATTAGGCGTATGTTACGTTCTACGCAATTATTCGTCTTCTTATGCAGATCTTGCTGTTTCGCTTAAACGTTTCCGGGTCAACAGCCACTTGATGCAGTAACCTAATTGTGTGAAATATTTCGATGGAGCTTTAGAGAGGGTAAAGAAAGCCAACATAATATATACATTTACGACAACTTTACTAAATCTTGCTTAAATTGAAAATTACATACCTCAAGGAAGTATGAGTTCTGTTCTAACACAACTTAGTCGGATGTTCACACATATATCATGATGATCAATGTGACGTCTTTTTAAGCAGAATATCACACAGCCCTGCTTAAGACGGCGTCTTGTATCTTTAATGGTCCTTTCAGATTTTATAGAAAATGAAAAGCTCTTCTTCACATAATTGTCCCCGAGGCTGTCTTTCGCCGAGTTAAGCGATGTGTATTTATTGCTGTGATAAAGTTTTGTGCGATTTGTGATTATTACTCCTGTTTAATCAGAGAATGCACATCCTATATAGGTTTCCGTCGATTCTTTTTTTTCCTTATTCTCTTTGTGTGACCATTCCTCCATTACTGGCTTCTCTTGTATTTAGGTGAAGAGAACCGTTTTGTTCTCGATAAGATCCATATATAATGTCAGTAGTTTATTGTTAACTGTCGTGTTGATACATAGTCTGTACCGGACTGTGTACATGATCTTGTTGATTTTTATTATTGTTATTCTTTTGACATAAGTTTCTCACGCGGTGTGTTTGACTCCTTTGAGTGCTCATATTCTCTCTTATTTTTGTAACCTCGCCCATGCAACGTTGAGAGAAGGATGGCACTGTTTTGTGAAACCTTATCTGATGTTACATGTATGTGCGAGCCTATCTTTGTAATTTGAGTTCATCCTTTAAATGTACGGGCCCATGACAATTGAACATTTCATGTCATTAATTTATTGTTGTGATGAAATAGTGTAATTGTCTCTTCATTCCCGTGTTGGTCATGAAAATGTGGGGGGGGGGGGGGAATCCACACATGGGAACTATTTTGGTGAGGTCGGGATTCCCGTTTGAAGCGTTCAATTTGCGTCGAATGCTTTGTTTTGTTTGTCCGTCAATATTAAGGAATAGCTATGTAGAGACACTCTTAAGAGTTGTAATGTAGAAAAGATGAATTTGTGATTCATTTGAATAGCGCTTTAAGACTCTGAATGTTCTATTCATAATAATTGAAAGTCTATCTAACTGTATTTTCGTCTCTCACAGCACATAGCTCTGCTATAACACTATTCAGCTTAGCATCTATGCAGTTTCCATCACGTTTTTCAACTATTTCTGGCACCAGCGCAGTCACTCAACCTTCGACAAATGTCGAAGAGTGTTATGAGTGGACAGAGTGGATGGATGATGAGGATGGTGGAACACTTGAGCCCTCTTCCATCGGAGAGTTTGAACTCATCCATAACTTGAGAGGTCCCTATGGATTCTGTGATGAGCCAACTGATATTGAATGTGCTTTGGCAGATGACACCAATACTCCGTACAACGAAACTGGACAAGTTAGTCTGACATGTAACTTGCAGCAAGGATTTATGTGTTTTCACAGCCAACAAAGCGGTGATTGTTTCAACTATGCCATCCGTGTACTTTGTGAAACACCATGCCAAGCACCAACGACACGAGGAAAAGCCAACACAAGAATGAGCTCAACATCAATGCAATATTCATCTCGTCTTTCTACTTATCTAGGCACTGATATTGTGACTCAACCATCAACAACTGTCGGAAAGACATGTACAGAGTGGACAGAATGGATGGATGATGAGAATGGCACAACACTTGAGCCCTCTTCCATCGGAGAGTTTGAACTCATACATAAGTTGAGAGGTCCCTATGGATTCTGTAACGAGACAATGGATATTGAATGTGCTTTGGCCGATGACACCAATACTCCGTACAACGAAACTGGACAAGTTAGTCTGACATGTAACTTGCAGCAAGGATTTCTGTGTTTTCACAGCCAACAAAGCGGTGATTGTTTCAACTATGCCATCCGTGTACTTTGTGAAACACCATGCCAAGCACCAACGACACGAGGAAAAGCCAACACAAGAATGAGCTCAACATCAATGCAATATTCATCTCGTCTTTCTACTTATCTTGGCACTGATATTGTGACTCAACCATCAACAACTGTCGGAAAGACATGTACAGAGTGGACAGAATGGATGGATGATGAGAATGGAGGAACACTTGACCCCTCTTCCATTGGAGAGTTTGAACTCATACATAAGTTGAGAGGTCCCTATGGATTCTGTGATGAGCCAACTGATATTGAATGTGCTTTGGCCGATGACACCAATACTCCGTACAACGAAACTGGACAAGTTAGTCTGACATGTGACTTGCAGCAAGGATTTATGTGTTTCCACAGCCAACAAAGCGGTGATTGTTTCAACTATGCAATCCGTGTACTGTGTCCGGCACCGTGCCCATCACTAACAGCCCCAATCTCAACGATTGTCCCGGGCCCACCACTAACAACACCAGCCTCAACGCCTGTCCCAGGCCCATCACTAACAACACCAACCTCAACGCCAGTCCCGAGCCCATCACTAACAACACCAGCCTCAACGCCAGTCCCGAGCCCATCACTAACGACACCAACCTCAACGCCAGTCCCGGACCCATCACTAACGACACCAACCTCAACGCCAATCCCGAGCCCATCACTAACAACACCAGGCAACACTATGACAACATGGAGCTCAACGTCAGTGCAAGTTTTGGCTGAACAGTCTACCAACCCTGAAGTAACAAGGGTGCCAACAACTCAATCATCGGAATGCGGAGAAGATGACGACACTGATTGCTCAGCTAAGACCTTGACCTGTCCAAGGGAATTTCGGCTAAAATGCAACGTCACTATTAGTTCTGAAATGAATATCGGAAGGTGTCTTCAACAGAACATAACTAAAACGAGCATCGAGGAGGTCAGTGTTGATTTTTTTTTTATAATGTACACATATATTTCTAATCGTAAGACAATGATAAAAGGTGGTGACAACTGATGAAGCACTCTTTCTATTTATTATTTTAACAGCTGTGGACGACATTGAATAAGACGATACCTGTGTGCTGCTTCAGTACTAACTTCACATGGTAATTATAGAAATATATTTTTTGTAAAAAATTTGTATCACCTAATTTGCGATGAAGCATAATGAATGTTTCTGTTTATGTGTTTTATACGAACGTATGTATGTATGTATGTATGTATGTATGTATGTATGTATGTATGTATGTATGTATGTATGTATGTATGTATGTATGTATGTATGTATGTATGTATGTATGTATGTATGTATGTTGTATGTATGTATGTATGTATGTATGTATGTGTGTATGTGTGTATGTATGTATGTATGTATGTATGTATGTATTATAGCCTAATCAAGAGACTATTTGGAAGGAGGGCAAATGGTATTCTTCCTCGGGAGTAAATAATTTCTTGTGTTGGCTACAATGTTTTCATTACATGCCTTTCTTATATCGTTTTAACTCCAAATTTTTTATTTATTTTCAAATACTTTATTTTCATGTAAGAGGAAAGTGTTTGAAAAGATTAAATTTCATCACTAATATATTGAAATCACTTATTGGTTTTAACGATTTTTATGCATAATTTTGTAAAAGCAGTGTTTCCTATGTTAAACATGTTTGATGTTTTTTTCTTTAAATTCTGAAGATCTCAAGTTGAAAATAGTTCCGGTTGTCTTTCAGTAATTGGATGACTATGCATCCTGCCACGTCATCAAAAAGTTACTATTGAATCCTTTGCGGAAAAACATTGAGGACGTACATTAATATTGTTACCATCATTTGCCTACAATCCTTTCAGGAAGAAATATTCAGCTAAACTTTACTTCATAAACCTACAGTATTATTGAAATTAACAAAACGACAGCCCACGTCACGATTTCTGATTGGTTGATGAAATTGGACACTTTCGGGAATGGGCGATGAGATATCGTTTAAACTGCCGGACGATATTTGAGAAACGATACTTCGTCGTCTGCGAACGGACCTCGAGAACATCCACATTTCTGCCTAAAGTCGCAGTGTATGACTTGTAAGACGGGTTTTCAGGTCATTGGGAGACTTAACGTCCATTGTTCGTTTTGAAACTTTATATCTATCAATGCAAGTAAAGTGACCGACACCATTGAATGCCTGAATACTGGATATAAGTGATGGACGAAAAATGTTCAGCATTATGCATCGCTCATACATCCAAAACTTTAGCGAGGAAAGGAGAAAAACAACATGACATAATACCCTACCTTTCCCTTATTACATAATATGTAATTAACATCGTTGCAATACTGCAATCTAATTATTTTGTGGACACTACAAGAAAAAGTACACTACGTTAGACCTATACATCGCTTGTTATAACTATTCTGAAAATGTGAGCGATGTCTCGCGACTGCAACTATAATACAAGACCTTTAGGTCACTTAGGGCTCGTGTACTTTCTTTGAAAAATGCGTTAGATATATATGATTTATCATTGGCGTTTAGGATCCAACAGTCAAGGAGAAGGCGGGACACAACAGGCAGTATGGCCATATTGGTCAGTGACCTTTTAGTCGATGACAGTGTGACCGTTGATGCTCAGACCGTTTTAGAAGCTTTTATTTCAAGCATAAACCAATCAAGCGTATTCAAATCATATGGTATCTCATATGAACCCGGGACAGCCTCAGTGATTGAGCCAGGTAAATGTAAGCATAAGGATTGTATGCATGCGTTTTACCCACTTGATCTGATGTTCTAGCATTGTGGCGAAAGAGAAAGCAGGTTCTTTAATGAAAGTCACGTGTCTCAGACACCAGCAGCAGAAGTAAAGCATGTAAAGCACGTGAGGTTTTATTGCATACAAAACTTAGTAACGGTAGACGGAAAACCAGGACTCGGAACTCATTCTCCCTTAAAGACTGGATTCAATTGTCTAATACAGCTCCCGACTCGTCAGGAGAATTATGCAAAAAAGAGACGATTTCCACACTTATTATAGCTTTGCTCTGATAGGTCTAAGTAAATACAACCAACAATCTAATTGGTCCATTTTAACACAAAGATGTTTGGTCCTTCCAGGATACGGGTTTCGCATCAAGCTCGACATCTCTTCTAGATGAACATGTTGTATGGATAATATATAGAGTCACTCAGTAACAAAAGCATTTCAGTAATAGGATGCGCTATATTTTCTCTGCCTATATATGTTGAGTTTCTCAATACACTGTTAAAAGAAACAGGGCACATTGTTGTACTCCGCATGTCCTTTTTGTGTGATGACTTCTCAAGAAAAGGAACGAACGACCATATATTTATAGCTATCATGTGTTTTACAGTGCAACGGAAGAAAACTGAGAGATTATGTACAATAATTTGAGTATCAACTTCCTCCTTAGGTGGCGAAATAGAAACGTCGAAACAAGGAAAAGGTAATGTCCATTGTAAATTATACCTGTCGATGGATTCTCATTGACCCTGATTTTAGATTATCTGTTGAACCATACTCAGTGATGTCGTACCACACTTATTCCGTCGATAAATATCATTGGATTTTTTTTGGAACATAAGCTATATACCATGACTGAAGACCGAACAGCACAACCAACAACAATATCATCATCATCATCATCGTCGTTGTCGTCGTCGTCGAAGAAGAAGAAGAAGAAGATTTTGATTTTTGATTTTTCAAATGAACGTTTATTACTAAAATTAATCTCCTGTACAGAAAAGTACATATCAAAACAATTCAAATTTTGAGACGGAAAGCAAAAATGAAATCTGATAAATGCGTTACAGCAAATGATGGTCAATTACTGAAAATACAAAGCAAAGTTGGACTATAAAAAATCAGCAAAAAACTGCAAAATAGCTATGACACTGATGCTGGAGCGAGCCGGAGAGAACTGGTGAAAAGGCAAACAGTTAGCTATATCACTTGCAACATGGAGAAAGAAACCAATTAAATCTCAAAAAAGCACAATTTTGTTATTGACAGAAGGCAAGATGCGAGGTGCATGAAAAATCTCTACTGAATAGGAGAAAGCACAGAGAAGAAGAAAAAGAAGAAGAAGATGATGATGATGATGATGATGATGATGATGATGATGATGATGATGATGATGATGATTACTATCATCATTATTAATTTGTGTATGTATTTTTTGCAGATTATGTGAAAATTGTCATCGTTGTTTGTTCCACCATCGCTGGTTTGATTGTAGTGATTGCCGTGGCGCTGTGTGCTTTGTGTACATCATCCAAGGCTTCGGTCGGAGGGGGAGAAGGAAACGGAATCCAGTAATTTACCGGAACTAAACGACCGAAACGCCTGACGGGGGAGCAATTCCGATGATTGAGTAGCATTTTGGTAAAAAGACGCTCGATTGGGCGGGCAACCGCAAGTTGGTTGATAGATTCCTGCATAGAGGTGATAGATTGGGTGGGTGATAGATTCCTTAAACAGACTAAATATACTAATTGCTATTATCAATTAACATCAAATCACGCATTGAAGCGGTAATCTTCTTAATCTCCAGATTGTCCTTCTTTTGTTTATAATATCTCTATAAATTTATGTTCTGTTATCAAAAACTGCGATATCAATCGAACGTATTCGGAGCTTTCATAAATTCGTTGCAGTGAACTCTGATAATGTTTCACGTAAACAAAAAACCCCAAAATTTAGTATGTGATTTGCCATCATCGCTCAGTACTATTTCAACTATTAAATAACAGTCTTTGAGACTGAAATACGATGACCTGACCCAATTCTCAACTTTTAGACTTTGCGATTTGATGAGTATAGGAGTTTAACAAATTATGGCTCTTGCAAATGATGTTCATAACAATTGTAGACATTTTGGAAACACAACATATTCAAGATGGGTTTATGAGATACGCTTATGAAAAGTAAAACAGCTACATATTTTTTATGGCAAAGTACATGACCTGCTTTCAAATGTCGTCTTCAGAAATAGATTGTATCTCTATATTGGACAGTATATTTATCAACTTTATTCTATCTATATTTCCCGAGTTTAAATGGCTGACCTGCAGAACAATCAACATTTTCTTAGGAAGTATGTCGGTACATATAAAGAAAAGCAGTAAGCGTCCAGGTATTCACAGTCAAAATCGGAAAATCAGAAGGTAATTGATTAGAAACATTAGAATGGGAGCAGAGAAAATCAAGATGCCTCAGGTACGACCTTTCGTTGGTGGATATTGGAAAATGAAAGTAAAGATACGAATTCAGAGGAGGGACTAAATACATTAGAACAGTTTACATGAAAATCAATCAGGGGCAATTCAATGAGGGGCAAACAGACGGAAAGGCTGTAAACTGAATGTTGATAAGAGATATGTAATCGTAGTTTTGTGAAAAGACCTGTTTATTCTTGTATCACAGTAGTCTCATAGGTCCTTCAATGGACTTTCTTGAGTTTGAGTCCACATGGAGGAAAACAATGTACTAAAATAATGTTAGCAGTTTCGTCAACGACAGCCTTCCTGACAATCTCAAATCACTTGTAATCACCATTCAGCACACATCATATTTTCATCTGTTTTCTGTCTGCCTCCTTATTGTTATTCATATCATTTGCTTCCATTTTATCAGTCTTCTTCCTTCGTTTCCTGTCCCTTTTCATTGCAAACTTGTAATCGATGTATTCGATTACAAGTTTGCAACGAAATGAATTGTAATCGATGGTAGTACCCGAAACCTGTTCTTATATCTCCCATTCTATTGTAAGTTTTAATTCTGTTGTTATCCCGATTTTCCGATATCAATCGTGAAAATCGGGTTAGGTTTCTCTTATATTCGCACTGATGCAGTATTTTAACAGTAAGACTTAAATGTGAGGATGAGATTACAACAAAAAATCAATATGTAACCAGATTAATTTGGCAGCTAGAAGGATTTGAAATAAACCCACTTTATCCTTTTCGAATGCCAGAAATTATGAATCTTCCGTAAGCGTTGCCCGACTCGATATATTTACTTTCAGTTCCTTTCTTGAAATGCTGCACTTGTTTTATTTAAATTTGAACCACACTGAATAATAAATGAAAGTTTTAGCTATTTCCGCTGAAAGTGTGCATAAAATTTAAATGATCACTTCTCTGGCCTTCAAAAAGAACAGTTAAAGCTGTTGCAAACTTAAAAGTAATTACCGCGCTTTATCCATACATTGTAGAATTATTTAGATTTCCAATCCAACAGTTTTGTTTATTTTCACATAAATTGTTGTTCAGATATTGCACATTATATGCATCAATTAAAAATATTGGGTCACCAGGCTATTTACAATTACATTCATAGTCAGTCCGTGTCTGTTCCTCATATATCTCAGGAATATTTCAGAGTCAATGAATATGTACAATGTTGCAGTCCGGGAAGGTTCACATAGTCGATCATGGCGAACACATATTTAAGCTTGACAAATTCAATGGTAGGTTTAGTAAAATGAGACCTTTGATAAGGCTGGATTTGAAATATCAATATGTAATGCTACATTTTTATAATTTTGGTATATGTCACAATAAACGACAAAACGATACTCATTATATGAACATTTGCTGTTTGTGTTATCTTGTTTGCCTGCGTTTATATATCTTTACGCTTGCTGCTTTATTTTCCCTGCCTGATGACTATTCTGTAACTAAAATTCAATAATGCACGTCTCGCAATATCTCGTAGTGATCGGCAATGATTTGATCCAAGCTACAGTTAAAAAGCACAGATGGTGGGATGAAGCGTATGGGTTAAAGTGATTAATTTCATCAACTGCTGAAGGTGAAGATGAGCTATGTAGGCATTATTCTTTTGACTCACTTGGAAAAGTGCCCTGTGCCTATTCCATGTTTGTTTGGTTGTTTGTTTGTTTGTTTGTTTGTTTGTTTGTTTGTTTGTTTGTTTGTATGTATGTAACTTGCTACGGAACATCTCTAAAAAATTACTCTTTTCACAACAAAATCGACTAGAAGTAAAATCAAACGCTCACAAAAATGCTGTGAAGTAGAAGATCTGTCTTCGTAGTGATCAATGCACCGGAAGATACAGGTGATCGACAGAGCAAATATATCAAACGTTACAGCTGCCATCTCTTCAACCGTTACTATTGACAAGGCAGCTATCAAATGGGTAGCATAGTGCGATGTTTTATATTGATTAATCAAACAAGATCATAAATTTGTCCGCTTGTCTTTGCGCCGCCTTCTGTTGTGTTATTAGTTTTCGACTGTGTTTGCTCACCTCTGGCACAAGTTAATAGCACCTACATGAAAGCTGTCCCTCACCACCGCGACAAGATACCTTATTTCAATATCAACCGATAGTCGATGCGATAACGCTGTTAACAGATCAGAACATGTCCACAGACATAATGTTAACTAAGAACCACACGCATTTGTTCGGACACAGTCCCTCCACCCACATAAAAAGCACAATTTATTACTGTTCAAGTAGCTTTTGTGTGAAATCTTATGTGCCTGAGACTCTTCTTGCAGGTTTAAAAGGTACATTTTGTGATTTTATTCATCCGATATCACAGTTGTAAGGTGGACATTTTCCAATATGGCTTCTTAGCAAATCCATATATTTTAAGGCATAAAATGCAAATTCATTACCGATTTTAATTGAATTTTGTGTCGAATTGTATGTTTCTATGTGCCTGAGACTGGTCTTATGGGTACATTTTGTAATTTGGTCAAATTCTAAATTGAAAACGTACAAAATTTACCTATTTAACGTGCACTAATAGAACCATAGCCTACTTTCAAAAAGCTCTGTTGTGTATTTTTTCAGACGAACTACTAAAACTTTATTCTGTCAACATCAACGTGATAGTATTAGTTTAGGTAAGAGCAACTTCAAAGTACTATGCAAATCAGACCACAGCGATAACTACCACACCTACTGGCATATTCTCTGCAGCTGTCACATTTGGACGACTCTTGACAAATTTCAGCAACAGGAGATGTAGCTGTCCTATAGACGCGCCAAGTGTCACCTTTTTATTCCCATCCCCAGTCTTGGTGTCTGTCTATTTGGCAAATTAAATATTTCCTGTCTCCAAATCTGACCTTCCTTGTGCATATGCATCATGTTTGACATGTTTTATAATTGTCGACTTACTTGAAGGAATTTAATTGTATGATCGTTGCTTCTTGAAAAACAGGTCCCCTCGTGCATCATTAATATGTAAAACTGTGCTCGATCTATTATAAATATATTCAACAAAACTTTTCTAGAACTGCAAGACCCTTATCAATGACTGATGCCGTTTGTTGAGTGCGTGTTCTGAAGGTGGCAGAGATATTCTCATAGACATTTCATGTGCACAATGCAGATTTCTTTCCCTTCCCTTTGAAAGTAGATACAGTATGGAAACAGGAAATGAAGGCAACTTCACTCATAGTTTCTACCTTTTTAGTGATGATGATTAGATCAATGAGGTTTCATGACAAAGGGAAACATGGTAAGGCACTGGTGAATCGATAGTTGTTTGACCCTCGTCATGATCTTGGTCCCGGGGAAAATGGTGTGTTTGTATGATTTTTCCTAACGGTGTTTCAGGACCAAAGTGGTGTACCTTCATCAGTCACCTTGTTATTCCCATCTACGGTCTCTTGGTGTAGGTCTCTTGGGCATATTAAACATCAAATGGTCAAATGGTTTTGTATTCCCACATGTTTAGTTTAACGTTAGCCATTCTACAATCCTTATGTTTTGGTCTGACTGTTGCGAGGTTTGTTGCTCAGACCATTCGTTTAAACTGCTCTCGTGTTTTTACGGCTATTGCAACGATACGTTTAATCGTTACCTCATTACTCTTATTTTAAGTTTGTCAATGAGGTAAAGTGAAAGTATTGACTAAACGGCAAAACAAGGCGAAAAAAAGCGGAAAGGAATTTTTAACAAATTCCATGGAATCTACAAAAAGCAAGGTAGGCTAGCTTCCATAGGCGAGAAAATATAATCTTGTCTTCTCTCAAAAAAATAACAAAACAGCCTTTTTGAAGATCACCACATTGTCCAAAAGTACAGCTACCGTTGCACAATATCATGTGTCCAGCACCGCACACACCAAGACATAAAAACAAACAGATAATTCAACAAACGAAAATTGGGTTCTCAAACCATAGACAGTAGAGAAACGCAGTTTATCTATTGTCTATGCTCAAACAAAGAAAGCAAAAAATGTTTAAAAAAACAATACTAAGCCCTAAAAACAAATGACAGGTTCAAACAAAATCAAGCATTGCAATATTCCAAAACACTTCAAGATAGTTTTGCCTCATGCTATGGCCAGTCTATTGTACATGTAGCGATATGCCATAGCCTATGCATTGTAAAACCAGTTATCAGTATATGTGGGTCACAGTAAACTGCAGCAGTTTAATATAAACTGTCCGACAGTGTTCATACTTCGCTACGATATGCTCAAATAAATTACCTTCACAGATAAGATCGACTTCTCTTGCTACCGTCGGTACTTCGTGACAAAAAAAAACGTCACTAATCTTGAAAATCGCGATCGTCCTCCGTTGTTCCTCGGCTGAAGCTAGCAGACAAGACCCAGCAGACAATACTTTGGCTTGGAAGCCAGCAGGAAAAACAAGTAACGCGTTAACACCTCCAATTATCGACACAAAACTCACGAATTACATCAATTACACCGGTAACGATTAAGATATGTAATATTTTGCAGGAAATATCTACGCCTACGATGGAAATGACGGAAAGAATTCCGCATCTCGCTTGCCGGTCACCGTAATGTAACTTCACCTTATGTGAAGTGTGAGGGCGCTTTCCTTAATAGGTAAATCCTATAAATGATACAGCTTGCTTGCAAAACCAAGACAAGGAAAAACTAGATTGCCTCAGATTAAGAAGATAAAAGATTCTGCATATACTTAGATGAAAGTAAAACAAATATTAGGCTAATATTAGTTATATAAATTTAATGATATTCCGAAAAGTACAGCATCAATAACCATACATAAAACAAATTTCTGTATGATGATTGATACACATCACCCCCTTTTTTAAATTACTAAAAATATACCCTTGAGTGTGCATCCATCTCACATAACAGGTATTATACACACATATCCACTCTATAAGACTATACATACCACTAAGCATGATTAGTTTCTTTGCACAAATTAACTCAATTGCTATTAATGCCTTTCTCCACATACACTGATTTAGTACAGAATATAAGACTGTCTGCTGTAGTTCTGATTGAGTGTGCATCCATCTCACATAGCAGGTATTATACACACATATCCACTCTATAAGACTATACATACCACTAAGCATAATTAGTTTCTTTGCATAAATTATCTCAATTTTAATTGATGCATGTCTCCACATTTATTGATTTAGGATATAATACAGGACTGCCTGCCGGTAGTTCTGATTAAGTGTGCATCCATCTCACATCGCAGGTATTATACACACATATCCACTCTATAAGACTATACATACCACTTAGCATGATTAGTTTATTTGCATGAATTATCTCAATTTTAATTGATGCATCTCTCCACATTTATTGATTTAGCATATAATATAGGACTGTCTGATGGTTGTCCTGATGGTTGTCCTAATTGAGTGTGCATCCATCTCACAAAGCTGGTATTATACACACATATCCACTTTATAAGACTATACATACCACTCAGCATAAATAGTTTCTCTGCATAAATTATCTCAATTCTTATTAATGCCTCTTAGTAAATATACTGATTATGTACATAATATAGGGCTGTCTGCTGGTAGTTTTATTTGAGTGTGCATCCATCTCACATAGCAGGTATAATACACACATATCCGCTCTATAAGACTATACATACCAATTAGCATAATTAGTTTCTTTGCATAAATAATCTCAATTTTAATTAATGTATGTCTCAACATATACTGATTTAGCACATAAAATAACACAGTCTGCTGATAATTTATGCAAAGAAACTAATTAGACAATGAAATGTGTAATTTATGATAGTATGGATTAAGACATGGTAGGTGAGATTGATGCACACTCAATTTGAAATGCCAGCAGACAGTGTTATATTAGAGGCAAAAGTAAAAATTTAGGTTTCAGGTGCTAATTGGACTGAAGATAATTTATGCAAAGAAACTAATTAGACAATGACATGTATATTTTGTGCTAGTATGGGTATGTGTAAATTAGACCTGGTAGGTGAGATGGATGCACACTCAATTTGAAACGGTTGACGTCAATTCTGTTCTTTGATTATGCAGTGCAATACGAAAATTAAATGGGATTATTTGATGTTGTGATATAAATAGGGTAATTTTATGCAGAAATAAAATTTATCTCAGACGACATATGCACTTTAAAGTGAAGATATACAAGTTTTTCATACGTTATTTATCGAATTTTTGCCCAATAGTATATATATATTATTTGTATAAAAAATGCATGTTTAAAAAAGTCTGCCCACCGATGAATCAAAGCGCCCTCACACAGTCAGTGTAACCGACCGGAAGTGCAACGGTACTATCTTCGTGCTGTTTTCCCGCCTGTGATTTCAAGCTGTCGACATTATTTTTTCCGAAAAAAATATAGGATATTTTAACTCACCGCAGTATAAACGAGGTAATATTTAATAAGTCTTTAGTCAAACATTGAGGTCGTAGAGAAGAGTACTGGTTTTGTCTGCTAGCTTCCGCGCCAACGCATTGTCTGCTCGGTTTTGTCTGCCAGCTTCAGCTGAGTTTCGTTGTTTATGCAAAGGTCGATGCGGGGGAAAATGTCTACAATGAAATCTGATCCAACAACTGGCATTCCATTCCACTGAGATGGCGGGTAGGGTATATCCCTGTCAACACCAGCGATGTTTAAACATAAATGTCAAGGAAAACTGATGCATTTTCGATCAGACTCGGCAGCCTTTGCAATAGCGTTGATCGCGATTTCAGGTTTGTTACTAAATATAACTGCACGCGCCTGACTTTCGGACAAATAAGCTTATGCCTGAAATTCGACAAATTTTGTCGTTGTATGCGCGGCTGTTGTTACAGCTTGTAGTCTGAGTCATCAATTCATACGAATAAGTGTGACGCTAAATAGCCATTGCAACATTAGCAGGTTTTATTTTCGTCATTTATGCGGAAAATGCGGACAAATATTTATCTATGCACATTAATGAGAGAGAACAGTGACGTGATTTGCGATCAGCTCTATTCAGCAGCAATTTTAAAAATAGTGACGTCACGTCTGTACGGCGCCTATCTGACAAAATGTGCTTATCTGACAAAACTCTTTTTAGCAATACCCTGGGGAGTCGCTTTAGCCAGCGCACTTCATGCGCGCGGTACATGTCGCTTCGTATGATGTTGTGGACACCGAGTGTGCCAATTTAATACGAAGTCTTCTATACGGAGGATTTTGTTTCTGTAAACTACTCTCAAATTGTTGACATGTAATTAATTCTTTTTTATTGTGGTTTTTCTTCCATCGCCCGGGCTCGGGCTCGCTCACTGTATTGTAGTGTAGTCGAGTCTCGAGACCATGGGGGGGGGGGGGGGAACTCCGTGTTGCAACATGTAGGTGCTTTTCTTATCATCCACTTGCATGTTTATTGAGACGAGTATAATTTAGGCCTATGTACTTAGATGGCAAAATGAGCGATCGAGGAAGGTGATAAAAACGTAAACATAAGTACTCTGCTTGCCATTGTGGTGATTTTGATACTCCCGCCACCGCCGTGAGAGCGGACGACCTCATGTGACCTCGTGCCCTCTCCTCTACCCGTTAGCCTCTGTGTGTTGATCGATGTATACACAGTGATTGATTGATGTGCTCGGCGATTTTACGCAATCAATGAAATTTACTGTATTTTTAACTATTATATGGCTATTTTGTGATGTTTGTGATTTTAGACTGCTCTAATTAAGATTTCGTTTGTGTGTTTTAACAGACGAAGTATTGTGTGAGGGATTACTTTCCACAAATGAGTAAGGCTACAAGCAGTAATTAGTTATTTTTGTCAGATAAGCACGTTTTGTCAGATAAGCGCCGTACACACGTCTCTCTGATCGACGCCCTCAACGACACCACTTGCGTTCCGACAGTTTGGCAAATTAATGGATCTACATTGCAATGAACATAATCTGACCCAACCCTAAATGCATACTGCGACGAGGGCAAGCATGCAACTCAGATTTACAATAATAGTCTTTCGGGTTAAAGTTCAAGGATTCCCTGTTTATTCATATCGAAAAGAATACCTTCCTTCACTTGGTCGCGTATAAAAGTCATTTGTATGCAGTGCATACAGTAAATCTGATCAGTGTGGGCACAGCCGGCCTCGTTGAAAAACAAATCAACCAACGCCTTAATCTGAACATCCGACTTGACATCAGTTGTCTGTACAAGTAAGTAACGTCGTACACTTCGAGTGGTTTAGCTAGATCTCAGACTAGGTAAAGCCGTACGCTGTGAGCGGCGAGCGTCGCCAACATTTAATGAGTTGCAAAACGATTGCGCCAATTGGATTTATACATATCCAACTGAATGCACTTCTCAGTTTGTGCAGTTATCTACGATTTTCAAATGTCAGGTCGCTATAACGTCTGTCATGTTTGTGGACAACCGTGGGACAGTGGTTAGGGTACCGGACTCACTATCGGAGGATGGTGAGTTCGAGACCCGGAATGTCCAGAGTAAGGGGCTTACTGTCAGAGGAGTTCGAGTCACTGTGAACTTTTCACCTCCATTTACAAATGAGAGGTTTCTTGGTTTGTAGCACTTTTCATTCAGACAAGCACTGGCGCAAGGACACACACTCTTGAACTCAAATACGCTGAGTCACACTGTATTGCAACGCCGTATTGGCAGCTAAAGCGTGTGCAGAAACAGCTCTCTAGTGTGTATATCCATCTGTGCATTTATCTATATTCGTTACACAGACATTTGTCATATGATATACATACTCGATGCAAAGAGGCCTCGTGGTGTGTAGACCTATTGTTAGCCGTGATTCTGGTCTTATCCAACCAGCTCTCTTGTCTACTTAGGTAACCTCTGACACAACGAATACCTGGCATTTTGACGTTAATTTCTTCAAACATAAACAGATCAATTCTACTGAAAGTGTCCATCGTTCGATGACCTGTAAATAATCCTTGTTCATACTTTTTAAACTCTTCATTAACATTTCTAGTTTCAGTTCAAACATGGGTGGCATACAAGTTGACAAGTCCTTGAAGAATTTTATTGTAATTATCACGGCTCTGTTTTCTACAATGCTGCTACGAGTAAGTTGGTTTATGTCTAATTTAAAAACCGTTTTTGTATTGTAATGCCAGATACAAAAGTAACCCTTATTGTACAATTGTAATGCCAGGCATGATACGAGTGTGTGGAAGAGTGTGTTTATATTTCGATACGACTAGTTTTATTATCGTAATGTGTTTAAGTTGAAATGAACATAACCTTATCACTGTATCAATAACAAACGTGATTTAAGACAGGGAACTAACTTGCCAGATTTTGGCTGAATGTCCTCAAAATTATCCGAACATTGTTAAGCTTACCATCATTCTAAGTCGATATTTACATCAGTTTATGGAGATTCTCTTTGTGTTTTATGAACTTTCATTAGCTGCGTTTGTCTCGGAAAGGCAATATGTAGAAGTCGTTGCACGTTTAATTCACAATTCATTCAGAATTCTTCATAACATTGTAGACAACAGCAGTAACGTAGTATGCGCCTCGAAAGTGAAAGATTAAATTTTTTGCTAAAACTTTCCTAATTAAGAAATATTTCAAACATTCTCTTCAAAATTTAATAACAAAAATTAGGGGTCACCAGGCAAATTTTGGTACTACAGAAACAAATAACCCAAGATTTACCGATATTTAAAATTCAAAATGTAAGCCATTCCTGTGTTAACTCTATGGAGGAAAATATGTTTTTCGTATTTCGAAAAACTGAGCCATTGAAAAGTTTTCTTAAACCAAGAGCTTTAAAATGAACCCCCTCAAGTGGTATATCAGAAAATAATTGAAAAAGTTTGAAAGTCCAAATATCTGTCCCCAAGGAGCATTCTACCATAGCATTCATTGAAATTAAAAGCCTCGCTGATAGAAATAACAATGATTCCGAACGTACAGTATAGCAATCAAGAAACAGTCATGATTGAACATTTGAATTGGCCTTAATTTCCCTAGACAGTAGCTTATGTCTTGAGGGAGAATGCTTTATTAATTTCGATCATATTTTATCTTGATACTTGAGTGCGATTCCTGGCGATTCACTCATGATCAGGAGCATATCTCGTCGAGTGCAGCATTGATAAACAAACTATTTGCAACACAGTTGCTAGTTGGACATTAGTCTTCAGTGCATTTCAGAGACTATCCATCTATGAGCAAAATTGCATCTTCAGAACGTAAAAGCTCGTTATATACAGGCAGCTTGGCATATTCTAAGGTTTCCATGACTTGACTTAGATATGTTGACAGAGATTATTCAAATATTGATGGGAACAAACAACGTTATTTCCAGTTACTATTTAAAGATTATCCAATGTCTAGAGCACTGAAACACCATCTTTTATATTTAAAACTGCCATGACTGTCAATGTCGATAGAAAAACTCTTATTCTTTAGTTCACACGTCAGAGTACTGTGGCAAAATTGATTATTCTTTAGCGGGTTAGTTAAAATCATTACGTCATGCTTTCTCAACAGGGCGCAGCTGTTGACGTCAGAAGTGCAGGTGAGTCCACTGGCTTTTGTATTATTTTTGTGGTATGGCTATATATACCTTACATTATTATGTAAAGATGCTTTAATACATCAGTTGAATCTGTTTTAATAGCATGTCAGTCTTCGTATGTGTCAATGGCTGCATTTTATTCAAAACTATTGATTGAAATCAAAGTAGATCTGTATTTTCTTGAATTTACCGCATGTTCTCGATATGATCCACGTGTAATATCCGTGGTTTCTTCTTTACTGTCGTGTTGATAAATATTCAGTATCAGACTGTCTACATAATCTTGTTGCTTTTTTGAAATTTTTATTCTGTTGAAATGAGTTTCTAAGTCGGTGTGTTCAACTTCTTTGAGTGATCATATTCTTTCTTATATTTGCAATCTTGCTCGTGTAGTTTTTGAGGGAAGAATTGCACTTTTTGCGAAATCCTAACTGTTGTTACATGTGCGAACCTATCTCTGAGTCAGGAGCTCGTCATTTAAATTTACTTTTGGGGCCCACGAGAATTGAACATCTCCTGTCATTAATTTATGTTTGTGATGAAAAGTGTAATTCGTTCTTCATTCCCGTGTAGGTCACGAACACATGCATGTGTATCGGGGGTGTTGACTCCACAAATGGGTTTGGAGTGTTCGTTTTGCGTCCATTGCTTTGTTTTATGTGTCTAGCAATATTTTGGGATAAACTATCCAGAGACACTCGTAAGACCTGTTGGGTAGGAATACATTTTTTAATGTTATTCATTTGACTAGCGTTTCAAGACTCTGAATGTTCTGTTCATCGGAAGCACAAATATGCTATTAAGTATTCGCTCTATCTGACAGTATTTTCATCTCCAACAGCACCAGGCACTGCTACGACACTTTTGAGCTTAGCGTCTATGCAGCTTACATCAAGTTTTGCAACTAGTCCTGGCACCACTGCAGTCACTCAACCATCGACAAATGTACATGTCGAAGAGTGTTCTGAGTGGACAGAATGGATGGATGATGAGAATGGCGCAACACTTGACCCCGCTTCAATCGGAGAGTTTGAACTCATCAATCAGTTGAGAGGTCCCTATGGATTCTGTGATGAGCCAACTGATATTGAATGTGCTTTGGCCGATGACACCAATACTCCGTACAACGAAACTGGACAAGTTAGTCTGACATGTAACTTGGAGCAAGGATTTCTGTGTTTCCACAGCCAACAAAGCGGTGATTGTTTAAACTATGCAATCCGTGTACTGTGTCCGGCACCGTGCCCATCAACACAAGGCAACGCTGTGACAACAGTGAGCTCAACGCCAGTGCAACTTTCAGCTGAGTATTCTAGTAGCCCGGAAGTGACTATGATGCCAACAACTCAATCAACGGCATGCGCAGAAGACGAGAATACTGATTGCTCAGCTGAGACCTTCACCTGTCCAAGGGAATTTCGACTCGAATGCAACGTCACTATTAGTTCTGACACAGATTTGGGAATGTGCCTTCAACATAACATAACTAAAGCAAGTACCGAGGAGGTAAGTGTTGCTTTTAGAATTCTGCGCACATACAATTGTAATCGTAAGAAAAATTATAATACGAGGTGGATACTTATAACGGACTCTTTATATTTCTTATTTCGACAGCTGTGGACAACATTAAATAAGACGATACCCGTGTGCTGCTTCAGTGCTAATTTCACATGGTAAATATAGACATATGGTATAATTTTATCTCAAACTTTGTATCACTTTGTTTGCGAAGTATGCTTCTGCTCGTGTTTTATTAGACTTGGTTCAAGTCTGTGATTTGTGAATGTTTGAGTGGAGTGAACGCAATGATTTGTATTCTGCTTTCATGTGAAACGCGCGCGTGAGTGGACGCGATGAGTAGGGTGAACGCGATGAGTGGAGTGAACGCTATGCAGCGGAGTTTCACCCTGAATCCGGCAGAAACTAACTCACTACTGCGCAGACTCAAACTCGACGCATTCAATAGCTGGGAAAACCTGGCGTGAGCTGCCAAATTCCGGATAGGTTTGTACGAAATAGGAGAGACACAAGAGAAACTATTATAAATGATTTTATTTTTTTTTAATTCACCGACTTGAACCAAGTCTAGTGTTTTATGTATGTATGTATGTATGTATGTATGTATGTATGTATGTATGTATGTATGTATGTATGTATGTATGTATGTATATGTATGTATGTATGTATGTATGTATGTATGTATGTATTATGTATGTATGTAATTATGTATGTATGTATGTATGTATGTATGTATGTATGTATGTATGTATGTATGTATGTATGTATGTATGTATGTATGTATGTATGTATGTATGTATGTATGTATGTATGTATGTATGTATGTAAGTATGTATGTATGTGTGTATGTATTATAGCCCAATCAAGGAACTATTTGCCATAGGGTAGGAGGGCAAACGATCTGCTGCCTCGAGGGTAAATAACTTATTGGGTCGTCTCTCTTACATAGTTTTCACTCCAGAATTTTAGGTTTATTTGCAAATGACAATTTTTTGCTTTATTACCATGCAAGAGGAAAATCTGTCGAAAAAAATTTCATCACTAACATATTTAAATAACTGTTTTGTGGTTTAACGATTCTATGCATAATTTTGTAAAAGCAGTGTTTCCTATTTAAAACATGTTTGATATTTTTTAAATTGTGAAGCTCTCAAGTTGAAAATAGTTCCAGTTCTCTCTCAGTTATCTGATGACTATGCGCCGTCATCATAAAGTTACCATTAAATCCTATGCTTACAAAACATTGCGGACGTAAAGTAATTTTGTTATCATCATTTGTTTAGAATCCTTTGAAGAACAAATATTCAGCTGAATATGCTTCATAAACCTACAGTATTATGAACAAAACAACAGCCACGTTACGAGTTCTGATTTGTTTATGAAATTGGACACTTTCGGGAATGTGCGATTAGACGTTGATTAAACTACACGGACGATATGAAAGAAACAATACATCATCGTCATCGAACAGAGCTTCAGAACATCCAAATTTCCTCCTAAAGTCGTATTGTATGACTTTTAAGACGACAGGTTTTCAGTCCACCGGGAGGCTTCACGTTCATTGTGACTTTCAAAAATGTGTATCTATCGAATGCAAATAAAGTGATCGACACCATTGAATGCCTGAATTATGGACATAAGTGATGGATGAAAAAAATATACAGCATTAAGAAAATGCATCGCTCTGACCAACTTGAAATAAACTTTAACGAAGGAGAGAGGTAAAACAACATTACACAACACCCTATCATTTCATTTGTTGCATAATATGTAAGTAATATTGTTGCAATGCTGTGATCTGGTGATTTTGGGAACACTACAAGAAAAGTACCTGAGTTTGACCTACACATCACTCGCGATATTTGTTCTGAAAATTTAAGCAGTGTTGCGCGACTGAAACTATATAAAACAATACCTTTAGGTCACTTAGAGCTCGTGTACTTTCATTGGCGTTTTAGGATCCTAAGGTCCAGGAGAAGGCGGGACACAACAGGCAGTATGGCCATAATGGTCAGTGAGCTTTTAGTCGATGACAGTGCGACTGTTGATGCTCAGACCGTTTTAGAAGTTTTTATTTCCAGTGTAAACCAATCAAACGTCTTCAAATCATATGGTATCTCATACGAACCCGGGACAGCCTCTGTGATTGAGCCAGGTAAATATAAGCATAAGGATTGCATGCATGCAATTTAGCAACTTAATCTTATGTTGTAGCATTGTGGCGAATGAGAATGTAGGTTCTTTAATGGCAGTCACGTGTCTCAGACACCAGCAGTAGAAGTAAAGCAGGTAAAACACTTGAGGTTTTATTGCACTCAAAACTTAGTGAAGATAATCAGAAAACTAGAACTGGAAACTCACTATCCCTTAACAACTTGATTCTCTTAACAAGCTCCTGACCCGTCAGGAGAATTATCCAAAAATACCTTGACAAACTTCTATACTGATTGTAGCTTTGCTGTGATAGGTCCGTTAGTAATTACGATCAATAACCTGATTGGTCCATTTTAACTCAATGGTGATAAGTCCGTCCAGGATACGGGTTTCGCATCAAGCTCGACATCTCTTCCTAATGTACATCCTGTATGGAGAATATATAGACTCACTTAGTAACGAAAAGCATTTCAGTGATAGGGCGCACTAAATTGTCCCTGCCTTTGTTGCATGCGTTTCATTGTACACACATCATTGTGTTTTTTGTGTAATTGGCTTTTCTGGGAAAGGAACGAACGACCGCATACTTATAGATATCATGTGTTTGACAGTGCAACGGAAGAAAACTTTGGGATTATGTACAATAATTTGTGTATTAACTTCCTCCTCAGGTCGCGAACCAGAAACGTCGAAACCAGAAAAAGGTAATGTCCATTGTAAATGATACATGTCGATATACCCTGATTGACCCTGATTTTAGATTTGTATCGAACCATACTCACTAATGTCGTACCACGTGCACGCTTATTCCGTCAATGAATAATATACATATACGATCTTTTTCGAACCTAAGCTATATACCATGAATGAACACCAAACGACACGACCATCAACAATATCATTATCATCGTTGTCGTCGTCTTCGAAAAAGAAGAAGGAGAAGATGATGATGATGATGATGATGATGATGATGATAATGGTGATGACGACGACGACGACGACGACGGCGACGATGATGATGATGATTGCTATCATCATTACTTATCTGTATATACATTTTTTGCAGATTCTGTGAAAATCGTCATCGTTGTTTGTTCCATCATCGCTGTCTTGATAGTAGTGACTGCCGTGGTGTTGTGCTTTGTGTGCATCTTCCGACGCTTTGGCAGGAAGGGGAAGTACAAACAGACTCCCGTCACTGACGACCAGACGACGGAAACGCCTGGCGGAGGAGCAATTCCGATGACGGAGTAGCATCTTGCTAACAAAACGCTCAATTTGGCAAGTAACAGCAGGTTGGGTGACAGATTCCTGCAGCTGGCTAAACAGACTAATCAGACTAATTGCAAGAAAGCGAAATGTTTTGCACAACATGGCATTGTGCACTTTTCTTTGTTTTCTCTATGAAGCACCATAAATTGTTTTGAAAACGTCTTCATGTATCAAAGTCAACACTGGAGCCATATGGCTATTGCTTCTGCTACGATAAATTAACATCAACATCCCGCGTTGAGGCGGTATTCATCCTGATCCCCAGATTGTCCTTCCTTTACTTATTACCTCTAGAATATTATTTTCTGATATCCAAAAATGCGATATCAATCGAACATATTCGGAGCTTTCATTTGTAGCTCTTACTTTCTGACACGACCTTCTTCTTTATGCGACAGGGATATACGGTCTCCAGGACGATAATTATCTGACCTCCAATGCAACAACTTAACACAGAGGATGACAAAGATTGGATAAAATAGCAACTTTATAATATGATGTAATGACGCTTTTGGAGCATGCGCTTTGCAGGGCTTTAATGTATAGAACAGCAGACTACATGGATATACACTTTCTGGCATAACATTTCTATGAACCAAGAGCGCTTTTGAGAAGAGTCTTTCTCCTTGGTGTATAGTCACCAAAATAAATTTATTTTCGCTTAGGCTAGCAGGAAACTGCCTCGTGAATGTCGTGTTTTGTGTTGAACAACCTGTTTCTTGAACATCCCCACCAGGTGAATTTAATGGAACACGGCAACCTATGACCTGAAATGACCGTCATTATTATGCCATCAGAGTACCACGAGCGCGCGAAAAGTGTCACCGCTTCATTGCTTGTTTAGTTTTACTTAAAATCAGGTAGCAATAGGTTTCCAGTAAACCTGGAAATAAGGTTACAGAAATTCCCGAAGTGAAAGTAACCTTACGGTCATTTGGTTTACACAAGAGGCAACTACTGGCAACTTAAATAAAAGAGAACAGGACTTTACTTGCTCACCATCATTCCGTGGCTATTTTCGTGCATGTACTTTCAACATTCAGCGAGCCTTAAGTTATTTACATTGTTTGAGGTCAGCGATTGAAAATCATTCACATGGACAAAAACACAAAAGTTAGTATGTGATTCCCAGTCATAGCTCAATACTTTCAACTCGATCTTAAATTACAGTTTTCGAGACTGAAATAAGATGTCCCTACCTAGTTCTCAATATTTGGGCTTTTGCAATTTAAAGAATATAGGTGTTTAACAAGTTATTGCTCTTTTAAATGATATTCATAACAATTGTAGGAAAATACAAACAACGTATTCAAGGTAGGCTTACGAGGAACTATTATGAAATGTAAAATGTCAAATGTCATCTTCACAACAATTGTTCATAAACTGTATCTATATGGAACAATATATTTAAAGACTTTATTCTACCCATTATACCTGAGTTTAAGTGTCAAAATTGCTTCTCGGAAAAAGTAGAGATTTTCTGATTTTTATGTGTAATTTTTTGACATGTTATATTGGTTATCAAAGAAAAAAAATAACGTCTTACTCCCTGAACTTGGCCTTATAACAAAGCATAAGGCCAGACTGTATAATGGTAGATCCATGCTGACCTGTTGAATAATTAAACATTATCTTAGGGAGTATGTTGGTATATATAGAGAAAAGCAGTAAGCCTCCTGGTATCCACGATCAAAATCGGTAAATCAGGAGAAAATTGATTAAAAACCCTAGAGCGGGAGCAAATAAAACACAGACGCCTCCGATGCGACCCTTCGTTGGCGAATATCGAAAATGGAAGTAAATTTATCAATTCAGAGGAGGGACTAAAATACATGAGAACAAATTACAATCAATCAGGGGCAAGCAGACGGAATGGTGGCACTGAAAAACTGAATGTCGATAAAAGATGCACAAGACCAGTTTATTGCTGCAGCAAAGCAGTCTAACAGGTCTTTCAATGAACGTCTTGAGTATGTACCTGTATCTGTGTAGTGTGGTGTGGTGATACAGTTCAAGATAAAAACTGTGACAGTTACGGTGCGGAAATGTGTTTTGATATTTTGGAATTTCCTATTTAAAAACAATCATTAACTTTGTCAAAATAAACGCCATAGAACAATCATACACACTAATAAATAAACTCTAGCACGTGCTCTTCAAGTAATTGATGTTTCTGCCTCTTCATAGTGAAACTCCAATAATACTACTGTTATGTAGGTCATTCTCCCCAGCAATGACCTGAGCTGGTTTTACATGGCGGTTTTAATAGCTAGTCTATCTTAAGAAATGACATTTAATTTTATCAAGGCATTGGCAGATCACGCATAACGAACTGGAAAGCTGAGCACTATTTGCACTACCCGCATCGTGCAACATAGGTCGCGTGAACGGTCAGCTTGTCAAAAGTGCGCCATGGCTAAAACTCCCCTTAGGTATCATTCAGTCTCGAATTCAGTGGCAAACAAACTTCGTTTAGAGCTCCTCAATGCTTCATTGATATTGCACAAAGCGCCCACTGATACTATACTTACAGTGGGGTCGATGACGCTGTCAATGTTTGCTCAAATGTGAACAACTGATACAAACAAGACCAGCTTTCGCCCTGAAATGACTGATGCTCGTCGATAGCGTAGAAGAAACGTGATAGATTGCTACCTTGATCAGCTCAGTACACAGGGGCACATGAATTGCCTATTAAAATATGAGAAAGAATAAAGAATACAGCCAGTAAACCTTGTTTTGTGTACGAGCCTTTTTTCCTTTAATGTTCTCTTCTCTCGTCCAAAGTTTAGTCGCTTTGTGCATGTGAGTCATCACGGCTCAGTGTTCATTATTATGCAGTATGTATTACGCCCTCTCTTGATGACCATATAACACGCTAAACACTACCCTAAAAGCCATATTAACACGTTTAGTATGGCAACAGTATGGAGGTCAAGGCAGAAATACTGTACGAAAAGTTCAACAGATCTAGAGTTAAGAGATGTATTTCCTTTGCCTGTATTGTACAAAAGGTGAGGTCGCTTCACACATCACCATCTTGTCTTGTATGTGCTTTAAAGTGTTTTGTGTATATATTGTGTTTTGGCTGTTAGTGTGAAAATTAACAAATGGATTGCTAATTTAAAATAAGCCATGGCGAAAACAATCGTAACCCTTTGACCACCACGTTTCGAAACCACTTCGGTTTCTAACTCAGTCGCCTATAGATATATTATCTCTTTCTTATTTTATATATTGTGTCGATGTTGTTGATCTCTTGTTCTTCTAGCAGGGAAGCTAGAATACTAAATGTTTGGATCGTTCTGTGTGTTGCTCGTTCGTCGCCTTGTTTCTAATGACGTTGACTTTGGCCTTTATTAGTGTATCGCTGGTTTTTGGATTTGTTTTGTATGCGATGATCGGTTGTTTGGGGGAAAATTACTTAATGTTTCGTCATTTTTCATATTTTTTCCAGTTTCAACGCAATGCTTGTTTTATAGCTAGGTCGAGGTCGTCTTGAGTATATGTGCCCGTGTCTGTGTTGTGTGGTGATACAGTTCAAGATAATACTTTGACAGTAAGGGCGCGGAAATGTGTTTTGATATTTTGGAATTTCCTACTTCAAAACAATCACTAACTTTGTCAAAATAAACGCGATACACACTAATAAATAAACTCTAGCACGTGCTCTTCAAGTAAATTATGTTTCTGCCTCTTCATAATAAAACTGTTGTGTAGGTCACTCTAGGTCATCAACAACACTAACCAGAATCCATTTTTGTGAATCGAGCAAATTCCCTGCAGACCTGTACAAATTTTAAAAGACAGCCATTTCACATGTATTAATTCGACAATAGATATACAAAGAGCTGGTTTTACATGGCTGTTTTAATAGCTTCTCCTAAGAAGAGTTCTCAGTCATCTCATAGCAGATCACACAAAACTGTCCTGGAAACCTGAGCACTATTTGCACTACCCGCATCTTGCAACGCAGACGTAAGGCGTGAACGGCCAGCTTGTCAAACGTGAGCCATGGCTAAAACTCCCGTTAGGTATCATTCAGTCTTGAATTCAGTGGCAAACAAATTTCGTTTAGAGCTCCTAATGCTTCATTGATATTGCACAAAGCGTCTACTGATACTGATACTGTACTTGATTTTGGATTTCTTTTGTATGCGATGATCGGTTGTTCGGGGGAAAATTCCGTAAGGCTTCGTCATTTTTCATATTTTTCCAGTTTTAACACAATACTTGTTTTATAGCTAGGTCGAGGTATGTTATCTCATGTATCGAGCTTTCTAAGGGAAATATGAATGTAGAGTGCGTTTGGTTAATTCCTCACATGAATTCGTTCAGTTCGTGTTTTGTTCCAATATAATCATGAAAATATCGTCCCTCAATCTTATGAACTCGTTCAGTTCGTGTTTTGTACCATGAAGATCACGAAAAATATAGTCTTTCAATCTAAGCCCGAGTAATATTTTCGATTTATGTTCACATGTTATTTTCATTTCCGTTTCTTCATTTCCGTTTCAACGTCGGCAATTTCTGGTGAGGCGGGGGATCCCATGCTGCAACCCTAAATTTGTTTATAGAATTCGTTGTCGAATTATAATGTGTTGTTTTTTAAGAATAAGTGTTGGCATGGCTAACACGTATTCTGTTAGTGCCTTTTTTATTGTTGTTATGTGGTTGTTTGGAGATCGTTCCGTGTCTAATGCCTTGTCTAAGTTGAATTGCTTGGTCGTGTAGTGTGTCGGTGTACATGGGACACCACGTCTAGTGTCACTAATATTATGTTTCCTGGAATTTTTATTGTCTCAGATTTCCGGATAAATTCTGTGGTGTCTTTGATATACGTTGGCTATTTTTCCACGACTTGTTTTAGGAAATGATCGACAAATTCCGATTCATGGAATGCTGGGTTTGAGCACCCCTTATGATAGGGCGACCTGCGAATTTTGTTTTTGCTGGTGGCGGTTTTTGTATTTGAGGTACGTAATAAATACCATGGTGGTGCAACACGAAAGACAGCCAAACGCCTCCAGAGCCGCTATATTTTATTGGCCCAACCATAGACAGTGGAGGGTCTTCCTCCCCCTCCACTGTCTATGGCCAAACAGAAGGCTAAACACGACCCAAAACACAAACGTCCAGAAGGGGGAACAGAAGAGGAGACACAATAAGATACCAATCACAATGATACGCCGTACAAGTGCCGAACATAGCATAAATATAAATAACAACACAAATCTTAGATGAGTCAAGAAACTATCATCACACAAGTTAACAGCAGCAGAAATCAATGCACCTGGGGCGGCAACGGACTGAAATTTATCCCAACACTAAATCGTCCTCACAGAGCTCATCTCGTACAAGACGCAAGCACATTGATTAGGAAATGAGAATCAAATACATAATGCGACACAAATTGACGAAAAAGACAATTCAAACACAAGTCTCGATGGAACCACATACAACTGATAACACATGAATTGACACATTTGAATTCCTACATGGAACATCATGCCACTCGAAATCTACCCGAATCTACTCGAAATTGCCTGATAAAAGGCGAAACACTGAGATACGTAAGGAATGCCACTTTCCAAGATTTGAATTAACACATTCTGGACAGTCTACATATCGGTCGAAAGTCTTTAACCTATTGCATAAGAAGCTATGATTGACATTTCATAAAAAAACAAACTCTCTACGTTATACCGCCTGCCTGCGACGAGTCTGTAGCAAAACTAATGAAAGTATGTGACATAGATTCTTGTCCTGATATTTTGAAATTATTTACATTCCATTTGTTACTCAATTTAGGATAATTGGATGGTAAAGTATTGTCTGCACTGTTTGATCTGCAAATGTTAGCTACTTGTCTATATGAGTAATTTGTAATATTGCAACAATCAGCTATAGGGCACCTAACACTCTTGAGAAATTTGAAAATCATGAAGATCCAATTATCCCAAATTAATTCCAATCGTGTTCTGTTCATATCATTGAAAAATCATCATCAAACTTTAGTCCTTTTTTATTTATGACCAGGTCTCAGATTAGTCATGTAAGTGAATCCAGTCACTGAGAAAGTTGTCGCACTTTTATGTCGATCATAAGTTTAGTGTATAGCAATTCACAAAACATGAGAAAAATTGGCAAATTCACATCTTTGGTAGAGGTTTCATGGCTATGCCTTAATAGCTCTCATTAAGTACATTAGGCCTTTTGTCAGTTGTGACCAGTATATGATACCAATGAAGAATACTTTCCTTCATATTCGGCCTCTCATACGTACCAGGGACGGCATGTGTCGTTACAAACAAGTTCTACCGAGGATGGATTCAAGTAAAGGCTTATGACAAACAATATCGGCTATTAGTGTAAACATATATCTAATCACGCCGCCCGTTTCTCGCTGTAGCTACATCGTGTCGTCCCCGTAGTGCCATAAGAACAACATATACGTGTGGGTACAACAGGACTCACCACTTCATATCTTGATCACGGTTCTGTTACATGGAAGGGACTACAGTCAGTCTGAACGTAGGGCACTGGACACATCAAAACACGAACAGTAGCTTGTCATGAGACAAGGGAAGTCTATTCCCAGTACCTGCAGTGACATTATTGACCTGTGAAAACTCTCGAAACATCGTAACAAGGAACGAGGTCATCTTATTCGCAGTTGATGACTAGGGTCATGAGTTACGTGTCCTGGGTGCGTTATAAGTATTCAAACATTGTCGTATAACACCAATCAACATTTGACGTAGCTCTATATCGCCACAATTCTCGGTTACTTTCACAATTACCGATGGAGGTCTTCGTTTTTAAGTTAGCGGAATATATATCATGTAAATGCGCAAGACAGTTAGCAGCGGATATCAAAAAATATTATTAGTGACCATGACCGCATTTGGCTAGGGCTATAGATACGGGTAGTTTGATGAGTGATATATTTCCGCTTGAAATAAATATTAAGACCGTATTTTCGCTTCATGTAAAGACCAATACATGACTGAAAAGCATTACTACATATGAAAATGTAACAATCAAGCCAATTACGCTACGGAAAAAAACCAAGAATGGACAGCAAATGTTGATGGGTGTCTTACAGGTTGATTGTCTTCTAAAAATAACAATGGGGAAGTTTTCATGATTTGGCACTGTATGGTCGGCCACAATATTGCGACTAGTCAATTCAGAAACATGACCACACTATACAATCAAGGTAGTCTGACCCCACCCCTTCTATAGTATATACGGCGACGAGGAAGTATATAAGAATGTACTTATTTACTTCCTCATCGCATCCAGCTCAGATTTAAAATATCTTCCTTCACTTTGTCGATACATCGCTCACATGTATACTTAAGGTGATTGGTGAGTTGTTCAGGTTTTCCTGTTTATTTTGTTTTTTACTGAGCTTAATAGTGAGACATCTTTGGCCGAAGCATGACGTGTAATGTAATTCAAATTGTTGAAATCTCATCATTTTTGGCTCTGGATGTGTGAGGCTTACGAAAGCACAATTACACTCTCACGACTTCATAATTATCGTCAATCGTAATCGTACTTACGTTACGGTAATAAACATGGAATACTTCTGCGTGAAACGAGTTGACGGGTCAGTTAATTTACGATGTCACGAACTTTCAGTCACATGACTGGTCAGGTTAAATGAGAGGCATGACAGAATTTACGGTTCAGGAGATTACTTATCTGAAAGAAAACTGTGCAACACATGGTAATAAAAGTCATTTGTACACAGTGCAGTGGTTCGTCCTCGTGTGGGCAAAACTTTGTCGAAAAAAATTCAACCAACCTCTTGATCTGAACATCCTGCCGGACTAGTTATCTGTACAAGTAGGTAAAGTCGTATTATACTTCAAGCGAAATAGCAAGATCATAGAGAAGGTAAAGCAGTACTATGGTAACGAAGCGTCACCAACATTTCAAGGGGTTGCAAAGTGACTTCGCTATCGGATTTATACATAACCAGGTGAACGCACTTCTCGATTTGTGGGATAAAGGCATTCGTCGATTTATGAAAAACAAGTGCAGTATTACGCGCCCACTTGAATGAATCCTCCGCACCGGCCTTGCTGTTTTCATGCAAGGTAAAATTTTGTTCGTGACGGTCTAAGCCTATAGGTTAGGAATATCAACTCAAACAGCTTCCATATTGAATGAGCCTTATTTATTCAATATGGGTGTTATCTACTTTTTTCAAATGTCAGGTTGCTTGTAGGAATGTCATATTTTAATAGTTTTCCTGACAACGCCCAGGCAGTCATGAATAAGGTCATATATTTTGCACAATGTCACATTTGTTTAGGTGTACATGATAATTGCTATCGCTGACGCAAAGCACTGTGAACTTTTCACCGCCATATACAAATTTGAAGCTGCTTCCTGATTCGCACGAGTGCATGTACTCACGCATGGACACGCAGTTTTTGTACGCAAAAGGCAGAATCACACTGTAATGCAACGTCGTACGAGCAGCTAAGCCATGTAAAGAAACAGCTCTTTAGGGCATATAAACATCTTTTTAAATATCAATATTCGTTACATAGGTGATTGTCATGGATACACATTAATAAATATGCCAATGACATAAGATATTTATTTTTGTTAAATGATGGCTTGAAATATCTCTAATCATAAGAAGTTTCAAATATGCTATTTTACCCTGTTATGTGCCATTATCAACTTGACTAACATAAGGGAAATCATGTTGATTCTAGTGATATATCATGAAAAATATGGTTGTGTGGTAGCTGTATATTAAAGGACACCTATGATAAGACATTAAGCTCACTAAGTAATGAATCGCATGCAAAGAGGCCTGCTGTCTGTTGATTGGCCTACCACAATAATATTATGTAGTTCATTAGCATGTCATATATAATGCTGGCCTATATAATACCTTGATACAGGCCTTTCCCAACCAGCTGCCCTGCCTCCTTGGGTAATTTTAACATAAGAAGTACTTAACAATGTGATGTTAATATCCTAAACACTGCATGAAAACTGAATAATACTTGTAGTATTTGCATGGATTATTGCCTGTATTTTAGCTGAAAAGTGCATATACAGATGAATACAGTCAATAGTCCATTGCTTGTATTCAGCAAGCCTGTATAAATGTGGATTCATGTGAATTCACGTGTATTATTCTCCTATAGAGGTAACTCATTAGTGTGAATGTATCTGTGTTATTGCGTTTTCATGCAGTGAAAGCGATCAAATCTACTGAATGTTTACATAATTCGGTGACCTGTAAATAATCATTTTTTCATACTTCTTAATCAACATTTCTACAGTTTAAACATGGGTTTAATACAAGCTGACAAGTCCTCGACCAACTGTGCCATAATCGTCATGGTTTTGTTGTCTACAATGCTAATAAGAGTAAGTTGATTTATATCAAAACGCATATACAATAACCCTTATTGCATTTCAATGTTTGGCATGATACATCGTTGGAAGGGTGTTGGTGGGATTTGGTAAGGCTGATTTTATCATCATAAAGAGTGCTAAAGGTGGAAATGAACAAACTTAAGATACTATTTGTAACAAACACGATTTGAGACAAAGAATGAACTTATATATTGTAGCGTTTACTTCAATATCATATACTATCCAAAGATTGTTACCGTAATTCTATGTCAATATTTATGTCAATCGACTAGACTCACTTTGTGTTTCATGAACTTTTATTGTCTTTGTGTGTCTCTGAAACACAATTGAATATGTAGGAGTCATTTTAAGTTTCATTCGCGATTCCTGTATTGTAGCGTGAAATATCTAGTCTATCAATTATTCCGAACTATACACCAAAGAAACATCAATGAAATTTGAGCAGCTTATATTATGAGGGGGATATTTTTAAAATATCCTCCCGATAAATGATCTTTTTCGGCCACATTTTATCATGATGTTTCTGTCCTATTCCAAGAGACTTATTCATGTTCAGAGCCATATCTCGTGGAGAGCAGTCCTGATAAACAAAACTATTTGCATTCCAACACACTTGCCAAGTGGACATTTCGTTCGATATTTTTCCTCACCAAAGGCTTTCATTAGTGTATTTCAGAGCCTATTCTTCTCTAGATGAGCAAACTGATATCTCCTCAACGTTAATGTACGTTAGTGGCAACTTACTTGCATTAAGGACAGTTACATGTCAAAAGAGGTTTTTGAAGACATGATATATACATTCGGAACAAAAGCTGAATAATAATATTTCCATATATTATGAAAACATTATTCAATTTATAGAGCACCAATCCATCATTTTTTGAATAAAAGCTACAATAGCTGTCAACTTCGATAACGAGCCTTTAGTTCTTTAGTTCATTCATAAGAGTACTGTGGCAAAGTTGATTATTCAGTAGTTCTGTTAAAATCATTGCATGATCTTCCTCAACAGGGTGTGACTGCTGTCGGCATGCCTGCAGGTGAGTGGCCTTTGTAGGTAGTTGGTGCTATGGCTACACATATTCTACGTGATAATGTATAATAAAATTGAAACTATATGTATACTTGTAAGTATTCGCTCTATCTGCTTTACGGCCCTGATACGGCTATGGCGGACCGGGGTCATACGGCCGCTTCGTAGATTGACATATTATTATATAATGACGTCATTTGTTTACCTTCAGAATTCTAGAACGCGCAAAGCAACATGTGAACTAGTACGTGACCAACATAGATCAAGGCTGAATCGAGATGTAAGAAGGACAAAAGCATGATGTCAATTTATTGTAATTTATACTGACCAGGCTCGCACTTAGTATACACATGATTTCACTAGAATTTAGAAATAAAATCACCGACGCTGCGCGCCACTACGATCTGAGCGAGCAGACGTTTTCCTAATCTTGCGCTGGCTTCGTGACAAATGGAACATTTGCGGATAGCAACGTGCGTAGTAACAAGAATCGAAGGTAGTTCAGAAATGCACGCGATTGCCCATATTTTGACACCGGGCCGGAGCGTGAAACGTAAAAAATGCACGGATGTGAGGGCGCTTTCCCCATAGCTTTACACAGGCATGCGAATGTAGGTATATGACAATATAACTGATCTTATCTTTATCGATGCACAAGTTATTTTTAAAAGAAGTAAACCTATACTGCCGGGAATATGCTCTATCTTACACTATTTTATTCTCTATCAAAACCAGGCAATGCCGTGACACTATTGAGCTTAGCATCGATACAGCTTACATCAAGTTTTTCAACTATATTTGGCACAACTGCAGTCACTCACCTAGTATTGACAAAAAATGTTGAAGAGTGTTCTGAGTGGACAGAATGGATGGATGATGAGAATGGCACAACACTTGAGCCCTCTTCAATCGGAGAGTTTGAACTCATCGATCAGTTGAGAGGTCCCTATGGATTCTGCGATCAGCCAACTGATATCGAATGTGCTTTGGCCAATGACACTAATACTCCGTACAACGAAACTGGACAAGTTAGTCTGACATGTAACTTGCAGCAAGGATTTCTGTGTTTCCACAGCCAACAAAGTGGTGATTGTTTCAACTATGCAATCCGTGTACTGTGTCCGACACCGTGCACATCACTAACAATCCTAACCTCAACGCCTGTACCGGGCCCACCACTAACAACACCAGCCTCAACGCCTGTCCCGGGCCCATCTCTAACGACACCAACCTCAACGCCAGTCCCGGGCCCATCACTAACGACACCAACCTCAACGCCAATCCCGAGCCCATCACTAACAACACCAGGCAACACTATGACAACACGGAGCTCAACGTCAGTGCAAGTTTTGACTGAACAGTCTACCAACCCTGAAGTAACAAGGGTGCCAGCAACTCAATCACCGGAATGCGAAGAAAATGACGACACTGATTGCTCAGCTAAGACCTTGACCTGTCAAAGGGAATTTCGGCTAAAATGCAACGTCACTATTAGTTCTGAAATGAATATCGGAAGGTGTCTTCAACAGAACATAACTAAAATGAGCATCGAGGAGGTCAGTGTTGTTTTTTTATTTAAAAACTATCTACTGTTGATTGACCAATCGGAGTGCTTAATTCAGGGTGTTTTATCTACTCGTAAAGCCTTGGTCACCAAATTCCAGAAACGAATGACAGCGCCATAGTAAAGTACTGTCCAATCAAAAGTGAACATGTCATATTCTGTAGACATCTGGTACGTTTTAATATTCAAATTTGGAAACACAGCGGAAACCAGCTGCAACACAAAATCTGCTGTGGTACAAACATAAACTAATGTGCCCTAGGGCATTTAAAATAATGTGCCCTAGGGCATTTATAGGATGTTCCATTACATTGGAAGGCTATTTCACAAATAAAAGTTTTAATTCATATCCTAAACATGTTACATTGACAAAGGGGACGGTTGACGTAAACACATTGAAAACGCAAATATATCAGTTAGGGGCGATAGTTTTTAAGTCGGATAAAACCCTTGTACTCGGGCTCTTCTGGTATATAAAGTCCAACCCTACGATAAAATGTCTCGGCCTGCGGCCTCGACATTTTATCGTTGGGTTGGACTTTATATACCAGAAGAGCCCTCGTACTCGGGCTTTATCCTATACATAATGTACACATATATTTCTAATCGTAAGACAATGATAAAAGGCGGTGAAAACTGATAAAGCACTCTTTTTTTATTATTTTAACAGCTGTGGACGACATTGAATAAGACGATACCTGTGTGCTGCTTCAGTACCAACTTCACATGGTAGTTATAGAAATATAATTTTTGTAAAAAATTGTATCACCTAATTTGCGATGAAGCATAATGAATAATTCTGTTTATGTGTTTTATACGAACGTATGTATGTATGTATGTATGTATGTATGTATGTATGTATGTATGTATGTATGTATGTATGTATGTATGTATGTATGTATGTATGTATGTATGTATGTATGTATGTATGTATGTATTATGTATGTATGTATGTATGTATGTATGTATGTATGTATGTATGTATGTATGTATGTATGTATGTATGTATGTATGTATGTATGTATGTATGTATGTAAGCCAAAACAAGGAATAATTTGCCAGAGAAGAGGAGGGCAAAATGTCTCCTGCTTTGAGGGTACGTAGTAGACGTAAATTACTATTGACATAATCATTCGTATGCCTAGAATCCTTTCAAGAAGAAATATTCGGCCAAATTATACTTCATAGACCAACCGTATTTTGAACAAAATGACAGCCCCCATCACGAGTTCTGATTGCTTGAAGAAATACGAAATTTTTGGGAATGGGCGCTTAGATATTGATTAAACTACACGGACTATATCACAACAAAGATACATCATCGTCTGCGAACAGACCTTCAGAACATCCAAATTTCCGCCTAAAGTCATAGTGTATGACTTTAAGACGACAGGTTTTCAGCCCATGGAAAGACTTCCCGTTCATTTTACTTTCAAAAATATGTATCTATCGTATGTAAATAAAGTGACCAACATCATTAAATGCCTGAATTATTGACATAAGTGATGGACGAAAAGTGTTCAACATTATTGAGAATGTAGCGCTCTGTTGACGTCCTTGAAATAAACTTTAACAAAGTAGAGAGGTAAAACAACAGTACACAACCCCCTATCATTTCTTTTTACATATTTTGTAATTAGCATTGTTGCAATGCTGTGATCTGATGATTTTGTCGATACTTCAAGAAAAAGTACCTAAGTTTGACCTATACATCGCTCGTAATAATTTTTCTGATAAAGTAAACAATGTTGCGCGACTGAAACTACAATACAATAGCTTTAGGTCACTTTGGGATCGCGTAATTTCATTGAAAATGCGTCACGTATATGATTAATCATTGCCGTTTTAGGATTCTAAGGTCCAGGAGAAGGCGGGACACCACAGGCAGTATTGCCATAATGGTTAGTGACCTTTTAGTCGATAACAGTGCGACTGTTGATGCTCAGACCGTTTTAGAAGCTTTTATTTCCAGTATAAACCAATCAAACGTCTTCAAATCATATGGTATCTCATATGAACCCGGGACAGCCTCTGTGATTGAGCAAGGTAAATATGAGCATAACGATGATACATTCATTTTAGCCATTGATCCGGTGTTCTACCATTGTGGGGAATGGGAATATGTATCATTGCCCGAATACATGGGTTTATGTGCCCGAGAGCAGGTGACAATTTGCCCGAAGCCAGGAGGGCAAATTGTCTCCTGCTACGAGGGCACATAAACCCATGTATTCAGGCAATAATATGTTTATCACACACCTCTTCACAGTTCATGCTCTTTGATATTTAATGACATACAGGGCATTTTTCAAACAATTTTACCATTATCGAACAGCATGAAACAGACTTTAACGAAAGTCAAAATAGTAGTGCCTGCATTGATATTGTACATCTAACGTTAAGCGTCTACTTTGGCATCGAAAACATCGAACGGCTTCACTGGACCGAGTAACCATGGAAACCGGTCAGTACATCGTTCACCGGCCCGCTAACTCCCTGGATGTTCCTATTCAAATCAATGCACTGATTTGCACGCACATCGAGGGATGTAATAAAGCAGGTTCTTTTATGGCAGTTATGACGCTAGGATGCCAGCAGTAGAAGTAAAACATGTAAAACACTCGAGATTTTATTGCATTCAAAACTTAGTAACGACAAACAGAACACTTGAACTCTCAACTCCTGAATCGCTTGAAAAAATGTTTCCCTCTAAAGCCCCCTTACCCGTCACACGGGAAACTTGTTGAAAAAATAAGATGTGAGAAAATGAGAAAATGTCTACATCGATTATTGTTTTGCTCTGGTAGGTCCGGAAGGAACTTAGACAAATAACCCGATTGGTACGCTCCAGGACCCCGGTTTTAAGCTCACATCTTTTCCCTACGTACATGTTGTATGGAGAATATATAGGGTCGCTCAGCCTCGATAAGCGTTTCAGTGAAAATGTGCGCTATATTTTCTGTTCCTCTATTGCATTTCTTAGTAAACTATTCGGGAAGCAGGGACAAATCTTCACACTTCGCATAGTCTTTTTGTAAAGGATTCTCAAGAAAGGAACGACCTTATTCGTAGCTATCATGTGTTTGACAGTGCAACAGAAGAAAACGTAGAATTATATTCAATAATTTTAGTATCAACTTTCCTCCGCAGGTCCAGAGCCAGAAACGTCGAAACCAGAAAAAGGTAAATGTAAATGATACATGTCTATTTACCTGACGGACCCTGATTTTAGACCATCTGTTGATCTGCATTCACTATTGTCGTACCACTCTTGTTCCGTCTATGAACAAAATTAATTCCTTTCGAGGCCTTAGCTAGAAACTATGAACAAAGAACGAATAATACAACCATGAACAATATTAATATCATAGTTGTCGTCGACTTTGGTTCTTATCATCATTATTTATTTTAACATGTATTTCTTCCAGATTCTGCGAAAATTGCCATCATTGTTTGCTCCACCATCGCTTGTTTGATTGTAGTGATTGCCGTGGCGCTGTGCATTGCGTGCATGATCCGAAGCTTCGGTAGGAGGGGGAGGTACACACGGAATTCCCTCATTCGCAAGATGGGTGACAGAATTCCTGCAGGTGGTGAAATAGACTTACAAGAGACGAAACAAAAGAGTGTAAGTGAGAAGATGTCTTGCACAACGTGCCTTTCCTGTATGAATTATCATAAATTGTTGTTTAAAAGTTTGTCAACAAAAAAGGGAGAAGAGTGTCCATCGACTTAAGTTCACACCGGAGCCATATGGCTATTTTGATACTACGATCAATTAAAATTGAAGCAGTAATATGCTTGATCTCCATATTCTCCTTCGTTTGTTTATCTATCATATTATGTACTATTATCAAACAATACGACGTCACTAGAACATATTCGGAGCTTTCATAAATTTGTGGCTGTGAACTCTATTGATTTCATAAGTGAGAATGTGTATACTGACTTACTGACACGGTCTTCTGCTTTATTCGACACAGGGCGATGATCTTCACGACGCCAGTTATTCGAACCCGGACGCAACAGTTTAATATGCAGCATGGCAAAGATTGGATTGGCTGGCAACCACAATGTGTTGTTGTGGCGCTGGTGGAGTATGCGTCCAGCAAAGTTCCAATGAATAGAAAAGACGACCTCACAGATATACACTATCTGGAATATCACTTCTATTAATCAGGAGGCCCATGATAAAGAGTCTTCCTCCTGCGTGTATAATAATCAAAATAATTTCACTTTCGCTTAAGCTGGCAGCTCATTAGACTGAAGATCCGTCGATCGATGGCGCTCTCTGGGCTCCATGTAGGAGGAGGGGAGCGTAGGGAGCGTCCTCGAGCGACTGATTTTCAGTCTAGTAGCTCATTAAATGCCGTATTTCGGCGTCATATAATCTGTTTCTTGAACACCCACACCAAGGGACCGCTTCATCGCGTGTTTTGCTTAACTTAGAATCAGGTAGTGATGGTTTTCACTTCGAAATAAGACTTCAAATGATTAAAGAATGTAAATGTAACAGAGATTTAGTCATTTGGCAAACAAAACAGGGGACCGCTGGTATAGTCCACAACTTTACCTGCTAAGCAGCTTCTTGTGCTTATTTTATATATGGGCTTTCAACATTTGGTGGCAAGAAAAAGGCTGGCTGTTGAGAAATAAGATATTATATCCTGACCCGATTCTCAAATTTTAGGTGTGTGATTTGAAGAGTATAAGTGTTTAACAAATTCAGTTTGTTCTCTCATATGATATTCATAACAAATGTAAACATTTTGGGATATATAATGTACTCAAGATGTGTTTACGAGGCACACTTCTGGAAAGTAAAAAAAAAGGCTACCTATTCTGTTATGGCCATGTACATCACCTACTTTCATATATCGTCTTCAGAACCAATTGTTGATGTTTTTGTACCTATATGGAACAGTGTATTTAAGCGACTTAGTCTACCTATTATTCTTTAGTTGAATTGGCAAAATTGCTTCCTTCAAAAAGTCTGAGATATTTCTGAGATATTTCTGATGTCATGACTTCTTTTTATCATGTTGCATTGGTTAAAAAGAAAACAATAATGTCATTCTCTAAAAACATGGTTTTTGAACAAAGCATAAAGCCAGAGTGAAGAATGGTAGACCCATGCTAACCTGTAAAACAATTGGAAAGTATGTTGGCATACGTAGAGAAAAGCAACCTGATTTTCAAACTTAAGATGGGAGGTAATGGATTGAAATTACTAAAATGGGAGCAATGAAAACACAGACACTCCGGGCACAACCCTTTGTCGGTGAATATTGAAAAGTAAAGTTAACAAGTGAAGAACGGGGACTGAACACATTTGGTACAATTACATGAAAATCATTTCGCGGGCAGACAGAGAGGGTGGGGTAACTAAGTGAGGTGTAATTATGGTTTGGATCAAATACCTGTTTGTTCTCGTTGCTGAAGCACAGCTAGGGCGTCCAAATATATCCTTCAATAGACGTCCTGAGTCTGATTTAACATGAAGCAATGAAGCGTGATAATGTTATGACAATGCAGTTACCAGTTCAATCAACGACAGCCTTCAACGTCACAATCCCGGCGCACATCACGTTTTTTATATGTTGCCTCTCTGCCCCCTGGTTGCTTTGCATATCACTTGTTGAAATGATTTCCGTCTCTTCCTCTTCCTTTGTTTTCTGCCCCTTTACTTTACTGAAATGCGAATCGAAGGGAGAACCCGAAACGTATGTTGTTATTTCTCCCATTCTAGTGTTTTAATTCCGATGTTATCCCGACGTTTCGATGTCAATCGTGTCCTTTGGGCCGTTTTTTGACTTTTTGTTCGAACTATCTAATGCAGTATTTTACCCATTATTACAGTGTTCTTACCCATTTTACATTGTTACATTTTTATATACATTGATATTATATATATTCACTTTTCATATATATATATATATATATATATATATATATATATATATATATATATATATATATATAGAACATGAACGGCGCCCGAGAGAGCAATATGTAAGTTTAAATATGCAAGGAATAGCACTGTAACACTTTTCAAGATTTGAATTTATACATGTCGACAGTATTAAAGTCTTCAACCTCTTGCATAAGAAGCGGTGATTATTAAAGTTACATAAAACAATCTTTCTATGTCGTATCGCCTGACTGCAATGAGTGTGTAGCAAAATTACTGGAGGTATCTGACAGAGATTCGTGTGTTTATATTTTGAAGTTATTTACATTTTACCTGTTCATATCACTGACGTATAATCATCAACCTTTGGCCTTTTTTATTCACGATCTGGTCACTGATTAATCATCTCAGTTAATACAATGACGTAGAATACTGTCGCATTTTAAGTCGATCACAGGGTTTGTAAAGCTATTCACAAAACATAGGGGGGATAGGCAAATTCGAATATTTCATCGATAAATTGTTTGCAGAAAGTACACTTCAACACTTTGAGAGTGTTCTTGTATATCCCTTTATAGCTCTCGGGAAGATACTATTCTGGCACTGTAGATATCCGTTCTTTTTCGACCAGATATCATCCAAATGAAGAACTTTTAAAACTCTTCCTTCATATTCGGTCTCTCATATGTCTCATATAGGGACGGCATGTGTCGTTCAAACATATCATAATGCCGAGGATTGATTCAAGGGAAGCTATGACAAAAAGCATCTGCTATCAGTGTTAATGTTGATCTGATCATGCCGCTCGTCATTTCCTGTAGCTATCAACATCTTGTCGTCTCTTTGGTGCCATAAGAGCGACATCTACAGTTGCCAGGCGATACAAAATGACTCACCACTTCATATCTTGATCAGGGATCTGTAACATTGACAGGACCAAAGTCAGACTGAACGAAGGGCACTGTAATGTGGCGTCAATACACGATGGCTTGCTTGTTAGGTAAAGGATCCTTTTCTCAGTACTTGAAGTGGCGTTACTGACCTTGAAAAAACATTTGAAATATCGACAGTTGATGACTAGAGCCATGATTTACATGTCTTGAGTACGTTTTAAGTATTCAGAAGTTGAAGTGGCGTTATTAACCTTGAAAAAAGTGCGTTTAAAATATCGAAATAAGAAACGAGATCATCTTATCGACAGTTGATGACCAGGGTCATGATTTACTTGTCTTGAGTTCGTATACGTTATAAGCATTCAGATAACTGAGTTAAGTACCCTCCAACTCAGAATTACAATATTGTCTTCGGGGTTAAAGTTCAATAATTATGTTGTCATGCACATTGAAAACAATCCCTTCCTTCACTTGGTCGGCAAATCTCTAATATAGGTAAGCTACTTTTGGTGAACGGTGAGTTGTTCAGTTTTTCCATGTTTTTTTCACGGATCGAGCTTAAGTAATAGAGACAAAACGTTTGCCTAAGGCCGAACAAAAAAACTGTGCTGTTCTGATAACCCGCCCTACCCTATTTTTTTACATGCTGACCCTAAACTTTTTAGAGCTACGTAAACACGGAAGTAAAAAAAAAGAAAAAAACCCGTAAAATCACGCGTTCGTTACTAGGCATTTGATTTTTGCTTAAACGGGGATGTCTTTTATGTCTTTTTTATATGTATGGTATATTTTTCTAGAAATGTTGTGGCCAGTGTTTGACCGCCCTAAACCCCTGAAAAATGCCTATTTAAAAATAAAAAAATTATGTTAAAAAAAATATTCCTGCCGACCTAGCTACCCTATTTTTGAAAACCGTGTTATCGGAACAGTACAATTTATTTTTTTGCCTAAGCACGATCTGTAACGTAATCCTGTATTGAAATCTCATGTCTTATGGGCTAGCGGTGTTTGCGGCTTGTGAAAGCACTTTATCCTCCTTCCACGACTTGACAATTTTAGTGAGTCGTTAACATTCTGACATGATAATAAACATGGGAATCCCGTTATTTCTGCTTGAAACGAGTTTACACATCGGTTCAAAGACCATGTCATGATCTTTCAGTATACACGACCGGTTAATCTAAGAAGACATGACAGATTCATATGGTTCACGCGATTATTTATTTGAAAAACAACAACTATACAACACACGCTTATAGAGGCCATGCGTACGCAGTGCAGTAAATTTTTAAATTCTCGTGTGGGCAAAGCCTTGTTGAAAACAATTCGACCAACGTCATGATCTGTACACCGGGCCGAACAAGATATCGGTAGAAGTAGGTAACGTGGTATATTCAAGTTGTTTAGCAAGTAAAGCCGTACGGTGGTTGCGAAACGTAAACAACAGTTAATGAATTGCAAAGTGATGTCGAAATTTCAACCGCACTATCAACTTCCATATTGAATAAGTCTTATTCAATATGGATGATATGTGTATACACGATTTTGAAATGTCAGACCGCTAATACAGATGTCATATTTGAACAGTTTTCAGAATGGCACTCTACCATGTCATGAATAAGGTCACGTATTTTTCATAAGGTCACATTTTTTTTAGGTCAACATGAATTGTTTCTTTGTTCCTAGCACTTCTCGTTCAGACGACATACACGCGCGAGACGCATGGACACGCACTCAGTGTACGCAAATAAGCAGAATCACGTTGTTATGTAAAGTCGTATGAGCAGCGAAGCCATGTACAGAAACAGCTCTGTAGTGCATATAAACATCTTTGTTAATACCAATATTCTTAAAACAACCGATTGTTATACACAGTAACATGTTGCCCGTGCCATACTTAATTTACTGTTGTGAAGCGATAGCTTGTTATAACTCTAATCACAAGAAATTTCAAATAAACAATTTTGCCTTCTCATTTGCCTGAACAAACTTGACTAGCATAAACGAAACCATGTTGATTCTCAGGCTATTGATACATCATCGTGAATAATTAAGATTGTGTGGTACCTGTATGTTAGCGTACACCTAACATAAGGCGTTTAGGTCACCAAGTAACGCACTCCATGCCAAGAGGCCTCGTGGTGCCTTTTGACTGGCCTACTACATAAAATGTATGCAATCTCGGGTTCATTAGCATGTCATCATGCATGCCTATTAAAACCTTGATTCGGGTCTTCTCCAATCAGCTGTCTTGCCTCCCTAGGTATAACACAATGAATACTGGGTGATGTATGGTGATGTCAGTTTCTTCCATCACAGACAGGTCATTTCTACTGACGGTGTTTCTCATTTAATGACCTGTAAAGAACTCTATTGCACATTTGCTTCACTCTTAATTAACATTTCTTGTTTCAGTTGAAACATGGGTACCACACAAACTGACAAGTTGTTGAACATTTTAGGCCTAACTGTAATTGTAATGGTTCTGTTGTCTACAATGCTACTACTAGTAAGTTAATTTATATTTCAACACATATACAATAATTCTGATTGAACTGTAAGGCCTGGCATGAGACATCGTTGAAAGATTGTTGGCAGAATTTGATGGGAATTTGAGGGACGAGGCTTTATTTTTGCGGCCATATTTTTAATCATAGTACTTAAGCTTCTATGTGATTCCCAAAGACGTACTCGGGATCAGAAGCATTATTCATGGAGAGCAGAACATTCTTGATAACCGACACTACCTGCATTCCAACACAGTTTCCAGTTAGATATTTCGTTTGATATTGTTTCCTCGTCCAAAGCCGTCATTAGTGCATTTCAGTGTCTATTCACCTCTACATCAGTAAAATGACATCCCCATAACGGCAAAGCGCTAAGGCTCGTTGAGGTGCAAAAATATTTACCATGTATTCAAATTATAAACCTGGCAGTTTGGCATATTCCTAGGTGCCCACGACTGGAACTTACATAAAAAGACAGTCACGTCTTGACAGACTTTTTTTCATTCAAATATTGGTGGGTATATTCGGATCAAAAACTGATATTGCCAAGCTATTCTGAAGAGAGTATTCAATTTCTCTAGCATTAAAACATGTCTTTAATATGAACCTTCATATGACTGTCGACTTCGATAGCAAAGCTTTAGTTCATAGTAGTTTCATCAGAGTATTGTGGCAAAATTGATTATTCAGAAGTTCCGTTAAAATCATTGCATAACAATTTCTCAACAGGGCGTGGCTGTTGACGCCAGAAGTGCAGGTGAGTGGCCTTTGTAGTAATTTGCTGGTATGGCTTTATACACCCTACACCATTCTGTAAAGACATTTTAATATATCAGTTTAATCTGGTTTGATAGCAGATTAGTCTTTGCTAGTAATAATATATGCATTTTCGTCGAAGCTATTGATGTAAATCCCAGTAGTCTGATCCATTTAACGACTACAAACATGATGAAGTAAGACTTGATCTAAACACGTCATTATCACTGACACAGTCAGTTCCAATGATAAGTTTTAAGTTATAGTTCACATGAGGTGTCTTTAGTATACCTTTTAAAGGCGCATTGAGTTTAAAACGTCTGCTTTGCTTTCTTGTCTTCTAATGACGTGTGTACATTTTGATATTTTACCATATGTAGCAGACGATTAAAAACATCACCAAGCGGAAGTAATGAGAAGTGACATCCGCAGTGCTTAAACACAAAGACTTCATGACAGTTACGCTTTATTCGAAGAAGTGTAATGTGGTCGATGTTAATTTAACGATTTCAGTTAAAGTTTCATAACACTTATGCTTTATTTGAAGACGTTTCAGTTAAATTAGATTGTTAATACATGTGTAATGTGTTCGATGTTGTAACGATTTAATGGGAAAATGACAAGAAGATTGACCATATTGGATCTTATCGCGAAACTGATGCTACGGGGATAACTCCCCCCATGATTTTCTCAATATTTTGTACTTCTGTTCATACACTCTTCTGATGGAAAGGGGAATGCTAGTTTTGGCTTGCTAAGAGTTACTCGGGGTCTTGATTCATTCAAAGCCATGACTCCATGAAGACCTTACGTTCGTTTCAACTACACGCAGCATGACGTATTTCTAAGTCGACTAGCCTATAGATACCATCGCATCAGATCCAGCTTCTCCCATATCTAGGTTTGGTTCGATAATATAGCAGGGTCGTGGTCGTTGTTCTGTCTCTTATTGTTGGAAACGGGAATATAAACAATGCATCCAATCATAGGTATCAATACAGCTCTTTATCTTCAGTTTACATGTCACAATAAATATTCATAACTTGCACGTTACCGGATCATCACGCGACATTTTGATATTCGTTCATTAATTTAAATCAAAAGAGGGCGGTAAAGTGTTGCAACCAATTAAATTAACTGAATTTTAAAAAAAACATGCTCGTAAAACACAATTAGTGTATTTGTGGATATCGTCGCCTATATAAGGCGTATGTATGCCTGCGTTCTACACAAATCTACTTCTTACTGAGATCCTGGTGTTTTACTTAAAGTTGCAATATGGATCAGAATTAACAGTTTTAAACGTTTACATTTCGGCGGTGGACCCTTCCCGAAAAATCGGTAGCCATTCCACTTGAAGATTCGACCACTAACCGGAACGCGGAGGTGACTCTAATTAGAGTAATCAGATTTAATTATCGAATAAATTGCAGTTTTGGTACGTACAGAACTGCGTCCTGTTCCGGGGGTACGGCGCAGAATTTGAAACGTCATTTCAAGACTTTGATTATGCACGCATGCGTATTGGGTGTATAATAAAGTTCGCGAAAGTGTGGCGTGGTGTACACGTGTGTGGACATGGCAGCGATAGTGAAGCGATCTGGGCGATCTCTCCTTACCGACTCCACGAAAAAACGGAGGAAAGCAGCAAGAAACGCCGGCAAAATAAACATTTTTGGTCAGATTGATAGATGGAAGAAGATAAAGAGTGACAAGGGACTAGCACACCACGTTGATGTTGCGAGGTATTTAATCGATTGGTAAGTTGAATCCGGGTAACTTGAATCATTTTGTGGAGGGACCGTGATTTTTACGTCCTGTTTGAATGTGTCTGAAGCATGTCAGCATGCATGGGAGGTACTACTACAAGCGAGCGATAGCAGCAGTTCTTTAGTCATCGCCGGGGAAAGTTGTGGCCGAGGGAACGACAGCAAGGCTCAGAGGTAGCCACCTTCTGTTCTCCGTAGTGTGTATGATCATCTATTTTTTACATCCATGGTATGATGGAGCTAGAGCAGGCGTTCGGGCGTTACAATGTGATTTTGACTATCACTCAATCAAATGTTGCACATTTCTGGTCTGCAGACCTTGGCTGGCCGAGTATCAGTATAGAGTTGGAAGGGGACTCGAACTCGGTCTGTAGTTAATCGAAGCATGGACAAATTGTGCATAGTGGCATGATAATATAACGGTATTTCCATGTGATGATGTGGGCAAAACACAACCTCTATCAATAGTATCATTAGAAGGTGTTGAATGTACGGCAACGCGGTCATGCTTCAGAGAATGAACAGTATTTGAAACAATGTGATGATGAGAAATCAGTGTTTTGTGTTTAATCCGCAAAATACAACATTAAATTTATGTCCCTGGACTACTTTTTATCCCATTATCATCGAAACTAGTGTAGGCAATGCCATCGTTTTCAAAAACACAACTACGTAAGTTATTTACCATCCTTTGTTTGTTTGTCAGGTATATCTCTCCCCTCCAACCTACACAGGCATGGGTACATTGATGCAATGAATTCTATTGAACTTGCAGTATTGTTTCAGTCAGACATCACACGATTACTGTAACAATATTTTACCTTGGCTACTGCCAACAAGAAGGTATTGCAAACATTTTAATGACAGTACAATTTTTTGTCAGGTACTATGCACACCAACATATTGGAGAAGCCCACTGTAGTGCCATTGTGACATCCACTCCAGCACCAAATCTGACAATTGTGAATGAGTCAAAGAGACAACATGAACCTGATCTGTCGGAGATTTCAAATCATGGGTGAGTTAGCGCATAGAAAGATCAATAATATGTCTTGCATGATAATATTTCTGATGTTTGGTGTTGCTATATGGATATCAGATGTGTTACATTTTTGTCAGTTTCAAATATTTGCTAGAATCAGTCTGTGTGCTTCAAAATGATACGTACAGTTTTGTAAGTAATTAATTTTCAACAGAAATCATTTACTCTTCAAATTCAGAGAGAGTACAGTTTCCTATGTGTCAGGAATAAAGATATAAATAGTGAAACAGAAACAGCCTCTGAAAATGAGGATACATTCAAGCTAGAGTAAGTCATACACTCATGTTTGTTTGTTAGCGCTAACATTGTGCTGATACCGTTCACAGGACATACTGTACTTATTTCTTTGTCTTGCTTGTGTTGTGATTAATCGACAAAGCACTGTATTTATTGAAGTATTGACGAGATATTCTTAATAGTGTTCAAAAGTCCATTTAGTATAAAACCTCTTGAAGATTCATTGTGTACTTGTGAGGTATTGATAAAATTTTGAATGGTCTCCTGCTTGGTTGCAAGGTGTTATACAGTTGTAGTAAATAATGAATTAAAAGAGTCAGAATGAGTAGATATGGTAGTAAAGGGCCCTTCCCTTTGTTGACAGGGAGGGGTGCACTTTGCCATGTTGGTTGAATTGATTGTCCAATTAGATTGATAAGCAACTTAATCTTAGTGATTTTGAAGGCAAACCTTGATCAATGTACACAATTAAGCAACAACTTCTTGAAAAATTACAAAGAATGATGTCATTATTTTATGTTACTCAACACTGGAACATATTTGTATCTCACACTTTGACAGTAGTCAAGCTAAAAGAATCCGTGTGGAGAAGACCATGTCACAGTCCTTCCTTGATCCATTTGAGTAAGTCAATGTTAAATTCATCTGAGAATTTCTTGGCAATGTGTATAACCTATCTAACCAGGATTTCGATACATACCTTATAGTGAGAAAGGGAAACTAAATTTTTGTTCTTCAGTTTTTTGTGTTGTCCAGTAAAGCTTGTCACAGAGTTTCTCATTCAATCATAACTAATTGCAAAACCACTACAAATTTTCTATTACTGTTTCTTATGTTTGTTACAGATTAAGTATTGATGTCACTTGTGATGAAGTTACATCCTTAGACTCTGCTGATGATACTGATATGGAAGATGATCCTGACTACATGCCACATTTTCGAATCATGCTTGGGTAATGTTTATTTTCAAAGAAATTATGATCAGTACAGATGATGGGAAGGTAGATATGTAGAGTTTAGAAGGATATTCGTATCGTTGAGCACTTCATATATTCTTTGCAAAAGTACAAATGCTCCATCACATTATCAAATGTGACATATTTAGCCCTTTTCCTGCCAAGTCCATATTTCACCACCAGGTCAAGATGGTTAAAATTAATTAAACACAACGTATTCCATATGATGTATTTTAACATAATACTGTACATTTGAAGGCTGTTGAAAACTAATACTGGAAACTTGATTTTTTTTGGACAAAAGATGCTCTAACATACCAAGCCAAGTGGGTGAAAATACGTCATGTTTTGGCTCAATACTGCTTTTTACTGACTTGGCTGATGTGGAAGTGATACAGTTATTACTGTCTGGCAGGAAAAGGGTTAGTGATGTTAATTTTGCCAGATGATAGATAGCTCAGATTATTAAGAGTATACACAAAGACACCTTAGTCTTTTGTTTCCAATCTTAGTCTTTTGTTTCCAATCTTATTAGCATATGGCAGTTAGCATTTTCCTTTTATTTCTACCCTGCATTAGGCCTGTGAATGTTGATAGTATTCCCCTTGATAGTGAGCTGCTGGACTTAGAAAATAGTGATAACTTAGAGAGACAGGAGGTAGAAGAAAATAGTGATAGCTTAGAGAGACAGGAGGTAGATACTGTTGAGGACACAGATGAAGAAGGCAGTCAGACTTCTTTACCAAGAATAAGCACGGATGAAGACATTGTCAATTTGTTGGATGGAGAATTTTGCCTGGCATTTGTAAATCAGCTTTTGGAATTAGCTAGGGAAAGGCCAAGTTCTCAGTGTAAAGTTGGCAGCTGTAAGAGCACTCCACAAATACGTACATTTTACAGAGGATCAGCTCTGTATCTGAAATGGGTATGTATTGTGTGAAAAGAAAATTGTACTGGAAATGTTCTCTTCATGGATCAGCCAGCTTTCTTTGGCACATGGAAACTTTGTTTACATTTTCATATTTTTAACTTTGACTTGCACAATCAGTGTTTCATCATCCTCTATTAAATCTTGTTATATTTAGAATTGTTATCTTGATATATGTATTGTTAACCTTGCAGGTATGTGAAGAAGGTCATTTGAGCTACTGCTGGTGTTCACAGCCCATACTCAATAGAAGAATGCATAGTGGTGACATCTTAACTGCCAGTGCTATTCTCATGTCAGGAAATAACTTTGGAAAAGTGAAACTGTTGGCAAAGATGCTGAATCTTCGAGTCCTTTCAGCTGATGTTTTCTATCGGATACAGCGCCACTACTTAGTACCATGCATAGATGGATATTGGCTACAACATCAACAAGAGTTCCTCAGTAAATATGAAGGCAAAGATGTAATCTTACTTGGTAAGTACATTTGATGTGTTATACTTCTTTTGCATGTCAATGCATTGTCAAGTGGTAGGGTACCTTTACTGTCTTCCAGCTAAAACGAGGTATAGGTGTGTGCTCATAAGTGATCACATTTCTTGAAATTTTAGCAATATGAAGAAACTGTCAGTTTTTTCATTCTTTGTTCAGCATATTTATGGTGAAAAGATATCTGTGAATCGAACCTTTGGTGGAACAACAAACATATTAAAACAAAATGTGTGAGATTGAATTTATGCAAAGATACTGGTCATAAATGCATGTGCCATTCAACGTCAATACGACATCGATAGAATAATTGATTTCTATTTTTAATTCAGGTGACGGCAGAATGGACTCCCCAGGGTATTCTGCTCAGTACTGCTCCTATACTTTCATGGAAAACAGCACAAAGGATATCTTATCACTTACAACACTAGATAAGAGATTCACTGAAAAAAAGTCAACCAACTTAGAGAAAGCATGTTTTAAACAAGGAATTGAAGAACTTCAGGACAAAGGATTACAGATCTCAGAAGTAGTGACAGATGCCCATCCACAAATTGGAGCTGAGATGAGTGAGTGAGATCACAAATTATTGTATACACTAAATTGCAGAAAAAATAATGAAAGAAAGCAAAATTGTCATGTGTGTTAATTTGAAAGGCTGTCCTCTAAAATGAAGAACCTCTACATGTATGAAGTAACACTTTATAAATGTAGACATTCAGCTGATTAGGAACATGTAATTCTTTCTTGCAGAGTCTAACTATCCAGAACTGAAGCATTCTCATGACATTTGGCATACTGCTAAAAACCTCACCAAGAAAATTATTAAGGTAAGTTTGGCAGTGGAGCCTTGAGATAAGGCAATTTACAATTTTAAATGAAGTTTTCTATGCCTTAAAAAATAATGCTTGGATCAATTGTAGCAGATGTGTAGTCATGAATGTATGAAAAAAGCATGAGAACAAAACTCACTCATGTAACACCAAATAACATGTCAATGCATGCATTTTTTTCAGGCTGGTCAAGATAGGGAGTGCAGAATGCTGCAAAAGTGGGCTAAGCATATTGCCAACCACTTTTGGTACTGTTGTCAGAAGGCCACCAGTGAAATAGAATTTCGGGTGAGCTTTGCATTATAACGGGCTACTACCTGAGAGATTTCAAACTGGATTAGTTTCATATCAAATAAATACATTTAGACATTTTCATGTATTTTCATAGCCTGGTAAAAACCCAGCCACTACTCATGTTCGTTTGTGTACACATATTATTTCAAAGTCTTTCTCAGTTGCTGTTGACGTCAAATCTTTTACTTGTTTTTCAAATTAGCTTAAAAAGGAGTAAGTCTGCATGGAGATGATGAATTACATGTAGCTGATAGCTTGTTTCAGTTATGACTCTGCGTTCAGATATTCTGAGTGTTATTTAAAGCAGCAGGAGCTGAAATACAAGTAATCCATGATGTGAAAATTTAGCACCAGAATTTTTTGTGATTTCATTGAAAAATTATTGATGAAAATACCATTAGAATGAATTCTCAAATGCTGTTTGGGAATGCGTTGCATTACTGATGCATTCTGAAATGGCAAATACTTGTGTTTACGTAGATATTGTTTGCACCAAAACACTTTAAAGTTTGTGTATTAGTACAGTAGATGTACATGTAACCTTGTCTATTTCGGATCACAGGGAATGTGGGGTGGTGTTCTGCACCACGTCATCAACGAACACGAGTGGATAGTTTCAATTGGTTCAACTGGATCTAACCATTGTCACCATGGCCCTTTGGCAGAGAATGCTGATGAGGAGAAGGAATGGTTAAAAAAGAACAGTAAAGCCCACTCAGTTCTGCGAAACATCATCTTTGATAGACGTTTCCTGAAGAAGATTCCATTTTATTTGAATGCAAGGTAGGAACATTATATAGATGATAAATATTAGTGTTTACCATGACCTATTAAACACCAACCCAGTATTACCTGGTCATGAAGGCAATTGCACCCCACTATTACCCCGAGGGGCCGTGTGTTACCAGAAACACATCGCTATTCCCCAAGGCCATAGGCTGAGGGCTACTGCAATGTGTTTCTAGTAACACATAGCCACGAGGGTAATAAACGGGCACTATAGCCCGAATGAAGATTGGGTAACAGGCGTTTTATAACACTCCACACGCTCATGTTGTACTATGTTGTAGTGTATAATGTGTTTTGATATTTTGCACTGCAACAATCCATTGTGACATGTTTACTGGGCGATGTTTCCACAGCGCTTACAGTTGTACATGGTGCCACTTTCTTTCAAAAAATATTGTAAGCATACCTAGCAACATCCTTGGTTGCACTTAAATCTTTTCTGTCAGTGAGCTGTTAAAGTTCCTACGCTGTTGGAATGTTGTGGAAAATCCATTACACAGAGAGGTTTGTCACACATCCCGGACACACATCACATTCTAGTCGCCTGCCATTGTTGCAAAGCTGCAGACAACACTATCATGTGACTGGCCCAAATTTAGTCAAAACTATTTCCCCAGGGAAATAGGTTTTCAAAAAATATCCTCTGACGTCACTTTTGTAGATTCAGCAGGATTAGACATCTATTTTCTCGCCACATGACATATCTGGCAAATGGCGACACGGAATGAGAACGTGGCGAGTTATAAAGTTTTAAAACCAACTCATGCTTAAACATTGAAGTCCAATCCTTTACCAGCAAACCTATGTGAATGTCATCCCCAAAATTTAAATTTGTTGCCTCAGTCTTCCAAATATAGTGAAATTTTACATTTTTTATTTTTGCAAATAAAGAAAAAAATTGATGTTTTATTCACTAACTCTATATCCATCAGTCAGTGACTTTCACAAAGGATTTCAGCTTCCATCCATGCCATGAGAATTTTAAACAATTAGAAAGCCATGCTGTTGTAGAAAGTTGCTGTGTCATGTTACAATGGGCAACTTGAGCTGTTGATTTGAGGGGAAGGGGAAGATGAGAGGAGAAGAGGTGTACCATGATGTGAAAGAACTGAGAGAGATGTATCTTGTTTCCAAAGTGTGATATCTCAATTCCTAATGAGCTCTGTAATGTTTTCTGTTATGTGTATTCTCTAGAATTGGTGTTACTGTGTCTGCTGCACCAATACCACATCATTGATGTGTGTCTGCTTACACATGAATACAGCAATACCACACGAATAGTACTGATATTTTTCTCTGTATTCATTTGTTTGTAATGAACATATCATCATTCAGAATCTTTTTTGTATATGAAGTCTACTCTTCTGTCACTTGGCAGGGAAACTGGTGAATTAGAAAATTTTCAGCAGCAAATACTTCAGTATGCTAGTAAGAGGTTTGCCTATACACCGCCGGTTTATAGAGCAAGAAATCGTCTCGCAGCAATTGATCATAACATTCACTACAGCAGAAACATTAACAAGAATAGGCATGGTGAGATCATGTAAGTTAAACTCAATATATTTTGTTTCAGCCAAGCAAAAACCTACAGTTATGTAAAAAAAAGACTACAAGTACATGATTGTATAGAGTCATGTCAGAACTCTGTGATATATATGGCAGGAACAACAATGTATATTGCCAGCCAAATGAACAGTTTCACACATTGTGATGTTACAGTACAAGGAGATACAGCAAATGAATGTGTAGCTCTATCTTAAATCCATTACTATGTTAACATTAAGAAATTGCAAGGCACAAACTTTGTTTTGAAAAAATCATCAAATAGGTAAATGTTTTTTTGGTTTTTTTTAGGTATAAAAGAATCTACAACAAGAAAAGTGGGCGATGGATAGCCTCTCCACTGAAGGTAGAGAAGACTTATCCCCACATCAGAGAACTCAAAAAAGCTGTCATTCAAATGAGACTAGCTGATGAGGTTGGAATGTATCGACCAATGGTACTTGAAGACTCAGACCCAAGGAGGATCTCTGCAAACTTAGCTCCTGTAATACCACCACCAGTATCAACTTTGGTGCAAGAGCAAATTGCTCGCAGATCGTGAGAACACTAACAAGCATTGAAACTAAATAGCTCTGCACAGTTTGTATTGTATTCCTTCTAGAAATTCCACCATCATCATCTTATGGATGCTGGAGTCAACTGGTACAATACAGTGACTGTGTAGCAAACAAATACAGGATTTAAAAGTTTCATGTTTTGTAACATTTGAACTCATTAAATGGTATATATGTGAGCCTTTGATTCTCAGTGTGACAGTTTACATCTTGATCTGTGCAAAGACAAATGACAGAGACCAGCTGTCTATAAAGTTACAACATTTTTGAAAGTCAAGTCTTCCGGTGATGTCACACCATCTGATATGATATGCCTCCTTGTAACAATATCTTGAAAAAGTTGCCATGAGATGTAGTTTTTGTGGACATTTTTTCAAACTTAGTCCTAATTTTGCTCAATTCAGTGTTACCTGAAATATGTTTGTACAAGCTGGCCCACTTCATCCTTGTTTACAGTTTTTACCAGAAGTGACAACAGTCAGAAACTTTTGTTGAGACTTTCAGTTTTTGTTGTATCCATCAGTGTAGCTTGTTTCTTATACTCACTGAGGCCAAGAAAAATAAAAAGTTTGTTTCTCATCCTCACGTGCGTCAATTTAGACCCGCCGCATAAACCTTCGTTTCTGCTCATGAGGAAATAAAATGAAAAAACCCTCAAAAATATGCAACGATAGTGCATAACGCTGTGCTCTATAAAACAACTACACAAAATATCCGACACTAACATTCCATTCAGAACTGTAGACATATGTCACTATTCTATTAAGCTGTCAAAACTGTGGATTGCTGCACTAAAAGTCAAACTGCAGAACTGTTGCTATACAAAAATACTACAGCAACACTGCTGTGCATTTATCTCTGCATGCATTCCTATGTTTTTTCATGTTTTTGCGCGTTCTTGTTGGCTGAAGAATAAACATTGAGAGAGAAAAAAGATGCGTCACTGCATCATTTTTGCAATATGTCTGGGATGAGAAACAAACTTTTTATTTTTCTTGGCCTAATACTGATATACCAAATACAGTTCGTGAATGCAACATGTGTGCAAAATACATATTACGGTATAACAGGAATGCGAGCTTGAACTTGAGATATAATAATGGTAACGTAAGGATCTGCAATTGATAATCATAGTAAAGTACAGACAAAAAATTGGGCCAAAAGCAAAATGTTTTTCAATATTTTGTTTAATGTCAAGTAAAGGTTCATGTTTTATTCCCTGTTACTGAGATACACAGTATTCAGCTTGTCAACATTGCCAGTATATGAATAGACTACTTGTTATTGTTGACAAGTGTATTTCAGTCCTGACTAAAAGTCAAATGTAAACAACATTGAATAGAACAAGAATATAAACTTGATGTGACAATCAAAATACACCAGTGAAAAAAGCATCAAAAGTAAAGCTACTGTCCTGTCAAATATCAACAAATAGAATGTTGCAACAAGTACATGTAGCTAGATCATACACTACTCTAGACGAGATGGATGAAATCCTGTGTACTGGCCATAGGGATCTGGATAGCGATCCCTTATAGCCCAAACACAACAACTAGGTATAACACATCTGTTGCCAGCACCAAGACGTCCATGTTGCCACACAATGAATTGCCTATAAGCTGCATGGCGATTAGATTTACTCAGGTCGTCTTCATCATCCATAGCCAATATGTCATTCCTATATGCCCTAGCAATTGCAAGAATCAGCTCATTCAATACAACAACTTGAAACTCCTGGAATAAAAAAAAAGCTTTGCTATACAATTTTGGTATGTAATACATACACAGTATACACCACACAGAGAGAATGAAATAAGAAATCAATTTCATTGTATTTAGTAACTCACATTGTGAAAATTATTCTAAATTGCTTGTTTTCATATGGTGTTACTCAATTCTGCAGCAAAAATGTACCAATGTGCTCTAAATGTTTTATTGGCACATTTAGACTTGTAGGCTTACTGAATGTTTGATCATATTTCTGTTTGTTTTGAATATATGAAACTTACTTCCAGCCTTGATACGCAGTGAGGTGGGAGCCTCTCACAGCAAAGTCTTTCCCTCTCTGTTGGCATTTGCCTACAGTTGCCACAGATACACCAGTCAGGTTTGCCTGCTTGAGGTGGTGGATGGTATCCACCAGACTTGTGTTCAGTTGGTTCCAAAAGATTAAAAACCAAGCCTGGTTGCTGATCCACCATTTTCAGAACAAGATCTTTTAACTGATCCTTTTTCATGTTATTTACTTGTCTCTAGATTGAATAGAGAAATAAATGGTCATTTCAAACATGAAAACTCTGCAGTATTGATGACATTTGGAATTAAATTATGGCAATAATGAACAAATGCAGTTGTTCAATATTTAACTTGTATAATCTAAAACATCTCCAGAAACAAGTTACCTTCCAGTCCCCATTTACAGAATTTGAATACATCGAAACTTGACTGAACTGCACATGTCTTGTCACAATTTTAATCTAAGAAAAACTTGTCTCCAAAAAGCAGGCCCTTCTGTATGAGAATTCCTCGTCTTTGAAAAATACCAGCTATCAGTATTGACACATGGATATAGCTAAAATGTAAAACTTCGTGGCCTGCATCCAGTCTGGTGTATTATGTTTGTTCACCGAGGAAGATATCTGCAGACAGGTACTTACTGTAATCCTTTGTTTTCTCTGGGCCAAGAGATCTTCTGTGCCTTCTTGGAAAGTTGCCTGTTGTACTACCCTTTGTCTTTGTCTGACTTGTCCACTTCTATTTCCAGCTGTCAACCTGTGTCCTCTCCCTCTCCCTCTACCTCTCCCTCTACCTCTCCCTCTTTGTCTTCTCCCCCCTCTGCAGTTAGGATTTTCTTCTTCAGAGTCTGAGGTAGCACTTGACATGCTGACCTGCCATTAAATAACATTCATGGACAATGAAAAAGCGTTAAACACTGAAATTACTCAATTTTTCATCAAGAACGTTTTCCATGAAAAGTATCTGTGGCGTGATGCAATCAAAATAGCACTACTCTCAGTTCCACAAGCTGTAGTCTGAGATGGCAGCCAGTTGACCATCAGCATGAACGTGGACCCTCTTTATGGTCTGTGATTGATGTAGCAAACAATCAGTCAAGAATGTTCCCATGCCATAATAATATGGAACCTGTAATATGTGTAACAGCCATGGTTTTGTTCATAAGCAAAGAAACGACGGTCTAGTCTCATCTACCTCAATCGAGCCTGTCTGTCAGGCAGCTACCGGTCGCCAGCAGTGGCGGGTAAATAAAGTAACTGAACTCGACAAAATAAATTTAGCATGCGAATTTCACGTTCTTGTCAAAATATAATGAAAAAGGAACCTATAACACAACGGGGAGAGGATTATGTACAGAGAGGGAAGCGCTCTCGGAAACGGTAGTATATGCATGCGGTAGCAGAAAATTTGTGTTCAATCTCGTCTGGATCTGTACGGTGATCCGGAAGATGCCGTACCACATTCGTCGCTGATGTATTGATGAGAAAAATCATTTGCACAGCTTTAATTTTTATCATATTATTACACTACATTCCCGAAACTTCCGGAGATGTCGGCTGGTTGTGAGCTCGGTCGATGCCAATCACGGCTATGTCGGCCAGTGGGATCGTCGGCCAAGGCACGGTTACTTCTGGCCACTTTCAAAGTTTCGTCATACATGTATAACAGACTAGTGCATTTCCATTCTCATGAAGTACAAACATCCTAAGTGTACGCCTTATACACACACATGCGATCTTGAAATATTGATTCCACACTTTATTTTGTTCTGTTTATGGCTTGGATATGATAACAATAACAGCGAGCGCGTGGTCCATGCTGAACACGTATTTACTTACGTGTTTCTGCGGATCGCCCGCGTACGATCGATCGAAAAGTTAAACATCATTAATTACAGAACATCGTAGGTTAAAGTTTCTTTCATCAGACTGTGTGGAAGTTGTCATCGTTTACGGTTTAGTTAGAATTACATCTACGTGCCGCCGCGACTGGCCTAGCTGGTTAAATTGCCGACAACTCCAAGCTCACGATCTCTTCCAAGCCGCGGCGACTACTCCGACAGGCCGACTGGCCGAGCTCACATCAGGCCGACTTTCTCGTATTCTTTTCGAAACATAATGAAGCGAAGAAAGTTTGGCAAATGCAAACTTTACTATGAATTATTCATTACTTACTTCAAGTTCCGCCATTGCATCAATATTGCTGTTCGAGTCTTGTGTACAATTTCTCAGGGAGAGAGAGGAGATCATTGACGTCATCAATCTTGGCGGTCTTGATCACGTGTACAGCAGAAAATCCCAATGTTTTTGTTTTGAAAGTTTGTTTACAAAACAGCTTTTCTAAGCGGCCGAAACGCATCAAAATGAACGAGTTTGTGTGCCGGGAGTGGCGAGAGGTCTATCTAAGAAGAGTACTTCACCTTAGTATGGCCTATTCGCTGTAGTTTTACAAAAAATAATTGACAATTTTGATCCATATTGCAACTTTAATATTTCGTGTCAAAAACCGCTAGATGTATAACCTAACTGTGTGAGATATTTCGAAAGTCTTTTAGAGAGTGTAAAGAAAGCAACACTTCATACATTTACAACAACTTATTAATATTGCAATCTTTATTTTCAATATATTTGATCCTTGTACCGCCTCCAATCTCTCTTTTTCACACCCTATCATATTTAAATATTCAGTATTACAGGTAATTACACGAAGTTTGATCGAAATCGCTTCGTATTCGAGTGATGTATCCGTATTTTGACGAGTTGCGTCGCAACGAGTCAAAATGCGGACACATAACATCGTAACTCGTTCACGTTTACTTTGTACATTTTGCTGCAGTACGAATGATATTAACATCGTCGACTTGTATATCCCGTTACTGGCTTGCGTAGTAAATCGAACTCAATTAATTTGTTTAAACGACCCACACAAAAGTTTTGCTTTCTCGGGATTATATTATACTTTGTGTCGGAAACTTAAGCGAAACACGATCATGACCTCTCTGAGTCACTGTACGAATCGGGAGCATATCACACGCGCACCTTATCTGTCGTGTATTTGCAGTGCTGTAGTCGGATTTTACGGCTCATGTATGGCTATACTCGATATCATTCACTTCCTAGATATTAAGCTCGCAACAGGAAACTGTCTTACAATGCGATGTCGACTAGGACTGTACCCTTCAGCAGGGTAGACGACATGAAAACACAGTACACGGACAGGGCCGCGAACGATGAAATGTGTCGGTCGCAGTACATACACGTTTCAAATGCCTTCGTTTGTTTGTAAATTGGTAAGCCTGCGTTGGCAATACCAAAAATATGAAAGAAAACAACAAAATGTTGACGGAGTGTCCGAAATTCTGTTCTTACAGCTATTTATGATTGTGGCGTAAGCTTATATGAACATACCAACGCATACGCCTATATATAAGTGGTTCTGGTTACAGTGAAAATATGATTCATCTTATATCATACCAGTATATTGATGACCAAATACAGCGATCTAATTGGTCGAGAGATCTGATTTGTCTCCGAAGCTTATTATATCATACCTGGTATTGATGGCGCAAATACAGTGATCTGATTGGTCTAGATGCGAAAAGAACCGTGGTATATTCGCGATATACCACGAATGACACACTCGCGAGCTCTAAGAAGGAGCAAACATCTTTCTTTTTTTTGACATTCCATGCCTTAATTTCAATAATAATGTTATGATATAATAGCAATAAATCACATCCAGCGACGGTATAACACTCGGTTTTGACCAGTTCACTTCATATATGCAATCGCTATCGCTCGTGCATGTATGTCGTAAACTGGTCAAAATCTCGTTTTATACCGATGCTGGTGAGCTCTATTGCTTAATTTTAACATGTTAAATATAGGCCCGTAGTAGTACTCTCTGAACAATTAGGAGAAATTTGATACAGGCATAGAATATATGATAATTAAGCTTATCAACACCGCCTGCGTATGTGTACTGTGCATTTTTATCATTGACAAATTAATTGAAGCGTGGACTCCAATTCAATCAACAACAATTGTATATACAAGTTTTGTTGTCAAGTTGAATATTGTGTGTTTAAGCAAGATGAAAGGAGATAGCAAGACATTGTAATTGATACATTGTGTAGAATATTGAAAAAAATATCAACAGTCGCAGGTTCTGTCCCCTGGTAGAAGGTCTACTTGTTGTTTTTCTCATGAATCTCTAATGGAGTTCATACTATTTTAGATTTTTGTCTTGAAATGCTATAAAATGATTCGAGAATTCGTCTGATTATCAATTACATTACAGCCATTTCGTAGCATAGCAACTCATTCAATGTTTTTCTTGAATTGCCTACAAAACTGGAATCTGAATATGTACAACAATAGGGTACAAAATATTTTTAGCTCCCACCCCTATACCAAGCGCAAATTGAAACCGTTACACCCCCTCCCCCGCCCAACACACACACACACACACACTTCACCCGGAACTTTCAAATTCCACCTTGACTTCCTCCAACCCCCTTTATCCAGTATTTGTGATTGCAGCATCACAAAGTACATGCAATGCTTCAATTGCTGAAATATTATTCAAATCTTACATGATAATACCACAAAATGTTAAAGGTCAGTTGTAATAGCATCAAACGGAAGTTAATTTCTTACAGCACAACCATCAATAGCATCATTACATGTATCATCGTTGTTGTCGATGATGATGATGATGATGATGATGATGATGATGATGATGATGATGATGATGATGATGATGATGATGATGATGATGATTACTATCATCATTATTTATCTGTTTATGTATTTTTTGCAGAGTCTGATGGTACGATAATTGCCATTGTTATTTGTTCCACCGTCGCTGGTTTGATCATTGTGATTGCCGTGGCGCTTTGCATTGTGTGCATCATCCTGCGCTTCTGTCGGAGAGTGGAGTACACACGGAATTCCATCATTCGCCGGAGACCAAGGATCGACGACCTTTCCTGTATGAATTATCACAAATTGTTGTTTTCATCAAAAGCAAAAAAAATGAGGGGGGAAGAGTCTTCATTGATTCAGGTCAACACAGGAGCCATATAGCTATTCCCTGTATAACAACATCAGCATCGCACATTGAAGCGGTAATGTTCTTGATCTCCTTCGGAAACATAAAATATGTACAACATGTTCTGTTATCAAAACCACAAAGTCACTTGAACGTATTTTGAGCTTCTATAAATTTTTAGCAGTGAACTCTGTTGATTTCATAAGCGACAATATACTTACTTACTGACAAGATATTCTGCTTTTTTCGACACAGGGAAATGTAGTCTGCATGAAGACAGTTAGTAGAACATCAGACGAAACAACTTACATGCAGCATGACGAAGACTGGATTAAATAGCAAGCATATACGTAACGTTGTGCAAGGTCTTAATGACTAGGGGAAAAGACCACACGGATATACCCTTTCCGGCATGTCAATTCCACTAATCAAGAGGCCCCTGAGAAAGAGTCTTTCTTCCGGGTGTATAATCATCTAAATAACTTCACTTTCGCTTCAAGGGTGGAAGTCGCCACAACTCTGCCCAATGGTTGCCAGGGACCCCTACAACCGACGTAAACACTGTATCTAGCTACAGAGTACTTTGGCGATTGATGAAAGTTGAAATAATGATTGTTAAAAATGAATATCGCAATAAGCCTTGAACTTAGTCGTAATTGTGAATGGAACCCCCCAAAAAAGTATAATATGTGAATGGAACCCCCCAAAAAAGTATAATATTAAAAAAGCAGCACAAGGAACGTTTAATATTTGCCATATAACGTTTATTCGAGCCAACTAGCTATCGCTTGTGTCATACATATATGTGAATGCACTGTGTCTTAACCAACAGACTCGTGTCACTATAAGTAACGCCAGTAAACTCCTTTCCTATACCTCCTTGATAAAACCTCCTCCTGAAGTTAAACGTTAATTAAATCTACAGTATTACCATAACAGTATCATGACCCTTGAGTGTAATTTATGAATTAATATTAAAACGGATGAGACACATTAAACAGAAATTACAATTTATTTTTTAGTGAAATTCAAAATTGAGATTTGCTAAAACTTTAGGTAGACTACTTTAGCCAACTTAAAGTAACAGGTATTGTCATGCCGAAAAAAATGCAACTATTGACTACTTTGTTCAATCTCTTGTGCGTTAAGTGACCAACATTGGTCAGAAAACTGCCCAACTTATAAATAATTAATGTCTGGCATGAACATGATCTTTCATAGAGGCTTTAATAGGTACAATTAGAATAAAATAATGCCATCAGCATCCATGAAATAGTAAACCCTTCTGCAAGTGCAATACAATCTGACAAGTAAAATCACCCTTAAAGTGCAACTTCTGAAATTACACTGTACATCATCCCATGGTATTATTTATTTAGACAGCTTTCCATTGAATTGGGTTATGTTTTACCCTCTCCATGAAGAAAGGGTCACTTATTACCACTCAAATTGTAGATCAGTGTTGCCTAAGTCGCTCTTTGTAATACTGTTCAATCTGCTCATTTTGAGCAACGGTGAAGTGGTTTTTCCAGTCTCCAACGACACCTATTGGGAAAAATAAGTAATATTTGCTTTTTCAGTCAAGATGCAATTCTCGGGGCCTTATGTGATTGGGTGATCGAAGAGTTGGGACTGTTATGGTTGTTGTATGCAGGGGCTTTGTTTTAGAAGGGAACGTTTTGCTATTTCTACCATTTTTGAAGAGAAAATGCGTAATTTTCAGTACAAAATTTTGCATAGAATAATTTCGACTAATAAATTCCTCTATACTCGAAAATTACGCTCTAATGATCTATGTGATCATTGCAAGAATTCCGAAACATTGGGCACTTACTCTTGGAGAGTACGAAAGCTAATAAATTTTGGAAGGAATTTGAGATATTCTGGTCAAACAAATCGAAGCAAACAGTAGTTCTTGGCGCAGATTTTGACAATTCAAAAGATTATTTTCTTTTGAATCATTTACTATTGTTGCGAAAATACTTCATTTATAAGCTGGATTTAATTCTCCTCCTCTGAATTTTCGTTTATTCATGGATAAGATTGGAGAAGTCCGCTCTGTTGAATGTAGACTTGCAAAATATAGAAAAACTGAAAATCAATATGAAACAAAATGGGCCGTACTTTTGCATTGTGAGTTGTAATTAGTCTTCTTTTTCTCATATTTTATGATAATATTTACTGACCTCGCTTGTTGTTTTGTCTTTTGTGTTGTATTGTTTTTGTGTAGTTCTTTCAATAAAAAATATTGAAATATTGAAGAGTATAAGTGTTTAACAAATTTAGTTTGTTCTCTCATATGATATTCATGACAATTGTAAACATTTTAGGATATATAATGTTTTCAAGGTTTATTTACGAGGCACACTTCTGGAAAGTAAAAAACGGCTACCTATTCTGTTATTGCAATGTACATCACCTACTTTCATATATCGTCTTCAGAACCAACTGTTGATGTTTTTGTACCTATAGGGAACAGTGTATTTAAGCGACTTAGTCTACCTTTCATTCTTTAGTTGAATTGGCAAAATTGCTTCCTTCAAAAAGTCTGAGATATTTCTGAGATATTTCTGATGTCATGTCTTCTTTTTATCATGTTGCATTGGTTAAAAAGAAAACAATAATGTCATTCTCTAAAAACATGGTTTTTGAACAAAGCATGAAGCCAGAGTGAAGAATGGTAGACCCATGCTAACCTGTAAAACAATTGGGGAGTATGTTGGCATACGTTGAGAAATAGCAACCTGATTTTCAAAATTAAGATGGGAGGAAATGGATTGAAATTACTAAAATGGGAGCAATGAAAACACAGACACTCCGGGCACAACCCTTTGTCGGTGAATATTGAAAAGTAAAGTTAACAAGTGAAGAACGGGGACTGAACACATTTGGTACAATTACATGAAAATCATTTCGCGGGCAGACAGAGAGGGTGGGGTAACTAAGTGAGGTGTAATTATGGTTTGGATCAAATACCTGTTTATTCTCGTTGCTGAAGCACAGCTAGAGTGTTCTAATACATCCTTCAATAGACGTTCTGATTTCATATGAAGCGTTGAAGCGTGATAATGTTATGACAATACAGTTACCAGTTCAATCAACGACAGCCTTCAACGTCACAATCCCTCACAGGCTGGTAATCACCCATCGGCTCACATCACGTTTTTTATCTGTTGCCTCTCGGCCCCTGGATGCTTTGCATATCACTTGTTACAATGGTTCCCGTCTCTTCCTCTTCCTTTGTTTTCTGCCCCTTTACGTTACTGAAATGCGAATCGAAGGGAGAACCGGAAACGTCTGTTGTTATTTCTCCCATTCTAGTGTTTTAATTCCGTTGTTATCCCGATGTTTCGATTTCAATCGTGTCCTTTATATGTAAGTTTATTATGCAAGGAATGGCACTGTAACGCTTTTCAAGATTTGCATTTATACATGTCGACAGTATTAAAGTCTTCAAACTCTTGCATAAGAATCGGTGATTATTAACATTAGATAAAACAATCTTTCTATGTCATATCCCCTGCCTGCGATGAGTGTGTAGCAAAATTACTGGAGTTATCTGACAAAGATTCGAGTGGTTATATTTTGAAGTTATTTACATTTTACATGTTCATATCACTGACGTTTAATCATCAAGCTTTGGCCTTTTTTTATTCAAGACCTGGTCACTGATTAGTCATCTCAGTAAATACAGTGACTTAGAAGACCATAAGGTTTGTAAAGCTATTCTCAAAACATTTGGGGAAAAATAGCCAAATTCGCATCTTTTATCGATAAAATGTTTGCAGAAAGTACACTTCAACACTTTGAGAGTGTTCTTTGTTATCCCTGTATAGCTCCCAGAAAGATACTATTCAGGCACTGTAGATATCCGTCCTATTATTAATTTAGACCAGATATCATCCAAATGAAGAACAGTTAAAACTCTTTCTTCATATTCGGTCTCTCATATGTCTCATATAGGGACAGCAGGTGTCGTTCAAACATATTATAATGTCGATGATTGATTCATGACAAAAAGCATCTGCTATCAGTGCTAATGTTGATCTGCTCATGCCGCTCGTTATTTGCTGTAGCTATCAACATCTTGTTGTCTCTTTGATGCCATAAGAGCAACATATACAGTTGCCAGGCGATACAAAATGACTCACCACTTCATATTTTGATCACGGATCTGTAACATGGGAAGGACCAAAGTCAGACTGAACGAAGGGCACTGCACAGTAATGTGGCGTCAATACACGAAGGCTTGCTTGTTAGGTAAAGGATTCTTTTCTCAGTACTTGAAGTGGCGATACTGACCTTGACAAAACATTTGAAATATCGACAGTTGATGACTAGAGCCATTTTACATGTCTTGAGTACGTTTTAAGTATTCAAAAGTTGAAGTGGCGTTATTAACCTTGAAAAAAGCACGTTTAAAATATCGAAATAAGAAACGGGGTTAAAGTTCAATGATTATGTTATCATGTAGATTGAAAACAAGACCTTCCTTCACTTGGTCGACAAATCTCTCATATATGTAAGCTACTTTCGGCGAACGGTGAGTTGTTCAGTTTTTTTATGTTTTCTCATGGATCGAGCTTGAGTAATAGCGACAAAACTTTGGCCTAAGGCCGAACAAAAAAACACTGTGCTGTTTCGATAACCCGCCCTACCCTATTTTTACCTGCTGACCCTAAACTTCTTAGAGTTACGTAAACACGGAAGTAAAAAGAAAGAAAGAAAAAAATCGTAAAATCACGCATTCGTTACTAGGCATTGGATTTTTGCTCGAACGAGGATTTATTTGATGTCTTTTGCCTTTTATATGTGTGGTATATTTTTCTGGAAATGTTATGGCCAGTGTTTGACTGCCCTAAAACCCTAAAGAATGCATATTTAAAAATAAAAATATTTTGTGAAAAAAAATTCCTGCCGATCTACCTACCCTATTTTTGAAAACCATGTTATCGGAACAGCACAATTTATTTTATTTTTTTGCCTAAGCACGATGTGTAATTCTCTATTGAAATCCCATGTCTTATGGACTAAGGGTGTTTGCGGCTTGTGAAAGCACATTTATCCTCCTCCCCAGACTTGACAATTTTAGTCAATCTTTAACATTCTAACACACTAAACATGGAAATCCCTTTACTTCTGCTTGAAACGAGTTTACATGTCGGTTCAATGACCATGTCACGAACTTTCAGTGTACATGACTAGCATAAAGAAAACTATGTTGAATCCCAGGCTAGTGATACATAATCGTGAATAAGTAAGATTGTGTGGTACCTGTATGTATAAGCGTACACCTAAGATAAGGTATGAAGGTCACCTTGTAACGTACTCCATGCCAAGAGGCCCGTGGTGTCTTTCGACTGGCCTACTACATAAAATGTATGCAATCTGGGATTCATTAGCATGTCATCATGTATACCTATTAAAACCTTGATTCGGGTCTTCTCCAACCAGCTGTCTTGCCTACCTAGGTATCCCTAACACAATGAATACCTGGTGATGTACGGTGATGTCATTTTCTTCCATCATGGACCGGTCAATTCTACTGACAGTGTTTCCCATTTAATGACCTGTAAACAACTCTTTTTCACATTTGTTTCACTCTTAATTAACATTTCTTGTTTCAGTTTTAAACATGGGTACCATACAAACTGACAAGTTATCGAACACTTTAACTGTAATTGTAATGGTTCTGATGTCTACAATGCTACTACTAGTAAGTTGATTAATATTTAAACACATATACAATAACTCTTATTGAACTGTAAGGCCTGGCATGAGACATCGTTGGATGAGTGTTGGCAGAATTTGATGGAAATTCGAGGGACGAGGCTTTATTTTTCCAGCTATATTTTTAATCACAATACTTATAAATAGTATGTGATTCCCAAAGACGTACTCGGGATTAGAAGCATGATTCATGGAGAGCAGAACAGTCTTGATAACCGACATTACGTGCATTCCAACACACTTGCCAGTTAGATATTTCCTTTGATATTGTTTCCTCTTCAAAAGCTGTCATTAGTGCATTTCAGTACCTATTCATCTCTAGCTCAGTAAAATTACATTTCCATAACGTTAATACGCGTTAGGTGCAAAAATATTTACCATTCGTTCAAATTATATACTGGCAGTTTGGCGTATTCCTAGGTGCCCACGACTGGAACTTACATAAACAGACAGTCACGTCTTTATAGAGGTTTTTTTTTTCATTCAAATATTGTGGGTATATTCGGATCAACAACTGATATTGCCAAGCTATTCTGAAGAGAGTATTTAATTTCTCGTGCATTAAAACATGTTTTTAATATGAATCTTCCATGACTGTCGACTTCGAAAGCAAACGTTTAGTTCTAGTACTTTCATCAGAGTATTGTGGCAAAATTGATTATTAAGAAGTTCCGTTAAAATCATTACATAACACTTTCTCAACAGGGCGTGGCTGTTGACGCTAGAAGTGCAGGTTAGTGGCATTTGTAGTAATTTGCCAGTATGACTTTACACACCCTACACCATTCTGTAAAGACATTTTAATACATCAGTTTAATTTTTTATTGATAGCAGATTAGTCTTTGCGACTAATAATATTATGCATTTTCCTCAAAGCTATTGATGTAAATCCCAGTAGATCATTTAACGACCACAAACATGATAAAGTATGATGACGTAATCTAAACACGTCATTATCACTGACAGAGTCCCTTCAAATGATAAGTTTTAAGTGATTGTTCACATAAGGTGTCTTTAGTATACATTTTAAAGGCGCAGGGAGTTTAAAACGTCTGCTTTGCCTCTGTTGACATCATTGAAAGCATTCTTTCTTCTCTTCTAATGACGTGTGTACATTTTGGTATTTGACCATTTGTAGCAGACGATTAAAAACATCACAAAGCGAGAGTAATGAGTAGTTACATCTGCCTTGCTAAAACAATGATTTCATAACTGTTACGCTTTATTCGAAGAAGTGCAGCATCACAAAGTACATGCAATGCTTCAATTGCTGAAATATTATTCAAATCTTACATGATAATACCACAAAATGTTAAAGGTCAGTTGTAATAGCATCAAACGGAAGTCAATTTCTTACAGCACAACCATCAATAACATCATTACATGTATCATCGTTGTTGGTCGATGATGATGATGATGATGATGATGATGATGATGATGATGATGATGATGATGATGATGATGATGATGATTACTATCATCATTATTTATCTGTTTATGTATTTTTTGCAGAGTCTGATGGTACGATAATTACCATTGTTATTTGTTTCACCGTCGCTGGTTTGATCATAGTGATTGCCGTGGCGCTTTGCATTGTGTGCATCATCCTGCGCTTTTGTCGGAGAGTGGAGTACACACGGAATTCCATCGTTCGCCGGAACCCAAGGACCGTCGACCTTTCGTGTATGAATTATAACAAATTTTTGTTTTCATCAAAAGAAAAAAAAAGAGGGCGAAGAGTCTTCATCGATTTAAGTCAACACAGGATCCATATGGCTATTGTCTGAACAACAACATCAACATCGCACACTGAAGCGGTAATGTTCTTTATCCCCAGATTATCTCCTTCGGAAACATAAAATATGTATAACATGTTCTGTTATCAAAACCATGAAGTCACTCGAAAACATTTGGAGTGATGATTTCATAAGTGACAGTATACTTACTTACTGACAAGTTCTTCTGCTTTGTTTGACACAGGAAAGTATATTCTTCATGAAGACAGTTATTAGTTATTAGAAGACCTGATGAAACAACTTACATGCAGCATGACGAAGACTGGATTAAATAGCAAGCATATACGTTAACGTTGTGCTGTGCAAGGCCTTAATGACTAGAGGAAAAGACCACACGGATATACCCTTTCCGGCATATCACTTCTACTAATCAAGAGGCCCTTGAGAAAGAGTCTTTCTTCCGGGTGTATAATCATCTAAATAACTTCACTTTCGCTTCAAGGGTGGAAGTCGCCACAACTCTGCCCAATGGTTTCCAGAGACCCATACGACCGATGTTAACACTGTATCTAGCTACATGGGACTTTGGCGATTAACGAAAGTTGAAACATGATTGTTAACATTTAACATCGTAATATGTCTTGAACTTAGTCGTAATTGTGAAAGGAGCAAAAACAATAAAGTATAACATTACACAAAGCAGCACAAGGAACGTTTAATATTTGCCATTTACCGTTTATTCGAGCCAACTAACTATCGCTTGTGTCATACATATGTGTGAATGCACGGCGTCTTAACCAACAGACTCGTGTCACTATACGTAGCGCCAGCAAATTCATTTCCTATACCTCCTTGATAAAACCTCCTCCTGAAGTTAAATGTTAATTAAATTTACAGTATTACCATAACAGTATCATGACCCTTGAGTGTAATTTATGAATTAATATTAAAACGGATGTGCATACGCGCGCACATTATGAGACACATTGAACAGAAATTACAATTTATTTTTAGTGAAATTCAAAATTGAGATTTGCTAAAACTTAAGGTAGACTACTTTAGCCAACTTAAAGTAACAGGAATTGTCATACCGAAAAATGCAACTATTTACTACTTTGTTCAATCTCTTGTGTGTTAAGTGACCAACATTGGTCAGAAAACTGCCCAATTTATAACTTATTAATGTCTGGCATGAACATGATCTTTCATAGAGGCGTTAATAGGTACAATTAGAATAAAATAATGCCATCAGCATCCTTGCAATAGTAAACCCTTCTGCAAGTGCAATACAATCACACAAGTAAAATCACCGTTAAAAATGCTACATTTAAAACTACATAGTACATCATCCCATGGTATTATTTATTTAGACAGCTTTCCGTTGAATTAGGTTATGTTTTATCCTCTCCATGAAGAAAGGACCACTTAAATATTACCACTCAAATTGTAGATCAGTGTTGCCTAGTCGCTCTTTGTAATACTGTTCAATCTGCTCATTTTGAGCAACGGTGAAGTGATTTTTCCAGTCTCCAATGACACCTATTGGGAAAAATAAGTCATATTTGCTTTTTTAGTCAAGATGCAATTCTCTGGGCCTTATGTGGCTGCGTGATCGCACAGTTGAGACCGTTATGGTTGTTGTATGCAGTGGGTTTATTTTAGAAGGAAACGTTTTGCCTTTTCTACCATTTTTGAGATAACCATCTGTATGCGACACAGTAAACTAATGACAGGTTCTTTATCCTTGATGGTTTTTAAGATTACAACCAAGGTCCTTCGTAGTTACTTCCAAAAACCATACTTAAAAGCTATTGGCAAAATGATTTCAGGAACTCTTTTGATCAAGTAAGATGAAAACAAATATGTTAAAGTTCTATAATCATTGTAACAAATCTGAAGGAGGTCATTCCTACAAAGTTACAAACGAAATTAAAAAGTATTGTACAAACGATTTAAATGCAAACATTAAGATGGGCACAACAAGAAGTATTATAGACTACGTAGTATGTTGACAGAGGGTCACTTTACCCCTGTCTTTAGAAATAACACATCCACGTATGAGTAATACATGGTTATGTCAACAATTTCTTTTACATTGAGTCCACGTATGATTATGAAAAATGACAATTCAATCTAACATTTGGAATGGCCAGCCGCATTGAAGAATGTTTAGCATCAGAGTGTGCCAAAATCAGCTTAACTAAGACTCGCACAAAAAAAAAACAAAGTAATTTTTTCGATGACTATCACATTTCTGTTGCCGTGTTTAAGGCGGCTCTATCATGACGAACATCCATAGTGTTATAATTGACAAAAGTTGAAGCACTTGCACTATGGGTTAGGGCAAGCAATCGCCAATATAGGTCAAGGTATCTTGTTGGTAATACTTGTCAGTCTCCGAAAATACTTCGCTAGATTATAGTCCAGGGCAACCACTATAACCTAAGCCCTCCAGTTTGAAGAAGGAAGTCTACTACCGCCTTCTTCAGAGTTTGAATTATTCTCAGTTTCTCACCTTTTCTTATAAATGGACTAACTGAACAATCCAGATCTGGTTCATTTTCACGGTTCACAGCAGGATTTGTCTTCATATTATCGAATGAGCAGTATTTGACTATTCTGTCAACTGTTTTCTCGGTCACTTCTCTGCCTAGAAATGATGCGATCTTTTTCACTGTGCCCCGTTCGTCCTGAAAAATATATAACATTGCTTCTTTGGATTCCGTTCAGTGAAACAAAAGTTTTGCAACCCAACCACAAAAAAACAAAAAATTCTCTAATCAAAAGTCTCAGTAACTTGCATGGAAATAATTTTTCGTTTAACCTTGGAAATATTTTTTATTGGAAAGTCACATTTACTTCTTTAGTTTACATTTGCTTGGTACAGGCTTGCAATGTCCCGGACTGAAATATCCAGTGATGTCCAATTATAGCATACATCACAATAGTTTTTTTTAAGGTAAAGTATGACAATTTATACTGAAAATAAAAGTAATGTCATTTTCATGAAAATTGGCGAATTCATTCTTTCGTATAATATCATTTTAAAAATAAAATTAAACGTGGTTAAACATGCGTTTTGATACAGATTTGATCTGAATAGGGCTCCCTAAGACATAAAAAAATGCAAATTTCAAAATACGGTTGATTTTAACATTACATATAATGGGCAATTTTGTGACTTTCATGTTTTAAAATGACTGCATTTTCAGATGTTTTTGCCGAATACATTGTTGAAAACGATATGATAATTGGATGTCAGTATGATGGGGAAGGAAAGATTACATTTTTAGGCCTAACATTCCATACTTTCTACTAATGTCAAATGCTTGATAACTCATAAATTGAAACATATACCTGCTTGCTTATTATTTAGCAAAATAATAAGAGGGTGTCGCCAGGGTAATTGAAAGTCATGATTAATCTTCATTAATTACTTGGCGTAACTGAAAACATTACGCCCAGCTATCAATTTACTGCCTCATAGCATAAAATAAGTAACCTAAGTGGTCATGTCAGTGAGTGGGTCAAAAGGATCATGAGACCTCTTCAAATGAACATTGAACTGAAATGTCCACATAAACCTCTGGTCAAGTCAGTTGATGCTATATACCAACAAATGAGACAGTCCCTCTCAATTATATTACTATTAGTCTAGCGAGTTATTTGCTTGTAAACTGAGCGTAGGGCGCTTTGGAATTCGGCGAACTGAACCTTAAAATAGCGATTACCATTTACGATTTGCATGCCGTTTTATACAAAATATTCTAATTTTGCACTTTTCAAGTCGGGACATGGACTTCACAAAGATGTTTTGGAACATTAGGTCATGGTGACACTCCTACATGGTCCTGAGTACTACTGGTTATGAGTTCAAATGGATTTTGTAGTTTTGTATACTGTACGTCGAACGCAGTTGGAATAATCACGGTTCAGGTGCGTGCTGTTCCTAGCATTTGCATGCCAAAATAAACATCAACAAATAAACCTGCGTAGCCAGTAGTATTTCTCTATGCTAGTCATCGGGCGTATTGACGTTTTCAGTATATATGTACCACAATTAAAGCATACGGCAAAGATAATAATAATATATGACTTAATGTCAAGAAATAAATTTCGTGTCCAGAAATCAACTATAACGCGTGTAGTCATGATTGGAAATGTTTTGCTAGGTCTTTCTTAAGTACACTTACATGCGAAAGTATACGATTTGTATAGAACAATGGGCCAACAATAGATAGTGTATACCTATTACTGTATAGTTGTAGGGATACAAGAAATGAACGAATTATAACTGTGATCAGATCTAGACAATATCAAATGCGTTTAAGTAAAAGAATGAGACAAATACATCAGTTCACGTTCTTCACTTTTTCTCTATAAACACCAAGACTATGGAATTTTATGCAGTTCTTTTCTGTACGTGTTATGATAAAATTGAAGTCATAATTAATGTGAAATTGAAACATAGCTTGACAATGATTTGTGATTATGGGAAATGGGGCTGTCACAAACTTCTCTATCGAATGCTATCTTTAAAAAAAAGAACAAATATTCATACATATTGTCAAAGTATCATACTCTTGCATTTCTGTTAAAGAGCCGGGAGGTCACTTTATATTAGTTAACTACCTATACCAATCATTTTCTCGATATTTGTGTTATTTGTTATATTTTGTGTACGATCTAATATACAACCTTTTTCACATCTTCGTACTTGAGGTACAAAAAATTGGCTTCTTGATTGTGTTTCCACCAGCCAAGGCAATGGTGAGACCAGCCGCCCCAAACAACTATATGAATGAATAAACATTACGAAGATCATAACATTATGTACTGTAATAACTTTCATCCTCATATAATAAAAGGTCTTCAAATATACACAATTCATAGCTTGCCTCTTAAGGTATAATAATACACATTTATGTCATGTACTCACACTTCACTATCCAGCAACATTCAATCCGGTAAAATGCATCATTATTTTGCATAAAACAGATCAACGATAAATTCTGCAGATCTAACACTATGTTCGTTGATTCAATGAACGATTGCAGACAGCATGATATACAAACCAGCATTCGAGAAACTAGCGGCAATACACTAGTTTGCTAAAAGTCTTAGGTGAAGTGCACTTTGTCATGATGTATATAGTATCATATCATATCATATCATATCATATCATATCATATCATATCATATCACATCATATCATATCATATCATATCATATCATAGCATGTCATGTCATGGCATGGCATGGCATGGCATGGCATGTCATGTCATGTCATGTCATATTATATCATATCTTATCATATCATATCATTCATCATATCGTATCATATCATATCATATCATATCATATCATATCATATCATATCATATCATATCATATCATATCATATCATATCATATCTCTCAGATATTCTCATCGCAGTGGTATGGGATGACTGAGTTTAGTGAAGTATGCATGTTGTTGATATGAAGTGATGTGATATGGTATAACATGATATGATATGATATGATATGATATGACATGATATGATATGATATGATATGATTTGATATGATATGATATGATATGATATGATATGATATGATATGACATGATATGATATGATATGATATGATTTGATATGATATGATATGATACGATATGGTGTGATGTGATATGCCTATCTTTCTGTTTACATAACCATTTTATATGTACGTGTTCTTCAAATGAATTTGTATTTTTATGTGAGAAGAGATTCCTTTTCAGAGAGTTTTCATATAATTTAAAAGAAGCACCACTACTGCAACCATCGCTGGTTTACTCTTGAAATGACTACTAATATTTATCTGTTGTTTCTTTATATGCATTATGACAATAACTAAGTTACCATCCCGGTAAAATCATACGATATTGTTCTATGACACGGTATACTTATTGTAGATTATGATTTTGTTCTTACGTATTCTACTACGAAATTTAAGCTGTTTTCACCTGTAAATTTGCCAACAGTTCCTTTGCCGGCATCCTCTGTCTGTTTGGTATTGCTTAGGGATTGATGGTGATTTGTCTGTATATTTAGTTCTGTTGATGTCTGGGAAACGTTTCTGCACATTGTGCGAACGAAAGGAAACATATTTACTGTCGTTGGAAAGGGGGAAACCCATATCAAGTGGTCTTGGGTCTGTCATGCAGGCAGACAACATCTTCCACGAGGTAAAGTTCCTCCAACCTCGTCTGACCATAGGTCAATAGCAAATTGTTTAACTAATAATTCCTGAAAACAATAGTCTTCATTTCATTAAATGATTTTTCTGTATGGGAATGGGAGTGAGATTTGTTTTGGAAGAAAACTGATTCAGCTTTAATCTTGGTGTTGAACAGCACATCTCACCTTATCGAAGCTAACCCTAAAATATTTCACAGAGCATTTAATGAAACTCGATATCGTGTTTAAGGTATGATCTGCTCTATTCTATATTTTATAGTTTGCCAGAGGTCAAGGCATTTTGGAGTTGGTAATCATACAAGTGACGCTTTTAGCAATTCGGTGAAAAGTGGGAACATCTCATTTAGGTATGACATAATTTACTATAGAGCAAATTATTATTAGTCATTTATATTTTATTTACACTTAAAATCAAGTTGCTGTGTCATTTCATGTACACCTCATTTGTCAGATACAGACGCCTTTCAATTAGCACTTTATTGCCCTGCGGTTATTTATTTCTATATTTAATCCTGTAATACACAGGAATAGTCGATACGTACTTCAAGGAAAACCAAAAATATTAACTCTATTGAAAATAGTTGTCAAACACTATATTTAATCCTTGTCATACACAGGAATAGTCCATGTGTAAGTGCTCCAAAAAACAAGCATATTAACTATATTATAAGTAGCACAGCCTTGGTCAAAAAATTACACTCGTACTTATGGCTTAAAAATCGTGTTCAACATGGAGTTGTCGTTTACAATCATTTAGTATGTACAGTTTGCCTTTTTAGGATCGTTTGAAGCATTTTATAAGGAAAAAACAAATGCACCTATATAGTTCTCCAAACAAAAGCAAGATTTTTTTATGGAAAAAGACGGCTTCAAGAAGATTGCTACGGTTGCTTTAGTGCCGTTCAAACTTACCGTGATCATTAAGATACATTTGAAGGAATGTGCCCCATGATCCCTTGTAATACCCTATACCGGCAAGACTTTTGTAGAAATAGTAGTACGAAACTGCGTTGTCTTTCGGATTTCGTCCGACGTAGATTATCTGAGGAATGATTGAATAAAAATTTAAAAAAAAACATTTACGGTATCCTCTTGAACTGGGAAAATTTGAAAGACGATTTACTGGCGACACTTATTTCCTCAAGAGAAGTAAGAAATGTAGAAGAAGGGTTTCCATCTTTTTATTCAAAAACACATATTCGTACCAGGTCAGTTTTTTTATTTATGAATAACTGATTTACTCGTGCAATAGGATTGATGCCAAATAAATCAAAAATTGTATCATTAATGTTGAAAAACAGATATCAGTCCAGCATTTTCTTTTGAGTCCTTGACAAATTTCGAGAACAATATTGGTGATTATGTATTGTCTTCCCCTACTCTTAAATAAATAACGATCAAGATCGACATCAAACCATTAGGATATTGAGTAAATGTAAGGACAAAGCTAAGGAAACATTGGTTGTTACTTGTGGGAATTCCTTTAGGACCAAACATAGTTGATTATGGAATCATGCTTTGCGAAGAAAGAGATCTACTTTTTAATGTGGCTTGAAATCACGTTTGATGTAGTGATTCGTAACTACAAAATATTCTGCATTGGCTTTTGGGAAGATTGCAACCTATCATGCATCATTGAAGATACAATGTTATTTGAATGTTCCCGGTGTCCAAACAACTGTTGCACATGGACAATGCTTACCTTACTTTTCTTTGTGAAGGCTTGAGTTGGAAACAACTGCACCGGAAGATGAGATTTCATGAGCCTTGGAGATGCCATTGTCTTCATGTTATCGATATGGTCAACGCTAGAGAGGTACCGAAAAGCAGTGTTGCTGAAGTATGCTCCAATGTTACCACAATCAATGATTGACGGTATGACCTGTATCTACACCGTGTACTTTAAGTATCACAAACATGCTCCAATGTGATTGCAATCAATGATTTCTTTTTGCAATCAATAATTTCAGATATGAACTGTATCTATACCGGTGTACATTTAGCATTATTGCGGCCAGTACTTTGATTTTTACTTGGAGGTAATCTTTACATAAGAGCATTGATAATTTAAATGTAGCCCTGTTATTATTTGGAACAAGCAGAAGTGAGAACATCCTTGAGAACGTGAAAACTACATTTGAAAACTATAGTGAGACAATAACTCGAAACGAAATTTCAAATTGAACTCGTGAAACACACTACATAATTAAAATAAAGCTAAGCTTTTCTTTGCTCATAAAAACACAACACTATTTGAGTTTTTTGCGATAGTCAGACAGCCAAGAGTGAAGACACACTTAGGAATATTTACATTATGCCGATCAGATAAGCTCCAGAAATTAAAAATTGTCCCTCTTGATTAATGTAGAGATGTATTTATGATGGATGATTCTCTATCACAGCAAGAACGAAATTCAAACCATTAATGATGATCAAGCCACTTTATAGATTATCAGAACAAAGCTACCAAACAAACACATATATTACGTAATAGAAAAAAAATGTGCATGTTGCTCAACCTACCTGCCACGCTCTCTGAGATAATATTCAAGAAATGGCACGCGTTTTTCCTGTCCGACAGTTCCGACATCCAACAGTTCTGGATACATCACGAAATTTGCCAGTTCAAGGATCCACGTGGTGCCTATATGATGTTGAAAGATGCCTTAATGACGAAACGTTTGATGATTGCAGTCTTTGCCAGGAGTGGAAATTATGCCGTGAACATTTAAACAATAAATCACTTGACAACTTTAATTAAATGTGAATGAACTATCTCGAAGGTAACAGTGAATATATATTTTAAAGCTATGAGCTCATAACTACCAAAATTTTCATTTGCAGATTTTACCAACTTTTCACGATAGTGAAACAATAAATAAAATTGAAAGCAACCAGTAACATTGTTGTAAAAGAAAGGTTTTTTGAAGTATACAGGAAAAATTGTCCCCGGCCAAAAAAATACATATCATTCGAATTTCACCTTCATGACTTAATACACATTGTAATGCACTATGATTTGTGGTCAATACTTTGAAGAAATTATTTTTACAAATTACGAGAAATTGCGCCTCCCATTAACACACAAAAATTTAATCAGTATTTTACTGTTATTTTCTGTATTTAATTTTATTCGGTTTAGATAGTGGGTAACAGAAAAGCCAATACAACAAAACCCTTGGTTTCATGCCACTCTCGTGTTATCATTTTAGCGAGTTGATTAAGGCTGCGACAATGTCATTCCCTCCTAGCGTAGATTTCCGATACGTTCCTTTCAAATTACTGCGAGATGTATGGTGATGTAGTGCAGTGTTTACCAAGCTGTGGCGTTTGAGAGTGAATATACTATGAAACACTGCATTGGGTGCGGTAAAGTATACACGTATTTGTTGGCGGCACAACGCACGTCTCCCCTTAAACCATCCCTGAGCTTGAAGCCCCGTGAACACTACATTATTCTCTGCAAGTGTGCAGTCCTACCTGATTTCGGATATGTAACGACAAAAACATCATCCTCCCTGCACTCGATTGAATCTCGCGACTCAAGGACACCCTTTCTAATGTCCTGGTTGAACAAAACGCCTCCGTAAAAGTACTGCCCAGGTACTTTGTACGGAAAGTCATCACAGGTACCATTACCGACTTCATTGTGTTCTTGCCCTTCCGACATTTTTAACAACCTGTCGTCGTCTTCTTTGCTCCGGCGGTGAGCTGCATCTAATAAAGTTTGGACAACTGAAGAAATCACTGTACCTGCCCCTATAGCCTGCCGCACACGATAGAAATTAGCTAAATAACAAGCCTCCATGATGTTTTTACTGGACGGGACGCACATTTCTCTCTCCAGGGGGCGCCGTAAACGACCTTTGGCTTTCAAAGAAGCGAACGAAAAAATATGAAAGTGATTCGATCGTCTAAGAGTAATGCAAATGACTGCTTTACAATAACTGTTGTAGATAAAAACACAGAGAGTGGAAAAGTTCCTGTTATTTTTCAACAAGCACAACTCAATGTGCGTCATTGACTGTAAAATCTTACTGCGCTTAAACTTGGCTGCACATTTATCAATTGGGCTACATCTTATTAGATATAGGACAATATGTTCATCCAAGAGATCGAAAACAAACAACAAACATCAAATCATCAAGTCATCCTTTACACATTTGATATTATTCATAAAATGAAATCGTAGTTGGCGGCAATGTCCAAGACTTATCAACGGAAGTGTAGATTATAACAATACATGAAATCATAGCAATAAATGAAATCAGAATATGCATGCATGCATGCATCCACCTATCCATCCATCAATCCATACATACATACACACACATACATCACACATACACACACATACATACATACATACATACATACATACATACATACATACATACATACATACATACATACATACATACATACATACATACATACATACATACATACATACATACATACATACATACATACATACATACATGCATACATATATACATACATACATACATACATACATACATACATACATACATACATACATACATACACACATGCATGCATGCATGCATGCATACATACATACATACATACATACATACATACATACATACATACATACATACATACATACATACATACATACATACATACATACATACATACATACATACATACATACATACATACATACATACATACATACATACATACATACATACATACATACATACATACTCTATTTGTTATAATTTAGTCTCTTCTAAAAGGTGTTCTAATGTACGTCACCTTTTGTATCCTTAACTTCATTTGCACCAGTCGATATGTTTTCAGTTTTTCAGGTTGTTCGATGGCATTTTAGTTCAGATCATGATAGTCTCAATATATAAAGCAAAATTTCCAGGGCTGTTTCGTTGTTTGCTGTCATATGTCTAGGGCAGGTAGACAAATAATTTTTTATATTAATTTTCAAGGGTACCTTCTTAGATGCAAAAGTAATTGTAAACATCTGTCATTATGGCAACGGATTCCCTTGTCAACTTTTGTCCAAACAAATAATAAAAATACGAGCTATTGTGTAGGATTTCAAAGGGCTTGTAGAACATTCAAACTTGCTATCGTGAGGCATCTGTTTTCATAAAGAAGAAGAACATATTTTTTATCGCTTAAAAATTGTTAATTTTATTAGTGATACGATAAAATGCAAGCTTACACAACATGACGTCAAAGTGTGCCGAAACGTTTGATAATCAACATCAAAAAGTTCAGTGATAATTTCGATGCACTTTCTGTCACCGAAAGCCCTCTCTTAGAATCGTGTACACTTCAAACAACGTTTTGTTTGCTTTTTGTTGTCGTCATAACTGGCATAACTGACCAAATGAAGCAAAGAGTTGGGAAGTTCGCCAAGTCCTGGTGGCTGTTTCCCAAACTTAAACGATAATAAGATGATTTTTATTTCTACTTGTCTTATTGTTGTAAGTTTAGTACTGTATTATTGTCCGATATAATGATAGTAATGTATACAATATTCTGACTATTAAAGTTATTTGTGACAGTTAATGTTTGGTTTACGTGAAATATTTTGATTTAACACGATTGGAACTGATTTAGGATAATTGGATGGTGAAGTGATGTCGATTTAATCTGCAAATGTAAGCTCGTCTGCTTTTCTTTTTTAAGTTACACACTCGTTTTTATGAGTAATTTGTAATATCGCAACATTCAACTATAGGGCACCTATCATTTTTGAGAAATTTGAAAAATATAAAGATCTAATTATCCCAAATTAATTCCAATCGTGTTATTGCTAAACAACAGAACAGAAGCACTGTCTGTAAAAACTATGAGACGTAAGTCATATATGTATAACATTTCATTCCCTTTTCGAAGACGTAACCGAGTCGATATCAGCTGAGTCGAAAAAATGTTTGTTTTCTGTGGTATACTGAGGTCAAGGTGGAGTTATCCTTGTGGACCCGCTGAATATAATTCATCGACATCATCCTCGCTCAGGGCTTTGTTATAGATTCTAAGGTCTTTCATCGCACCCTGAAGGTAGTGAGCATATTTGGAGTCTCCGCTATCAGTTACGCCGATGGTGACAGGGTTGTTGACCGTGAGCAGTTCACCGGAAGTTGAAGAGTTGGTGACTTGGTTGCCTTCCAAGTAAAGTTGCGAACCGCTGTTGTCATGAACGAGGACGACGTGTTGAACACCGGTTACCATTGCTCTAAGCTCTCGGGGACTGAAGTGCGATCCGCGCTCAACGAATCCTCCCTCGATGAAGGTGCCGCCGTCCGTATCATCAAGGGCAAGCTCAAAACTTCCTGGCGAGTAATAGCCGTTTGTAATGAGCCCCTTTCGGTTTCTCGGAAATTTTTCCGGCGCAGGGTAGCTCCGTCCCTCCGAGCAGTTGAAGCATTGGAACCAGAAGCTAATGGACACGGCAGAACCCCACATGAAATTTCTGAACTCTTCGATGTTGATCTGTCCCTGGTCGAACGAGGCTACGCCTTCTCTAGCCCACACTCTGCCGTAGGGGACGCCGTGCCACCCGTAGCAGGAGGAATCTTTGAACCCGTCGTTAAATGTGTACTGGACCAGCAGGTCTGGGTCATCGCAGTCCTTCTTGTCTCGCTCATACATCGTGAGTGCTGTGGTTTCATCCAGGGCCATGGTGAAGATATACACTTCGTCGATCAGTCCGTAGAAGTACTGTTTCAGTAAGGGCGGGCCTGCTTGGCCAATGCGGATCGGGGCGTCGCCCGGTGTCAGAATCCCCGGACAGCAGTCAGAATCTCCGTCTTGCTTTTCACCGTCGAAATAAAGATTGAACTCCGTGCCGTCGTACGTATACAGGGCATGGTGCCAACGGTTCGACGTCGCTCTTATGTTAACGTAGTCCCAGGTGTCCTTCTTCCATGGAGTAGCCACTCCGGCGTTCAGGACCTGGCCATAGTTTTCGCTGCCCATGATCAGCTCACTGCCGCTTACATCGCCATACCCTCCGTGAGAAATCAATCCCTGGTACGAATCAAAGTTGCCCGTCCGCTTGAACCACAGACTGACTGAAAAGTTGTCGTACGCAAAAAAGTCCGTCTCCACGTCCACTCGTCCCTTCCCTGAGAACGACGCCGCGGTACCGGACACGCCCATGTTCTCCGCAAACGCCACTGGTCCCGCTTTCGCCCCGTCGCGTCCACTGCCGCTGGCATCTCGAAAGTCGTTCTCGAAGGGGAGGTATGCTGCTATGTACTCGGACAACAACTCTGAAGATAAACGACATACACAGAATCATATTTAGCCCTTTATAGGGTTCTCTTACTAGAGTTGTTCCTAAAACACGTATTAAGCATATCCCTCCCTCGCCCGTGCCTACCTATGAAACATACAATAACTTCCAACATTTCGTCTGAGAAGAAAAGTCACAGTCACTCGGTGTTGATAACGGAAGGTGAAAAGTAGTGCTTTGTGAAACATTTGTAAAGGTAAAAGCTTACGCTCCTAAAATATGCATTTGCTATCAAATCTGGAAATGTACCGTCAAAACAAGAAAGAATATTTTCTTTTCTGGAAACCTACACTGGCACGGGTCTAACGTGATACACTGGACATCTTTCAAGCGAACACGTCTCCCGAGAAGTCCAAATATTTGTCAATTTCTGTCTATATATATGATAACACGTAACACAAACTTTGTGAGGGGACATTCTCCTGTCACTTGCACTTGTTTCAAGTTCTGTTCTGACGCCCTGATTCCAGTTTTTACCTTCACAGACTGGCATCTGCCCGCTCCACTGGCCGTAGCTGCAGACCACTTGGTAGTCGTCGGTCGGTGTAAACCCTGCCTTGCACTTCACGATGGCGACACCGCCATGGACGTTTGAACCCGTTATTCTAGCATTCGGTGGAGCTGTCATGTCACAGTTAGCTGAAGGGAGAAAGCGTATCAAAATTAATGTTTCTAGTCATTGAGCAGATTATAAATGATAGTTTATTCGAGAATATAGGCTATCGGCTTTTTTGCAATACAGTAATATGCAGAGTGGGGGGTTTCTACATAATCTGATGCATTCTATTTAAATGACCAGAGAATTGTACAGCCAATGTACATATATCATTTTCAGCCACAACGATGAGTAATTTAGAAGGCTTCATGAAAGAATTCAGCGTTCGATGAAGTGTATTTCTCTCCATTTTCTGTACCGTAAAATACCTTCACAAAATAAATGAAGGAGGACTATGGTGGATAATCAAGATAAGCACATAAATCTCTTTGTGGGGTCATGTATTTAAGTATTTTCTAAAATTATCATTCTCAAATTCTCTCTACCAACATTCAATGTTTACACTGCGGTGGGAGCCGTATAATATATGCATGGTACTTTATCACACTCTGACATCGTTAAATTTCAGGAACCTATTTCAGTAATTTTCCGACAATGGGGTGACCTTCATATGGTAATATCATTGCTGTACTTTCATTCTTCCAAACTGTCCAATAGGTTAAAGTAGCTTAAGCGCAAACGTAGTGGTCATGTTTTATCCAATGGACCATGGCATGGCTAACTTATTGCTGATTGTCCGTGATACTTAGTGTCACATGTGACCTTGCCGCTGTGTGATGTGTTTTACAATTGGTTGAAACTGCAATTAGCTCATTAGCATGACTTCAGTTTCAATAGATACTTGCTATTGTAGCCTGGCTAACCTCTCTTGTATCAGTTGCTGTGAACGACTTGAAAATGTTTTCATATTTCTTAAGGTATAACAAAATTACAATCAGTGTCTTCTAAAACTTACAAAAATTAACAACAATAATATCGAAAGTTTAATAGTAATATTGAATTTGATGCATCAAATGTTTTAATGTCTGCTACTACAAGATACTAGTTAAAACTTTTTTCGACATGCTGGTATAAAGTTGATGATAATATTCAAATATGTTGGGTTATTTCAATCAATTTTATTTTTGCGAGAACATTCGACAGACGTCGCATACACACATACCGTAAAATTGAAACTAAATCAAGAAGGCCTTATACGGCTTATAACGAAGTGGAATCAACGACAACGATATAAACGCAAAAATTCCACTATGAGAAAAACTGGCCAGCTGAATACCTCTTGCGTGTTCTCCTTCGTTAATTTGCCAAAGAGTTAAAGTACTCACCTACGCATTGTGGTATGTAGTCAAATTCCCCGTTATTACAAGTCGCTTGTGTTGGCCCGACAATTGAGAAACCCGTCTCGCATCCGTATGTGATCACTTTTCCAGACGCGATGTACTCACTATCGTCCGGAAAACCATCCACGATTTTGACGGACATGCTCATCGTTGGACGGGTACAGCTTTCTGCGGTGAATTGTAATGAACGGTCGATAAATATTGCGTATTGTGATGGACGGTATATAGACATGTGTCTGTTTGTATCAGATATTTTGTCTGTCTCTCATTCTACTGTCTCTGAAAACATGGTGAAGGCGGCGACTCATGAGGCGTGACAGTAGCTCACTGCAAAGTGAGAAAAACATACTGGTACAAACACTGAATTTTGCCCTCGCATAATATCTTAGTCGTTTCAATATGTGCACAGTTGTTGTTGCCGAAAAGTAATTAGGCATCGTCTTCAGGTAGAGTGCGCTTATATCGCATCGAGGACAGATATTCAGACTCCCAGGCCTTTAATATAATACTCTTTGTCGACCATGTGTTGGGGCCCATCTTAAAACTCATATGTTGCCTGCTCCCTTTCGTAAAAATGGAAGCTAATTTTCCCCGTTCAGATAAAAAGGGATTGCCTCGGGCCATTTTGAATTTCAAATGTCGTGAAACGTTTGTAATTTGTTTCTCTGGTATCAAGTTTTGCAAAGTGCCGGCTTTTTAAAAGCCCAAATGGCTGCGAATCTGTGTAAAGACGATCGGAACTGATATAGGATAATGAGATGATGAAGAAAAGTCGATTTCATCTGCAAAAGTATGCTCATCTGCTTTTCTTTATAAGTTACACACTTGTTTTTATGACAAAGTTGTAATATTGCAACATTCGCCTACAGGGCACCTAATAGTTTAGAGAAATGTGAAAAATATAGAGATCCAATTATCCCAAATCAGTTCCAATCGTGTTTGTAATAAACCGACCATAAAATATCCTCAGGTTTCCAAGAGTTTTCTTTGAACAAGAGCCGTTAAAGATCGAAAGGTGTATAACACTGCCGTAACGTGTCGAAAGTGGCATGTAAATTCAAACATTTTGACACATTGTAGATTTCCCACCATTTTCAAAAACTAATCATGTGACAGAGAAAATAAAGATTACAACAACAAATGTTGAAATCGTATGTGCATTCACGTAAATGGCATCATGCTTGTTTGCTTTATGATCACGATGTGTTTGTGCAGGAAATACTGCATTTTTGTACTTTAAAAAAACGTAGGGGGCGCCATTTTTTGAGTGCGGCACCCGATTATTTAACCTGTTCAAACGTGTTTGCATAGTGAACATCATCGAGCGGTGATACTTCTATACAAGTCATTAAGTTAGCACATTTACACGAATCAACTTTGGTTTGAAAATAAAATTATAAAAATAATGCAAAAAATTCGAAGCTATTGAGACTCTAATATAGATTTCGAGAGGAAATGGTTCTCAAGTTTCGCGGACGAGAGTTATGGGAAAAGTTTAATGCTTTCCATTTCCAGGCGCGAACTGCCTTAAAGGTATTCGGTCACCTGTTTTTCAAAACTCAATCACGGATTTTACGCGGATGGCCGCTTTTTTAAAAGGGCGCCCCACACGATCAGTCATGACATACTTAGCAGCGTCGTCTGCATATACTTTGACGTATCAAATATGGAGGACGGACAGCTACAAGCGTTACGGGGGTAGTTCGCTAAGCTCCGCCCTTTACCATATATGGAATATGCAGATTTACGGTGACCGTGTACCTTTAAAAGAGGTAAATTATTTAATGAATGTCTCGTGTTCATTGGAGAAAAGAAATGCATTCTGAAGCCGATACCGTCGGATATTCGGTACCACATACCTTTACATTTTGACGTCACTCCAGGTTGATAGTTGATGTAATTACCATCCGAGCAGGCTATGGTGTCTGCGCCTGCAAGACTGTAACCCTCGTCACACATGACTTTGACCGTGCCGCTGACACCGCTAACGGGGAAGTTAGCCTCGTACCTGCCATTTGGTATTGGGCCCGGCTTAAAGCAGTCCGCTGTCGGGACACAAATGGTTGTGAAAGTGATTTTGCGTTTATTAACAAAGAAAATATGTTAGCTGCGCAGAGCACGTGCAAGTGTAAAGTATAAATCTTCTCATCACAGTTGTTTGTCTGTGTAAAATTTCTAAGTTCGGATACGATAAAGCTTTAATTTCTTGTGAACGCATATACAATGGCCTCTTGCTTATAACGTGTACACATTCAAGCAGAGTTTTAACGGGATTGAAAAGAACATTTTGACAAATATCTTTGACGCCATCATTATTGACCCGATACCATCATTACTAACCGCACCTACATACATACATACATACAGACAAACTTACAGACAGACAGACAGACAGACAGACAGACAGACGTACATACATACATACATACATACATACATACATACATACATACATACATACATACATACATACATACATACATACATACATACATGCATGTATGCATGCATGCATGCATGCACAAGTAAAAAAAGAGACAGGCATCAGTTATACCAAAGCGAGTTGAGGAGGAGTTAACGATCTCGTATCATGAAGTGTGTAATAATTGCTGACTTTCATAAATGACACTGACCTTTACAAACTGGCATCGACGAAGGCACCCACCCCGACGGGTAACAACTCATGACCGTTGACCCCGAAATGGTGTAGCTGTCGTTGCAGGAGAACTGGAGAATTGTCCACAGGTCATATTCGTTGCCTGTCTTACCCGTTGCTCCTATATCGTGTACTACGCCATTCTCAAGAAGTCCTGGTCTGTGCAGGTCCTGTTTGAAGAGTAGACCGAGCATTTACAGTACGACCACAGTATTTTAATACTCTCGAGGTGGAAAATAAAAGCAATGTAAGGTAAGCTGCTGAGGGACATATTAAAAGTTGTCGAATATAGAAACCCTGTTTCTTTGGCTGGTGGCATTTAAGAATATCGACTGGATCCAAATTTTCTGTCGCAATCTATTACTTTTTATTTGTTCATTTCTTTGATACCAGTGTATCAATCATTCATTCTCATATATATACCGTTTAATATGTGTGCATGAGTGTATATGTGAAGGTCGAGAGAGGGGAAGAGAGAGAGTGACAGCGACAGAGGCTGAGGCGGTGGCAGAGATTTTCCGATTGATGTTGTGCATTCTGAGGGAATCATATTGTCAAATATCTTGAGATTCAGAGTTTCAAGATATTAAGACGTTTTAAGTACTTTCTTGGTATAAATCATGATTTGTCCAAACAGATTGGCCATGAACATATTACTCCCAATCCACGCTTCCCGAGAACTTCGAGACTATCACCTTGATATGTAACAGTTGTTTCAAGGAAATTACCAACAATTTTTTCTCTCAATTTATCTTCAAGGTGGGTATAGCACTGTCAACAAGCGCATTGTATCAACCTTAGCAACATCAATCTAAACGCAGATGAGAAAAGGCGACCCCGGCAGGCCGGCTATTGTTGCAGCACGTTTTGCATATGAATCTTGGGCGTATCGAAGAAATCGAGCGCGTAAACAACTTCCAGCCGGTAACTATCTCTGGCATGATATAATGCTGTGTTTATCGTGAAATCGTGGACTTTTAAATTCGAAAACAATTGGCTTAAGGCAGTACGCGCCTCAAAAGTGAAAGCCTTAACCTCTACTCAAACTTTCCACCATGACATTTTCAAACATACTTTTTTTCCGCATAATACAGAACAGGGTTACCGTCCAAATTTTGGTTCTAGAAAAACAAATTACTTACCATATACCGATATTTGAAATTCAAAATGGCCACCACCCATATGTTCATGCTATAGAGTATAATAAAATTTTCCATTTCGAAAAAACTATGAAGTTGAATCTTTCTACTCCAGGGGCTTTAAAATGACCCCTCATTGGTAGATCAGAAAAGAATTGTAAAAATATGAGAGTCTAATCATCTGTACCCGAGGCGCATTCTACTTAAAGGGCAGAGATACTGTGGCCGGAGCAAATTGACTATTTAAGTCATTTTAATCCTTTGGACTCCTTTGAAACTTGTGTTGGGTTAATACATTCGTTCGGAGATGAATGTTACTATGTCTTCTACGCACTTTTTTGGTGTAGAGGGGCGTTTGACTCAGAGCGAAAAAGTGAAATGCTTTGTTAAAAGTAACTATGGACTTGAATTTTGCCCTTATATCAGTTCTTCTGTCACAGCTAGCTTCCCCGTACGCTGGTGTTCATACAAGTCTGCAGAGCAGCTGTTATCTCATTTGCATAATCAAATTTGACGAATGATACCATCGCTTTCTTTATGATTTCGAAGGGTGAACAAGCTTCGATTTATGTAAACATTTTGTCGAGAACTGTTTTAAGTGTGTCCCAAGATATGGAACAAAAATAACTTTCTCCGATTAAAATAATAAGAAAGTACGCAATATCGCAAAATATGACATCGAAGTATCCCTTCAGGTAGTCATCTTTCAGTGGCTTTAAAGTGCAGGAAGTTTTCAACAAGCGAGGACTTTCAATTGCAGTATGTAGATTGTGCAAAACGCTGCAGCGAATCTTAAGAGAACACGTATTGATTCATGTGTATTAAAGCAAAACAATACGATAGAGTTGAATTTTTTACTTATGCACTGGGTCCAGCTTTTGTTTTTTCTCTAGGCCTGTCTTAGTTAAAGCAGTTTGAACAAACTCTTACAGCAAAGTGTAATTTTATTACGGCTCCGAACGGTCCCTGTTTTCTTAGCCTTTATGAAGAATACAGTGTATTCACCAAAGTCCTGCTCTATCAACTTTTTGGTATTTGAAATAAGGAAACGTTAATGTTACTAAGGTCTTGTTGTGAACGCACTGTTTTTGTTTTTTAAGCTGCGGGTAATGTTGTTGTTGTTGTGTTTCTCGCTGCGGATTTTGTATTACACGCAGAATATTAAAGGAGGATAGTCGTCGGAACTTTGCTCAAAGGTTGCCAGGCACCCCCCACGACCGATGTAAACACGGAGTGTCTCAGACAGAGTCCTCGCTTGGCACGCTACCTCAGTTATCCTACATTTAGCGCGTGCTCTGCCACTACTGCCATTATTAACGTTACACTGAAGGTCGCATAGGAACGGAAATTTTCAATGTGTCGAGGACAGAGACGTTAGAAACACTATGTAGCGCATTCTCAACAATGCACGTCTCAGACGGAAAGGGAACAAAGGTGTTGTTCGAGTCTGCGCATGGACATACCTGCGCGTGCCTACAATATGAGAAAGTAGTTTACCTCACCAAGGTCTCGACCTAGGATTTAAATATCAATAATGGGTGTGGGACTGCTGTACCTGAACGTACTGTCAATTGTAAGTCTTTTTTTTTGTAATTTTACCGGTTGCGTTGGTCAAAGAAACTAGAAAAAATAGGTTTAAAATTTGATATTCAAAAACCTTTACACCGAGTTGTGAGTCCAGCTTGAACACTCGGGGCCCTGGTATATAAAACGTGTCACAGTAAGTTCTGTTGACAACGCAAGGACGTGCACATTGTACTTGATCGTACAAAACGGCACTCAGGGAAGTTGAGGAAAATTACAGATTTCCTTATCGAAAACATGATCGGAGAAGCTACGGGTTTGAATGCATACTGAACGACCAAGCGTTAATTAAAACCAGTGCGGACGCGGCAGTGCTGACCGCTGTAATACGGGAAATTAGGTTAAGATGGGAGTTGTACTAGAAGTGATCATACCTGCAACTCCAGAAATCATGATGGCCGCACACAGAACCGAAGAAAGCGACAAAATCCGAGCCACCTTCATGACGTTTGCTTGAAAGTTGCGAACTTGAACTCTGGTCTTCTGTTTCTTCTGTTCCAATGAGAGAACGCGCCAAAAATTGGTCAAAAGTAATCGCAGTGAACTTGCGCGGGACAAGAGCACTTAAATTTTCCTATGGCCGACCTACACCCAAATTCCTATGTTTACTGCGTACCTCGTCTTTTTGTCAAACAAATTTGCTACTTTTCATGCATCCTCACGAGGCTGACCTCCTGTGACCTCTGCGCGATCGGCAGGTGAGGTTACATTCACCACGCTCGCCTTTATTTCGGGTTGCCCTTTCATATTAATAGTTGCGACATGTCTGCTGTCACTGTCAAGTCGAGTGGTTTACAATACTCATAAAGGCAGGCTTAGATTTGCATAATTTTTTCGTACACAGCGTAAACGATGTTTGACCTTGCATGTAACAAAACAAATGCTGTTTTGGACCTCTACCCCACCTACTCGACCGCCATTACCATGTGATGCCCATAATTACCCACTACTAAATTTGCCAATTATATTCCACTCCAAGATAGATATCTATCGACGAACAGCTGCACTCATGCAATTTCTGGTTTGTCTGACCGATCAAGTTTATTCCAGGATCTAGTATAATTCAGCATGCGTTTCAGTCCGACGATCTCCGGAGATTACTACATAAAAACAAAAGCAACTGTCACTGCATACGTTGGGGTAGCAGATATATACATCCTCTCGTCCTCTCTGAGCTTTTAAGAACGGACGTCAGTACATATTGATTTTCACGCAAGCAACATAGAATATGCCTCAGGGACAGATATTCGGACTCCCAAACTTTTACAATTATACCTTTTTCGGTCTACTACCACTTGTGCGGGTTCATGTTGAAGCTCATGTAGTAAATAAAGTTTCAATGTACTTATCATTTTGACATCGAACATTTTATTTTCCCACATATATATATATATAGTTGACGCGGAGATGGCGACCATTTTGAATTTCAAATGTAGGGCAAATAATGTGTTGTTGCTCTATTACACAGTTTTGACCGGTGAACCCGATTTTTATTCCTAACTTCGAAAAGAAATGGATTAATTTCTATTTCTCTAGCGGAAAGTATAATCTTTCGATTTCGAGGCGCTCACAACCTTACAGTCGATGAACTACCCCTTCCCGAAATGCAACGCGTAGCTAACAGAGCACATCGTTCCTTGGCTCTTGGGTATTTATTGAGTATTTCGTGTCCGGCATCGAGATTCAAGGCTTCTAATTTCTTGAGTTTCATGCCTTATTCAAATCTCGGTCACACGCAAGGTGATCATTTTACGGGTGTACAGGTGCCTTATTATCAGTCTCTCTCTCTCTCTCTCTCTCTCTCTCTCTCTCTCTCTCTCTCTCTCTCTCTCTCTCTCTCTCTCTCGTAACAATATATAAAATCACACCAGTGAGGTCGATTAAAGACTAGTGTTTAATTTGGCGCAGCATTCAGAATAGCATTTTCACTTTTAAAATAACAGTCTTGTGTTTCAAACTATAGTGGTCACAAGCCGAATCAATAAAGAGGCAAGCGTGCGTGAAACGTCAAATAAGTTCGCAGTTAATAAAAAGTCCATAGTTAACAGCTTGTCTTTGTGTCCGTATAATCGCCATGGAGGTGCAGACAGGAGTTTTCCAATTCTGCATTTTGTCTGGGCGGACGAAAAAAAACTTTCCCTTGCCAAGGACAGAAAGTGTCGTTGCTAGATGGCACCTAAGAGGTCAAAACCTGACAAGGATTCCAAACACGAGCAACAGTTGACCTATCAGAAAACGAATTCAACTCGTTACGAACACGCTAACTTTAACAAAAGAGCTGAGTAAGCGAGAACAATCCGATTGGTCAACTTCGAGAGTACGGGTTATTTAACGCGAATCAGCGGAAATTATCATTTCACACAAGAGAGTTTTGCTCGACTGTCGCAGATAAATCTCTCGAAATGGAGTCCGTTGGTAAATCTTCCTCACCCGTCGTCATGGTAATCACGGGAGATGTTTCAGTCGATGTCTCTGGTTTCATACTGACTGTGTAGCCGGGTGTGGTCGGGTCATCTTCTAAACTACCAATCCTGTCAACTGTACAGAAAGAAAGTACGATTTGAATAAAAATTGTACCGATGACTAATAACAGAGCAGAAAATAACGGTGCTAAAATCTTGCGTACAAACATCAATGGGGATTTAAAATCAAGTGTATGAAAGATAAGGAGATATTCATGCAATTGTGATGGTGATGTAGCCTATGTTGTTGTTAATGATGATAACGATGATGATGATGATGATGATGATGATGATGATGATGATGATGATGATGATGACGATAATGATGATGATGATGAGTTGGTCTGCTCGTCACTCTGTGAATGGGCATTACAATCAATGTATTTCTCCATCAAGATAATTCTTGACATCATAGAGTGTAAAAAAGACAATATTTTGTAGTAACTATCAAGCCATCTTCGATTTAATTTCTGTTATATTGAGCAACCTGAACGACTTCGAGCGGAGTGTCGACCACAGTTGCCCCCTTCAAGAAATTCTCTAACATAATTTCATCTGGTGTGGGTTTTCTTCATTTAACTTTACTTAGCCATCGATTAAGTTCGATCACAGAGGAACACAACAGTTAAAAATGAGTAAGATTACACGGAAGTGGTATCGTCACAAACTGATGACGTCATACCTACCGCAGACGCGAATAAAAGCACAGTGGTCTATAGCGCACAAACTGCAATGTATTGCAAGTTTTGGAAATGTTACAAAATAACGTTTAACTACATGGTTAGTTACGTCAGCGGCCGATGTTACGTATACTGTAGAATATTATTTTTCCGTTATTTAATCAAATTTCGACCAAGAAGACCCAGTTGAAACTGAGTGAGGAAATTCCAAACTAAGTGATCAGGTGCGGATTCATACGGAAACACCAAGTTCGAACATACCTGTGGCCAATTTGAATGTGAATACAGACGTCAGAAGCATAACAAACACGACGTTCAGTCCCAGCAGGATGGCAAACACGGTACGACTGTTCACCAACCAGGAACACGAGTCACACCAAGGCATACTCGGATAGCTTGCCCGGAAAATTAGTGCGGCCCATGGTCAAGGACATCATTGTTGAATGCTGTTTGAAGGATCTGGCATTTGTATTGAACGTCTTGCAGCACTACAGGACGACACGGCGGACTTGATCCATGCCGGTTGGACTTCTACAGTTACATGTACTATGTTGTTATGATTAGGTATCACTATATACGTATTGTTTTCTCCTCAATGCGAGTCGTTAACACCTCTGGCATTTCCATAACCTGCAAATTCTCTCCGCAGATGGTACCGTGAATTAATGAATTACGTAACCAAACCAACAATTGCAGTAACGGTTTCACCAAATCACTCCAAGTCTCAATCGCAAGTCATTTTATCAATAATATCCTGGAAAATTCAAATGCAAAGATGAAAGACTGCAGCTCCGGACGTGTGAGAATTTATCAGTATAAAACAAGCGCAAGCGAGGCCAGGTTTTTCTTCTATTTCGATTTCACATTTACAACAATACTGGCGCACCTTACATGCCAATGTACTACACGCTGAGATTTGAATTGCGCAAATCCTTCATTTCCTTAATGGTAAGTAAGGTCGAATGAAAATGCAAGTTCGTATGTGGCCATTTGCTGTTAATTCAAAACGAATCTGTCGTCAGTATACTAGTAGTATTTGGCAGTATTCTCGTTGTCGCAATTGTGCATATGACAGAGACGCAGGAGCGAGCGCACAAGAGAGAAAGGGAGCGAGGGCGGAGGAGCGAGTGAGAGAGAGGGGACAAATATAACAACAGCTGAGAGTTCGGCAGACGGTAAATCGGAAAAATTGAGAAATTAGCGCTGTCTTCTCGGGAATCTGGTTGCGTGGTCGGATGGACCTTCATGAGAGCCGCTGGTGGCGCCCTCAAATACTGAGCAGGCTGATTGGCAACTGGCCTCTCATCGCATTATGAGCGGGCAGTGACTGCTAATGTGAAATGTATAGCATGTTAGTTAAGAATATATACGATGGCTCTGATATGAGTCGTTGGAACGGCGCCTGTGCGACATTTTTGTTTGCAAACAACGTATTCCAGGGCTCGAAATTAGCGGTAGTCCCGCTTCCACAGGCGACCAACTTTTCCCTGGGGCTACCAAAGTCCATGAAATGGTAGCCCACATGGACTACCAAAGCCTGGGACATGAAATTCTGTCAGTACTAATTAGCGTGCCTTGTCCGGTCTTTCACTTTTGGACGAGCTAAGTGCATTTAAACCAAGCTGGACAAAGTAAGGCCAGACTTTGACTTTGTTTTGCAAATTATAAAGACGACCTTGCGATGGAACTTTGAAACAAAGATTCAATATCTCAACTGATGTACTTGGATGACAGGCACAGAAAATATGGCCAATGAAAAACGTATTCTCATTGCATTTTGATCGAAATGTACCAATCACAAACTCCTCCCTACTACAGAAAGCCCATGGTCTGTTTTTAGCATTGCTGAGAAGGTGGTGGTCATTGCCATGACAACTATCAAAATTGGCATGCACATCTGAGAATGAAACGGGTTGTCAATACAATGATAGTAACCAAACGTTTTAGTGTCACTGTCGTCAATTATTCCAGTTTCCTATGGGTAATAAAGATGTGCAAGTATTCACATCAAATGACTAACAAAACCAGCGAAAAAATCAGCGAAATTTTGAAAAATAGCTTTTTCTTCTCTTGTTATTGAAAAAAAAATCCCTGAACTAAAATATGCATGGGCTACTAGCCATTGTCACTGGGCTATCAACTTCAGAAAATGGTAGCCAAAGCGGACTAACAGGGAAACAGTTAATTTCGAGCCCTGTATTCAATGCATCTAGATGCATCGACATAGTTACAATATTCATTTTTACGATCTAGCCTATATAATGACTCACATAATGTTTTAACTTACGCCACTTTCATCAATGTATTGGGGTACAGTGTTTACCTTTGCCATGTGGGTCCAGGCGCAATTCCGAAGACACAAGGTATTCACTGGTACACAATTACACTAATATTTGCGGCGAACAATCAGTTAATGTTTTTATGCTTTTCAGTTCCATCAGCAGCAATGCTTCTTCAATATCTTGCTCATTTCAAAAAACCACGTCGCGATGCTAAGTGCGTACCTTTTCAACACAGCCAGAGTATAGCATCCAATATACTAAGTGTATTAATTCAATGCCGGACCAACGATTTTATTCGTCGACAGTTTCATTGTAAAACGTCCACAATGCATTTCGACATACTTTTATAAAGAATAAGGTTAGGTTTGAAAGAACAAAAGATGAAAATACTATCTAAATTTAAAGCCTATTGTTACTTTAAGTGTCACCATAGAACATCAGGTTTGACTCTCGTCGTATCGGTTTTTATAATACCTACCTACCTACCAACCAACCAACCAACCTACTTACCTGCATATCTACCTTCCTACCTACCAACCAACCTACTTACCTACCTATCTACCTATACCTACATATATGCATAAACTGACTGGCACAGTTTTGAGTTGATGTGAAATTAACTTCGGAGGATTTTTCAACGTTAAACGTAGCATTGCCACTTCGTGGTGATTGTAGGTGTGAGCATTCAGGCACCGGATATTAAAGTGACAATCCAAGAACAAAATAACATTGCAAGGCGTAGAACCAATGACCATCGGACCTAAACTCCACGTGACAAGGGAAAACGTGCACCTGACAATGAACTCACTCGATTCAGTGAAAGATGTGATAAACAACAAAGAAATTGCAATGTGTGATTATAATGAGTATATGATGATTTTTTCCGCTTACTTTCCCTTATCGGTGCGGGGGTCGAGTGAACTGAAAACAAGTCAAAACTTCAGTAAGAACAGGATTTACATGCAGTAAAAAAATTCATATTCGGGTACCTTAACTATGCTGTGCCCACCTTACGTTTGTACTTCACGAGAACCATAGATTCTCGAGAAATTCTCGAGGGTCTGTGCGAGAATTAATGTAAAAAAAGTTTCAAGGAAGTTGGCCGTTCAGGAAATCGGCGGCTCCGGTGTCTTTATAGAGAACGTGAAAACAAAATTTGAAAGCTCAATAGTGAGGTTATATCTTAAAACGAAATTTCAAATAAAAACGCTGAAACAGACCACCGCGACAAAAATACAATATTGCTACGTAAGTTTGTTTTATAAAGTACATATATTTGATGAATATGAATTACTTTTGATTTACTTGGTACAAAGTGCATTTACAACAAAATAATGAACTTTATATTTAAATGTCTAATTACTAATCACAATTAGTAAATAAGATGCGATTATTGAATCATATTTCTTTTAATATCGTAAGCGAATTCTTTCTTAGCCAAATTCTTCATCAGGGAAGACTTTGATTACAAGATATTTGTCTTGTCAAGATTCTTCTCATTCACTCTAATCAAAATTTGAGGATACTTATTTCTTCATGGTTTCTACCCTGTGATTATTTAAGCTAAATTTGAGATCGCAGCCTCGAAACTTTTCATGTGCAGATTTCTCCAACATTTCGGCACCGTGAAATAATCCAACAAGCAAAATTTGAAAGCGACAAGTCATCATGACAAAGAAGAGGATTTTGGACGCATACAGGAGCAATTGTCCCTCCCCCGCGCCCAAACAAAAATTAATAATTATTTGAATTTCACCATCATTTTATATTTAGGAAAATTTATTCATTATTTCTTGCTTTCATTTTCTTTATAATTTTAATGTGTTAGAGGTAGTAGATAGCAGAAAAGCAAAATAAGTGATTCTGTCTGAACGCTATCAAATTACTATGAAATGAATGGTGACGTAGTTGGGTGTTGACCAAGCTATGACGTTTGAGAGAGATGTATTTGTTAAAGGCGCTAGTGAGGTAAAGCGTATACGTGTATTCATTGGCGGTACCACGTCTTACCTTTCACCATCCCTGAGCTCAAAGCCCCGAGAACACTACCTTATTCTCTGCAAACGTGCAGTTTTACCTGATTTCGGATAGTTCGCGACCAACAAATCATACTTTCGGCACTTGATCGAATCTCGCGACTAATTACGACATCTTTCTAATGTCCTGGTTAAACAAAACGCCATCGTAAAAGTACTTCCCAGGTATTAGACTGAAAGCAATCGCACGTACCGCTACCGAATCCACTGTACTCTTGCACTTTCGACATTTTTACACCTTGTCATAGTCCACTTTACTTCGGCTGTGAGCGGCCTCTGAACTGGGTAACTGAAGAATTCACACAGCCATACTCCCTAACGACTGCTGCACACGATAGAAATTAGCCGAGCAAACAGCCCCGAATGAAGTTTTGCTCACGTAATAAGTTCTCAAGTTCGAGACAGGCCTATACAAGCTTTTTATTGCACGAGATGCACATTTATCTCTCCAGGGGGCGCCTTAAACGACATTTGGATTTCAGAAAAAAGAACGAAAAATACGAAAGTGATCCAAACTTCTAAAAGTAATGCAACTGAACTGTTCTACAGTGACTTTGGTAGATAAAAACCTATATCTACAAGCAGAACTTATGTTCGTCATTGACGCTAAAATCTTACTGGGCAATAGAAAAACTAGGCAACATATTTTTGTGTTTCATCTAATTTGATTTAAATGTAGGATAATATGTTCATCCAAGAGTACAAAGACAAATACCAAACATCAAATTGTCTTTAAAACAGTTCATATTATTCATAAAATTAAATCGTAGTTAGCGGGTATGTCTAAGGCATGTCGCCGGGCGTAGGTAAACAATACATGAAATCAGAATATTTTGCAAATATCGAAGTTTGCCATCAGACATTGAATACTTGAAAAGCGTTACGAGTTCAGGTTTTCGCAATGAAGCCATTGTTTAAGAATGATACGATCGATACCTCTCTGGAATGTAAATGAGCTTCTGGGGAACTTCAGTATTTTATGAACACATGAACTAGGAGCCTTTGGTGGAATCCAGCCCTACTTCTCCCCGATTGGTACTTGGCTCGAGTCATTTTTATGGAACTTACTTACGTATCTACCGATCTGCAGAATCCATTCATCCATTTCCAGTCTCTCTGTGTGCCCACCCGCCCATCCATTTATCCATCCATCCATTCATCAATCCATCCATCCGATAACGTTTACCTGGGACTCTTGTTGATTTTCACTGCTTTACTGCGATCGGGTTTGTGTTTGTTTGCCTGTTTGTTGGTTTAGTATATTTTTTTGTTTGTTTGAAATGTCTCTCATAAGAATGTTACCACACCTTTTGTATTTTAAGTTCATTCGCACCAGTCGACAGGTTTTCAGTTCTTCATGTTGTGTCGATGGTATTTTACTTCAGATCATGATAGTCTCAATATATAAAGCAAAAATTGCCAGGGCTGTCTCGTCCTTTGCTGTGATATGTCTAGGCCAGGTAGACAAATATTTTTTTTATTTTAATTTTCAAGGATACCTTCTTAGATGCAGAAGTATTTGTAAGCATCTGTCATTGTGACAATGGATTCCCTTGTCAACTTTTGTCCAAATAAATCATAAAAATACGAGCTATTGAGTAGGATTTTAAGGAGCCTATTGAACGTGCAAACTCCTTATAGTAAGGATTCTGAAAAAAAAACAAAACAATTTTTTTATCGGTTAATTGTTAATTTTATTAGTGATACTATAATGCATACATATACCACACTATCTTAAGATATTTTCCGCCAAACGTTTAACTTGATAATCGACGTCAAAAAGTTTAGAGACTCATACTTTCGATGCATTTTTATCGCGAAAAGCCTATCTTAGAACTTCTTACACAGCAAACCATGTTTTGTGTAGTATTTTTTTCTTCATAACTATAATAACTGACTAAAATATAGTGCAAAGAGTTGGGGAAGGTCGCTTGGTGGTGATGATTGTTTCCCAAACTTAGACGATAAGTAGATGTTTGAAATAGACATGTCTACTTGTGATATAATTTTTGTAAGTTTTGTCATGATAACAATGTTTACAATGCTGGTTTTTAAATTATTTGTGACATTTAAAGGCCCGATAGCTGTATCTTTGTCGCATTTTTTTTACTTCCAAACCAAACCAAGTTCATTGAAATGTACTCGTTGAGGGTTGTTATACAGGTAGAAATAAACTGTCCACTGGGACTAAATGTGCAATTTTGAGAAAGATAAATAATAAATGTTTCCCCAAACATAAAATGGCGCCCTCATGCAAATAAAGCAAAAACACAGTACGCAGTGCATGTATGCATTGGAATCTTCACAGAAACAACAGAGTAGTCCAGTATAATGCATAGTGCTAAATGTTTTCAACCGGGACATCACATGCCATGTTTTCTTTGTAATATTACCAATTTTTAAAAATGGCGGGAAATCAAAATAACGGTTAAAATTTAAATTAACTTGTCCAATTTTTCAGAGAAAAGACTATATCCTTTAAATCTGTAGAATTTAAAAAAAAAACAGACCAAAAAAGAAAGCCTATTTCAGGTCGACAAATTTCAAGAATTACAGCTACAGGGGCTTTAATGTATGGTTTATGTGAAATATTTTAATTGCAGACTAAACAACCGAACAAAATCACAGTTTGTAAACACTAAGAGATGTAAGCCATATATAAGGTACATTTCATTCCCTTTCGAAGATCTAACTATACGGTATTGTAACGCCTAACGTCAGTCGTTACAATATTAGGAACGACGAGAAAAATGTGTTTTCTGTCATATATTGTAAGGTAAACGTAGAGTTATCATTGAGGACCCTCTAAATGTAATCCTCTGATATCTTCCTCGCTCAGGGTTTTGCTATAGATTCTAAGGTCGTCCATTTCACCCTGGAAGTAGTGTCTGTGTTTAGAGTATTCACTGTAAGTTACACCGATGGTGATCGAGTTGTTAGCCACAAGCAGTTCACCTGTATTTGAAGATTTGGCGACTTGATGGCCGTCCAAGTAGAGGCGCGAACCGCTGTTATCGTGAACGAGAACGACGTGTTGTACACCGGCTACCTGTGCTCTGAGCTCTCGGGGACTGAAGACAAACTCCTGAAACTGAGGCAACAATATGTCGCGTTTAACGCGTACGAATCCTACCTCGATGAAGGTGCCGTCTTCCGTGTCATCCAGGGCAAGCTCAAAAGTTCCTGGCAAGTCATACCCGTTTGTGATGAGCCCCTTTCGGTTTCGCGGGAATTTTTCCGGCGCGGGATAGCTCCGTCCCTCTAAACAGTTCAAGCATTGGAACCAGAAGCTGATAGATACTGAAGAACCCCAAACGAAATTTCTGAACTCTTTGATTTCGATCTTTCCCCGTTCGAACCAGGCTGCACCTTCTCGACCCGACACTCTGCCGGAGGTGACGCCATTCCACCCGTAGCAGGAAGAATCTTTTACCTCGTCGTTAAATGTGTATTGGACCAGTAGTTGTGGGTCCCCGCAGTGGCTCTTGTCTCTCTCGTACATCATATGGGCTGTGGTTTCGTTCAGGGTCATGTTGAAGATGTACACTTCGTCGATTAGTCCGTAGAAGTTCTGTCTGTGAGTGAGCAAGCCTGATTGGCCAAGGCGGAGCGGTGCGTGGACTTGCCTCCAGATCTCGAGACAACAAGTGAAAAATCTAGATCTGTTTTGCTTTTCCCCGTCGAAATAAAGGTTGAACTCCGTGCCGTCATACGTATACAGGGCATGGTGCCATCGGTTCGATATCGCTCTTATGTCTTGGTAATCCCACTTGTTATCCCCAAGAATAGCAATGCCGGCGTACAGGACCTGGTTTTCGTACGCCGGCAAGACCATCTCGCTACCTTTTACATTGCCATAGCCTCGAAGAGAAACCAGGCCCTGGTTAAGCACACCAATGGCCATCTGCTTGAACCACAGACTGACTGAAAAGATGTTGTTGGTGAGGAATTCTGTCGTTACTTCCACTGGCTCTTCGGCTGGAAAAAACGCCGCGTTGCCAGACACGCCCATGTTCTCCGCAATCGACGCTCCCTCTGACACCCCGTCATGTCTAGTGCCGCTGGCGTCTCGAAAGTCGTTCTCGAAGGGGAAGTACACTGCTATGTACTCGGACAACAAATCTGAAGGTAAACATGACATAAAAATCATGTTCAGCTCTTTATGGTTTGTTGCTATGGTTTCGAAAACAAATATTAAACAGTACTCCTCCCTCATGTGCGTCTACCTTTGAAACGCATTACCTTTATGCATTTCGTCTGAGAAGAAAAGTCCCGGAGTTGATAAAGGAAGACGATAAGTTGTGCTTCGTGTAACATTAATTCCAAAGTTTAGACATTTACGACTTCGGACATATATGCATTTTTTACTCAAATCTGGAAATGTAGGGTTAAACAGGTTAAGAATGCATTTTCTGGTGACAAAAACAAGCGCAGAAATATTAAACATTTACGTTCTCGACGCTCTCGGAAAGTGTGCATTTCCTCTCAAATATGGAAATATACGATTAAAAAGCAAAAACTATCAATTTTTTTCTGGTAACCGAAACTAGCACGGATCCAACGTGATACATAAGATATTTTTCCGGCGAACATGTTTCGCGAGATAAGTCCAAATGTTTGTCATTCTATAAATATGATAGAACGTAACGTGAGTTGACATTCTCCAGTTATTTGCTCTTTTTGTTGCAGTTTAAACTGAAGGATCCGTCGCTCGAGGGAGAGCAATGAGGGCGCCCGCGAGCGACGGATCTTTAAGTCAAGTTGAAGTTCTATTCACGCATTTCTGTTCTGACTCATGGTTTCAGTATTTACCTTTACAGACTGGCATCAGCCCGTGCCATTGGCTGTCTATGCAGATCACTTTGTTATCGTCGCTTGGTGTAAATCCTGGCTTGCACTTGGCGATGGCTGTACCACGGTGGGCGTTTGAACCCGTTATTCTAACATTCAGCAGAGCTGTCATGTCACAGTTGGCTGAATGGAGAAAGTGTATCAATATTAATGTTTCCAGTTGCTGAGCAGACGATTAACAATAGTTAAAAAGAGCACTTATCGGAGGAATTTCGCATTCGACGAAGTCTATTTCTTAGTGAAATACCTTCACAAAATAGTGACCAAGAAGAGCAATGAATAATCAAAAGAAGAGTATAACTAAAGACACGCACTGTGTAAGGGCAGATGGTTTTGCATTTTCTAAAATTACTGTGCTTCAATTCTCTCCGGCAACATCTCGCTTTTTAACTGCGGTGGAAGCCGTATAAGATATGCAAGGTCCTGTATCACCTACACACTTTAAATGCAAGGAATCTATTCAGCAATTTACCGAGAATGGGGACCTTTACATCATGATATCATCTTCTGATTTCCAGATCTCCGAGCTTTCGTATCGGTGAAAGTAGCTTGAGCGAAAACCTGGTGGGTTTTCTTTTATGGTGCCTGGCATGTCTCAGCTATTTATTGCACAGTAAAGTGACTTCGCAGCTGTGTGATATGTTTTGCAATTTGTTGAAACTGCAATGAGCTCATTACAATGACTTCAGATTCAATAAATACTTGGCTATTGCATCATTGCTGCGAACGTCTTGAAAATATAATCAGATTTCGTAAGATATCACAAAATTACAATTATTGATTTCCTAAACGTACAAATATTAATAATACAGAAAGACTGCGAATCTGAAGCATCAAACGTTTGACTGTCTACTACAATAGGTTAAAAAGTTTTTCAACATGCTAAAATGCAGCTGATGATAACACTCAAATATGTTGAGTTATTTCAACCAACTTTGCGACAACAATCAAAAGATGTCCTATACTGTAAAATTTAAACCCAATAAGGAAGGCCTCCACGCAGGAGAATATGGAAATTTAATTACTAAGTAGAATCAACACCAACATTAAAAAGCAACAATTCAATTATTCATGGAGAAAAACTGACCAGCCGAATACAATTTGCGTGTTCTCCTTCGTTCATCTGCCAAAGAGTTTGAGTACTCACCTACGCATCGTGGTATGTAGTCAAATTCCCCGTTATCACAAGTCGCTTGTGTTGGCCCCAAAATCGAGTAACCAGACTCACATCCGAACGTGATCACTTTCCCAGACGCGATGTATTCGCTGTCATCCGGAAAACCATCCACTATGGTGAGGAAGTCGATCAACGATGGACGGGTACAACTTTCTGTAGTGAAGTGTAATGTATGGTCGAGGACCACAATGGAAATAAGCATCAATTGCTTTCTTGTGTTATCCTCGGCAGTAATGTGAAATGTACATTTTATATATTTTTATTTTAATTGCCAAATAAATTCAATTCAATTCAATTCAATTCAACCAAAATTGTGATGTAAGGGTATATATTAACATGTATGTTTGATCGTATCATATATTTGTCGGTCTTAAGTATGTTTGATCTTATCAGATATTTTGTCGGTCTTAAATCGGTCTACTGTCTGTGAAATTGTTCAGACGGCGAGTCTGATGTATGGGATGAGTTCACAGCAAAGTGAGGAAAAGTCTGGTACAAACACTGAATTTTGCTCACACATAAAATCTTAGTTGGTTCAATATATATGTGCACGGTTGTTGTCTACAAAAAGTAAGCATCGTCTTACCTCGAGGACAGATATTCTATCTACTTTACAATACTTTTTGTCTATCACATGTAGGGGCCCACCTTAAAATTCATGGAAGAAATAAAGTTTTAGTCTGCTTGCTCTTGTTAAAATATAAATTTTTAAATTCAATTTTTTCCCGTTTAGATGACAAGGATTGGCGGCCATTTTGAATTTATAAGCGTTGTGAAATGTTGATTAATTTTTGCACGATGCCTCTTCTTAATCATTGATTTTGAGAGGGATAAAGTTTTCTGGAGGAAAGTTTGGGCAAAAGTTTAATCCTTTCTGTTTCCACGCACGAACTGCCTTAACAGAGGCAACTTATTTAAAGAATCTCTCGTGTTCTCTTGACGCAGAAGAAAATGAATTCTGAAGCCGATACCGTCGGATATTCGGTTCCACGTACCTTTACATTTTGACGTCACTCCAGGTTGATAGTTGACGTAACTACCGTTCGTGCAGGCTATGGTGTCCGCGCCTGCAAGACTGTAGCCCTCCTTACACAGGACTTTGACCGTGCCGTTGACACCGTTAACGGGAAAATCCGCCTCGTACCAGCCATTTGGTATTGGGTCCGGCTCAAAGCACTTCGCTGTGAGGACATAAACGATTGAGTAAGTGACCTTGGGTTATTAACAAAGAAAAACTGTTAGCTGCGAAACGCATGTTCAAATTGATCTTCTCATTACAGTTGCTGCTACATGTGTAAAATTTCTAAGCTGGACAGATGCGGAATAAAGCTTTAATTTTCTTTGCGCGCCTATACAATGGTATCATGCTCATATTACGTGTACACATTCAAGCAAAAATTTCTCAGGTTTGAAAAGAACATATTGCCAAATATCTTTGACGTCCAGATACAAACATTACTACTTGAACCACGCCTACCTACCTACCTACTTACCTACCTACATATATACAGACATACGTACATACAATATACAGACAGACATATATACAGACAGACAGACAGACAGACAAATATATCGGTATCTTTCTAGATATCACTAATTTAACCGGTTGCTCGGAATAAATCCTACATACAGATTTAGACGTGCGTGCGCACGCACACACACACACAAACAAACAAACAAACACAAACACAGACAAACGAGTGCGCGAGGGGAGATAGCATCAGCTATACCATAGATCCAGCGAGTTTAGGAGGAGCCAACGATCTCGTATCATGAAGTGTGTAATTGCTGACTTTCATAATTGGCACTGACCTTGACAAACTGGCATCGACAAAGGCACCCACCCCGATGAGGAACAAGTCACGACCGTTGACCCCGAAATGGTGTAGTTTTCGTTGCAGGAGAACTGGAGAATTGTCCCGTCGTGATATCTGTTGCCTGTCTTGCCCGTTGATCCTGCTGCAATGTCCACTACGCCATTTTCAAGAGCTCCTGGGTCTGTGCAGGTTCCTGTTTGACGAAGAGATAGACCCAGAATAAGAACAACAATGTTAAGATTTAAAGTACGACCTTTGCATTGTCATACCCTTGTAATGGGAAATAAAAAGTGTTAAGTTGTAAGCTGCTCAGTGAAATAGCTGTTAAGAATTTCAGAATATAGGGAAGCTGTTTCCACTGCTGATAACATTAAACATATATACTCGAGCAAAATGTTCTGTTTCTATCTATCATTTTTATTTCTTCATTTCTATTATGCCACATTATCAATCATTCATTGCCATATGCCGTTTAATCACATGAATGTGTGCATATAAATATCGTGCATACATGTGCAGTTTGAGAAAGTTGGAGAGAGAGAGAGAGAGAGAGAGAGAGAGAGAGAGAGAGAGAGAGAGAGAGAGAGAGAGAGAGAGTGTGTGTGTGTGTGTGTGTGTTACAGTGACAGAAAAAGAGGTAGAGACAGTGACAGAGATTTTCCGATTAAAGGGACAAAATCGGCCATTTTTCATGAATTTTGTTTGATGCAAGATAATTCTTAAATTGCTTGACATATTGAAAGATACTGAATAAATGGGTGACCATGCATATATGCTACCCCGGTTTTCAGACAAATTAAACGAAACCATCGTGTAAAAAGTGTTAATGGTCATGACCAATAATTCATTTTCGCGATGGTTTCATGTATCGTGTCTAAAACCAGGGTCGAATATATGCATGGTCATCCATTCATCCAGTATCTTTCAACAAGTCAAACAAAATAAGTAGTATCTCGTATCAAACAAAATCCATGAAAAATGGCTGACTTTGTCCCTTTAATGTCGTGTGTTTCGAATGACGATTATCTAGTCCAACATATTGAGATTCGGTGTTTCATGAGATTAAGATTTTTCTATTTCTCCTATATAATGATATGTCCAACAGATTGGCAGTAAACAGATTACTCCTAATCCATGCTTCCTCAAGAAACTCGAGACTATCACCTTGAGTATGATAAGGAATGCTTGTTATTACATGCCTCAATGTACAAATCAGTGCATTGATTTGAATAGGAACATCCGGGGAGTTAGCGGGCCGTTGAACGATGTACTGACCAGTTTCCATGGTTACTCGGTCCAGTGAAGCCCTTCGACGTTTTTGAAGTCAAAGTCGACGATTAACGCTAGATATAAATATCCATGCGCGCACTCCTATTTTGACTTTCGTTGTGATGCTGATCGATAATGGTAAAATTGTTTGAAAATGCACTTAGATGTAACTAAATGTCATGTAGCATTAACTGTAAAGAGCATGTGATAAACATATTATTGGCTGATACAAGGGTTTATGTGCCCTCGCAGCAGGAGACAATTTGTCCTCCAGGTGTCGGGCAAATTGTCACCTGCTCTCGGGCACATACTATTCAGGCAATAATATATAGTATGTCACGGTTAAGGAAATCAATCAACAATTTTCTCTCATAATTTATCTTCTCTTAAATACTATAAGGTGGGCGTATCGCAGAAATCGGGCGCGTAAACAAAGTCCAGCCGTGAAATGTCTTTGGGGCGGCATGAGAAGTATGATGTTCTTATCGTGAAATCGTGGACTTTTGCAAACACTTGACCCAAGGCAGTACGCGCCTCGAAAGTGAAAGCCTAAAATTTTTGCTGAAGCTTTTTTTCCTGTGAAACTTTCCAGAATAAAACAAGCCTTAGGGTCAACGTGCAAATCTTGGTTCTAGAGAAACAAATCACCTAGCAATTAGCGATATTTGAAATTCAAAATGGCGGCCATCCATGTATTTATTTTATAGAGTTAAACGAAATTTACCATTTTCGAAAAAAGGACGGTAATTATTTTCTTACTTAAAGAGCTTTAAGAGGAGCCCCCACAGTGGTAAATCAGAAAAGAATTGTAAAAATTGAGATTCCGAACATCTGTCCCCAAGGCGTATTATACCAGAGATACTATGGTCGGGGAGCAAATCTACACGACTGTTTAAGTGACTTTAATGCTTTGCTCTCCTTTGAAACTTGTATTCAATTAATGCATTTGTTTTGAAATGAAGATGATCTTGAAATGTTGCTATGTCTTCTACATTTACACTGAGTGAAAACTTACAGTAATCAAAGGAGAAACGTCGCAAGGGGGCGGGCTTTTGATTCCGAGAAAAAGTGCAGAAATGCTTTTGTCAACAGCAACTTTGAATTTGTTTGATTTGCCGTTGCATGAGTTCTTCAATCATAGCTTGCACTGCTTCACCGTACACTGATGTTCATACAGATCTACAGAGCAACCGTTATCTCATTTACAGATGATGTAAGAATATCATTGCTTTTTCTATCATTTTGAAGTGTGAACAAGCATTTGTCGAGAACTGCTTTAAAGTGTCTCAAGATACGGAACAATATAATATCTCTCTCAGACTACAACAATTAGAAAATACGCGATTTCCAAAAGTGTGACATTAATTCACCCCTTCAGCTGTCTATCTGCTAGTGGCTAAAGTACTGAAATTTATCAACAAGCGAGCACATGCAATATGTCGTTTCTGTAAAATTCTGCGGCTAATCTTAGAGAACACGTATTAATTTATGTGTTACACGACAAAATTAGGATCAGAGAATAAGATTCCATTTTCATTCTTTATTTTTTAAGGACGATTTTTTATGAATGAAAATGTGAACATAATGTTGAGCATCCTGTCCAACTTTTGTCTTTCCTCGAGGCCTGCCATAGTAAAAGAAGAAATAAACTCCGGCGACGGCTCAGAGCGGTCCCTGTAATATTAGCCTTTAGGTCATTTAAAGAAAATTCTTTGTTTGTCGTCCTTCCATTATAGAAACGTACCAGCCAGCCAGGGAATAAACAAACCCAGACAAAAAACACAATTATATCATCATTAACTCAATTTTCATTTGGTTTATTTTGGGAAAATGATATTTTAATTTGTAAGAGTTTTAACATTGTGTGGTCTTAATTTTCTTTGAAAACCTGCCCGCACGCGGACGGCAAACAAATAATTTTCTTTAAAGCGCCTTATGACGAAACGAATTCATTTACAAAATCCTGCTCTTCCTCATATTTGTGTGAATTAATTTAATACGTGCCTGCACTTTTATTGCAAAAAAAAACCTCGAAACCAGTTCCTATGCTAACAGGAATGTAAGCATCACTATGAAAGGGATTTTACCAGAGCAGCAAAAACACCTAAATTTACTGATATTGAAAATTCAAATGACCGCCATAGAGCAATGTTGTGACACTCACAAAAATCCCTTGAAAACAATAAATACTCTATTTACCATGCAGGCATCAAAATGAGTCTGAACATGAGGCAGACCAGGAGACAATTGAGTGTCTCAAACACAGTCCTCGCTGGGCATGCTAACTCAATTATCCTACAATAGCTCGTGCTCTGCCATTACTGCCATTATAAACGTTAATGAATGTCCCGCATAAGAACAGAAATGTTCAATGTGCCGAGGAGAGAGACATTGGACACGATATGTTGTTCATTCTCAACGACAGACTGCTCGAACGGAAAGGCAAAACGGTTCTGCGCAGGACATACCTGACCTGCGCTTAAATAAAATAGATAGTTGTTCACCACACCATGGTCACAGACCCATGATTTAAATATCAATGACGGGTGTGGGACTGCTGTACCTGGATGGTATTGTCAACTTTTAGTCTTTTTTGTAATTTTATAGGTTGCGTGTTCTGAAGTAACTAGAAAAAAGAAATTAAGACTTTGATATATACACAACATCTTTTACACCGAGCATAGGCCCTCCTTGAGTAATCGGTGGCCTGGAATATAAAACGTGACACAGTAAGTTTTGTTTACAAAGCAATGACGCACACTCTACATGTTCGTGAGAAACAGCACTCAAGAAAGTTCAGAAAAATGAAAGATTTCCTTATCGAAAACGTGATCGGAGAGGCTACGGTTATGAGTGCAAATTGAATGATCAAACATTGATTAAAACCAGTTTTGACCGCCGCAATACGGAAAATTAAGTTAAGATCGGTGTTCTACTAGAAACTATTATACCTGCAACTCCAGAAATCATGGTCACCACACACAGAACCGAAGCCAGCGACAAAATCCGAGGCACCTTCATAACGTTTGCCTGAAAGTTACACATTTGAACTTCGGTCTTCTGATTCACGGTCCCTCTAGGGACCGTGTCTGATTCTTCTCGTCCAATGAGAGGACCCGCCAAAAATCAGTCAAACGTATTCTCGATGACTTGCGCAGGACAAGGCAGTTTAATTTTCCTATGGCCGACCTGCACCACAGGCGCGTGCAGTGTTGCTAAGTAAGAGCGCCTCCCACGGCAATGCATGTAAGATAGTGGTACCGGTAAGGAAAGAGGGCTGAGCTTTAATGGTGGCCCGAGTATAGTACCGACCAGAGTAGCTAATGTTGACGTCATAGGACACTATTTAGCATGGGCAGAACTGTAACCCGGGAGATTCGAAATGAACGACAAATCCGAGCAACCTTTGTAAACAAAAATGGCGACAGAGTTGAAACATTTTCATTGCGCGTAATTTTGTCAAGATTTTGACGAAGAGTTAGATCCTTGAACATGTTTTCGACTTCGGATAAAACTGCCATTTCTCTAAATGGATTATTTTATCACGAAGTCAATTCTCCATATTATTTTGCATTCATCAAAGCAAATTTTGAAATCTACCCGATTTCTTCATATTGTACTAACATTTTGCACATTCGCACTTTATTATATCGCCAGCAACACTTGTAAACGATATACATTTTCCAAGCAGGTCGGATGACGTAATTTGCGTCATCAGAGTGGCTACGATGATTCGTTTGATTGCTACTCTGGCGACTCGGATCGCTACCAGGGTTTCAATCGAACTCAGCCCAGGAGAAAGCTACCACAACACATACATGGCCGTGGGAGGCGCTCTACCTAGCTGCATGGCAGCGCTATGTGTTGCAACCCCGTGCATCACGGCGAGCTCACAAGTGGCAGACTGGTCTAGGCACAAGAAACAAGAATACTAGGGCTAGCCAAAAGTACATGTAACCAACCAAGTAGCCAATGTAACACAAACTGGATTGAGAACAGCAAAATATGCGATTGAATTAAAATATTCTTGCAATGCTTGGGCTTAAACGGGAGCAAGGTATCAGCGGAGTGTCAGACGATCTTCTTGACTTCTGATGGCGGGACGGTCTACGTACCTGATAGAATGATTTATAGGTCATGAACAAGAATGAAACTAAATTCGGGGCTTACTAGTGATCAGACAGTCTAACTACGTAATTCTTTTACCATGATCGGCTTGGCTTGTACTTGCGGCAGTTCGCCAAAGGTAGGCCTATTTCGAGAGTCATGCGATCAGAAAAAAGCGTAGCATCAAAAATAGTAAGCCGTAAAAGTCGGTAAAAATTCATAGGTACAAACTTGACTTCATTGTACGACCATGGAAAGATCTTCTACATAATTGTTGGGGGGGAGGGGGGGGGGGGTTAAAATCGCCCAAAAAACAAAACGGGAAAAATCACTGTAATCGTCACGAAAAAAAGCCCCCTCACCTCTTCCAATTGAACGAAATTGCTTTTAAAATATGCACATGGGAGTAGCTCTGTTCATGCTGTACTCCCAAATGTTTTACATACCTCGTCTTTCTATAGCATAAATTGGCTTCTTTTTATGCACACTTACGGGGCTGACCTCCTATGACCTCTCCGCAATTGACGGTAAGGGCTACATTCACCAAGCTGTCTTTCATTTCGGGTTGCCCTTTCATATTGACACATGTTATATGGCATCTACCAATTTCGAGTCGAGTCGTGTACAATATTAATAAAGACAGGCTTAGATTCGCAAGATTTTTTCGCACAAAGCTTACACGATGTTTGACCTCGCACGAAACAAAACAATTTATATACTATTCTTCGACTTCCACCCCAGCTACTCGACCGATATCGCCATATGTAACCCATAATGACCCACAACTACTAAGGTGAATTCCACTCCGGGCAGTAATTCTACTTTCTACATATCTTTGTACACCAGGAATGGTGCTAACACTCACGCAGTTTCTGGTTTGTCGACAGATCAAGTGTATTTCAAGATAGTGTGTACTATTCAGCATGTGTTTCAGTCCTATGATCTCTAGAGACTACTACATAAAACAAAGCAAAGGCAACTGTCAGTGCATACGGTGGGCTTGCAGATATAAACGTCCTCTCATCCTCTCTGAGCTCTTTTGAAATGGACGTCAGTACATATTTTTTTTATCGACTGGTATTCTAACTCATATTCAAGATAAGGCAGGATGTGCCTTGGGGGCAGACTTTCGGACTCTCGAACTTTTACAATTATACTTTTCGGTCTACCACTTTTGGGGGTTTCTACTGAAGCTCATAGAGCAAATAAAGTTTTCAACTTTATTATTTTGAAAAAGTAAAATTTTATTTTCACACAGAGAGTTAACGCGGGAATGGCGCCCATTTTGAATTTCAAATGTAGGGCAAATAATGTGAAATTTGTTTTTCAATTATTACAAAATTGTGACCAGTGAACCCTAATTTTTATCCTTTCAATTCGAAAAGGAATGGCTTGAAGTTCTCTTACGGAAATTTTGAGCAAAAGTTTATGCTCTTCAATCTCGAGTCGCGCACGACCTTACAGTCGAAGAGTTACCCCTTCCCCGAAATACAGCACGTACTGAGGGTATATTGTTCCTTTGCTCGGGGATGTTTTTCTGGTTCGAGATTCCAGGCTTCGGGAATTCTAATTTCTTGTCTTTATCGCCTAATTCAAATCTCCATCGTAGTATGGTAATGTCACGGGTAGTCGCAAAGATGCTTATATATCAGCCCCCCCCCCCCCTCTCTCTCTCTCTCTCTCTCTCTCTCTCTCTCTCTCTCTCTCTCTCTCTCTCTCTTCTCTCTCTCTCTCTCTCGTGTCGAGGAAATATTGAATCTAACTAGTGAGGTCGATTAAAACATGCAGTTTGGCCCAGCGTTGAGAATCGCATTGACGCTTTTCAATTAACAGTCTTGCGAATCAAACGACAGAGGTCAGAAGTCAGGGTAATATAGAGACAACTTGAAGCGCACATGCGGTGGCAAACTTTAAGTTATTGAAGATAGCCAAGAAAAAACACTTCCAATGTTTTACTTTAAAATTTATTTCGATAATTATGACCAGTTTTGTTCAGTTCATGTCAATAAAAATTCCCTGGTAACAGTTTGTCATTGCGTCCTTCAAGTTCATAATCGCCGTGGAGGTGCAGACAGGAGTCTTTCAAATTCTGCATTTTGTCTTGGCAGGGAAAAAAAGCGTTTGCTTGTCAAGGACAGAAAGTGATGTTGCTAAATGTCACCCTGGATAAAGGTCAAAATCTGAAAGGATACCAACCACGAGCAACTGAGTTCAACTCGTTACCAACACGACAACTTTGACCGAAGAGCTGAGTGAACAAGGACGATCCGATTTGTGAGCTTCAAGGGCACAGCATGGTTTAGCACGAATCAACGGAAATTATCATCTCACACGAGAGCTTTTTGCTCAACAGTCAATAAATATCTCGCATTGATGTCCATCGGTTCAGTCTTTTCGTCACTCTGTGAATGAGCAACTAAAAGATAAGTCTCGACTTCACAGTGTGAAAATAAACAATATGTTCAGAGTGTAAAAATAACAATATGTTGTTGTATTAAACTCAGAATACAGACGTGAGAAACATAATAAACACGACGTTCAGTCCCAGAAGGATGGCAAACACGGTGCGACTGTTCACAAACCAGGAACACGAGTCACACCAAGGCATACTCGGATAGCTTGCCCGGAAAATTAGTGCGGCCCATGGTCAAGGACATCATTGTTGAATGCTGTTTGAAGGATCTGGCATTTGTATTGAACGTCTTGCAGCACTACAGGACGACACGGGCGGACTTGATCCATGCCGGTTGGACTTCTACAGGTACATGTACTACGTTGTTATGATTAGGTATCACTATTACGTATTGTTTTCTCCTCAATGCGAGTCGTCAACACCTCTGGCATTTCAATAACTGTAAATTCTCTCAACAGATGGTACCGTGAATTAATGAATTACGTAACCAAACCAACAATTGCAGTAACGGTTTCACCAAATCACTCCAAGTCTCAATTGCAAGTCATTTATCAATAATATCCTGGAAAATTCAAATGCAAAGATGAAAGACTGCAGCTCCGGACGTGTGAGAATTTATCAGTATAAAACAAGCGCAAGCGAGGCCAGGTTTTTCTTCTATTTCGATTTCTCATTTACAACAATGAGGGCGCACCTTACATGTAAATTGTGTACTACACGCTGCGATCTGAATTGCGCAAATCCTTCATTTCATCACAGTCCCTCTATCCACCATAGAGGGACTGTGATTTCATTAACGGTCAGTATTAAACGTCGAATGAAAATGAAAGTTCATATGTGGCCATTTACTGTTAATTCAAAACGAATCAGTCGTCAGTATACTAGTATTTCGCAGTATTCTCGTTGTCGCAATTGTGCATATGACAGAGACGCAGGAGCGAGTGCACAAGAGAGAAGGGGGCGAGGGCGGAGGAGCGAGTGAGAGAGAGGGGACAAATATAACAACAGCTGAGAGTTCGGCAGACAGTAAATCGGAAAAATTGAGAAGTTAGTGCTGTCTTCTTTGGAATCTGGTTGCATGATCGGATGGACCTTCATGAGAGCCGCTGGTGGCGCCCTCAAATACTGAGCTGGATGATTGGCAACTGGCCTCTCATTGCATTATGAGCGGGCAGTGACTGCTAATGTGAAATGTATAGCATGTTAGTTAAGAATATATACGATGGCTCTGATATGAGTCGTTGGAACGGCGCCTGTGCGACATTTTTGTTTGCAAACAACGTATTCCAGGGCTCGAAATTAGCGGTAGTCCCGCTTCCACAGGCGACCAACTTTTCCCTGGGGCTACCAAAGTCCATGAAATGGTAGCCCACATGGACTACCAAAGCCTGGGACATGAAATTCTGTCAGTACTTAGCGTGCCTTGTCCGGTCTTTCACTTTTGGACGAGCTAAATGCAGTCAAACCCAGCTGGACACAGTAAGGCCAGACTATGACTTTGTTTTGCAAATTACAAAGACGACCTTGCGATGGAACTTTGCAACAAAGTTTCAATATCTCAACTGATGTACTTGGATGACGGGCAAAGAAAATAGTGGCCAATGAAAACGTATTATCATTGCATTTTGATCAAAATGTATGAATCACAAACTCCTCCGTACTACAGAAAGCCCATGGCCTGTTTTTAGTCTTGCCGAGAAAGCGGTGGTCATTGTCATGACGACTATCAAAATTGGCATGCAACTCTGAGAATGAAACGGGTTGTCAATACAATGATAGGTCACCAAACGTTTTAGTGTCACTGTCGTCAATTATACCAGTTTCCTTTGGGTAATAAAGATGTGCAAGTATTCACATCAAATGACTAACAAAATCACCTAATTAGCAAAGTCTTGAAAAATAGCTTTTTCTTCTCTTGTTATTGAAAAAAAATCCCTGAACTAAAATATGCATGGGCTACCAGCCATTGTCACTGGGCTATCTACTTCAAGAAATGGTAGCCAAAGCGGACTAACAGGGAACCAGTTAATTTCGAGCCCTGTATTTAATGGATCTAGATGCATCGACATAGTTACAATATTCATTTTTACGATCTAGCCTATATAATGACACTTATATGTCTTAACTTTCGCCACTTTCATCAATGTATTGGGATACAGTGTTTACATTGGCCGTTGTGGGTCCAGGCGCAATTCCGACGACACCTCCCTATAAGGTATTCACTGGTACACAATTACACTAATATTTGCGGCGAACAATCAGTTAATGTTTTAGTGCTTTTCAGTTCCATCAGCGGCAATGTTTCTTCAATATCTTGCTCTTTTCCAAAAACCACGTCGCGATGCTAAGTGTGTACCTTTTCAACACAGCCAGAGTGTAGCATCCAATATAAGTGTATTAATTTAATGTCGGACCAACGATTTTATTCGTCGGCAGTTTTATTGTAAAACGTCCACAATGCATTTCTACATATTTTATATAAAGAATGGGATAACGTTGAAAGAACAAAAGATGAAAATACTGTCAAAATTTAGAGCCTTTGTTACTTGAAGTGTCACCATAGAACATCAGGTTTGATTCTCATCGTATTGTGTGTTTTTTTTCCATTTTATATTATTGTACCTACCTACCTACCTACCTACCTACCTACCCACCTACCTACCCACCTACCTACCTACCTACCTACCTACCTACCTACCTACCTACCTACCTACCTACCTACCTACCTACCTCCTACCTACCTACCTACCTACCTACCTACCTACCTACCTACCTACCTACCTACCTACCTACCTACCCACCCACCAACCCACCTACCTACTTACCTACCTACCTACCTTCCTACCTACCTACCTACCTACCTTCCCACCTACCCACCCACCCACCTACTACCTACCTACCTTCCTACCTACCTACCTATCTACCCACCCACCTACCTACCTACCTACCTACCTACCTACCCACCCACCTACCTACCTATCTACCTACCTACCTTCCCACCTACCTACCTACCTAACTACCTGCCCACCTACCCACCTACCCACCTACCCACCTACCTACCTACCTACCTACCTACCTACCTACCTACCTACCCACCCACCTACCTACCTATCTACCTACCTACTTCCATACCTACCTACCTACCTACCTACCTACCTACCTACCTACCTACCCACCTACCCACCTACCTACCTACCTACCTACCTACCTACCTACCTACCTACCTACCTACCTACCTACCTACCTACCTACCTACCTACCTACCTACCTACCAACCAAATTACCTATCTATCTACCTACATACCTACATATATGCATACACTGACTGGCACAGTTTTGAGTTGATGTAAAATTAACTTCGTAGGGATTTTCAACGTTTAAACGCAGCATTTCCGTTTCGTGGTGATTGCAGGTGTGAGCATTCAGGCACGGGTATTAAAGTGACAATCCAAGAACAAAATAAGATTGCAAGGCGTAGAACCAATGACCATCGGACCTAAAATCCGCGTGACAAGGAAAAACGTGCACCTGACAATGAACTCACTCGATTCAGTGAAAGATGTGATGAACAACAAAGAAATTGCAATGTCTGATAATAATGAGTATATGATGATTTATTCCGCTTACTTTCCCTTATCGGTGCAGAGGGTCGAGTGAAGTGAAAACAAGTCAAAACTCCAGTAAGAACAGAATTAACATGGAGTAATAAATTCATATTCGGGTACCTTAACTATGCTGTGCCCACTTTACGTTTGTACTTCACGAGAACCATAGATTCTCGAGAAATTCTCGAGGGTCTATGCGAGAACAATATTAATGTAAAAAAGGTTTCAAGGAAGTTGGCTGTTCAGGAAATCGGCGTCTCCGGTGTCTTTATAGAGAACGTGCAAACAAAATTTGAAAGCTCAATAGTGAGGTTATATCTTAAAACGAAATTTCAAATAAAAACGCTGAAACAGGCCACCGCGACAAAAATACAATATTGCTACGTAAGTTTGTTTTATAAAGTACATATATTTGATATATATGAAATACTTTTGATTCTGCTTGGTACAAAGTGCAATTACAACAAAATAATGAACTTTATATTTAAATGTCTAATTACTAATCACAATTAGTAAATAAGATGCGATTATTGAATCATATTTCTTTTAATATCGTAAGCGAATTCTTTCTTAGCCAAATTCATCATCAGGAAAGACATTAATTACAAGATTCTTGTCTTGTCAAGATTCTTCTCATTCACTCTAATCAAAATTTGAGGATACTTATTTCTTCATGGTTTCTACCTTGTGATTATTTAAGCTATGAGATCGCAGCTTCGAAACTTTTCATGTGCAGAATTCTCCAATATTTTACGACCGTGAGATAATCCGACAAGCAAAATTTGAAAGCTACAAGTCATCATGACAAAGAAGAGGATGTTGGACGCATACAGGAACAATTGTCCCTCCCCCGCGCCCAAACAAAAATTAATAATTATTTGAATTTCACCATTTATTATTTAGGAAAATTTATTCATTATTTCTCGCTTTCATTTTATTTATGATTTTAATGTGTTAGAGGTAGTAGATAGCAGTAAAGCAAAATACGTGATTCTGTCTGAACGCTATCAAATTACTATGAAATGAATGGTGACGTAGTTGGGTGTTGACCAAGCTATGACGTTTGAGAGAGATGTATTTGTTAAAGGCGCTAGTGCGGTAAAGCATACGTGTATTCATTGGTGGCACCATGTCTTACCTTTCACCATCCCTGAGCTCAAAGCCCCGCAAACACTACCTTATTATCTGCAAACGTGCAGATTTACCTGATTTCGGAGAGTTAGCGACCAACAAATCATCCTCTCGGCACTTGATCGAATCTCGCGACTAATTACGACATCTTTCTAATGTCCTGGTTAAACAAAACGCCATCGTAAAAGTACTTCCCAGGTATTAGACTGAAAGCAATCGCACGTACCGCTACCGAATCCACTGTACTCTTGCACTTTCGACATTTTTACACCTTGTCATAGTCCACTTTACTTCGGCTGTGAGCGGCCTCTGAACTGGGTAACTGAAGAATTCACACAGCCATACTCCCTAACGACTGCTGCACACGATAGAAATTAGCCGAGCAAACAGCCCCGAATGAAGTTTTGCTCACGTAATAAGTTCTCAAGTTCGAGGCAGGCCTATCAAGCTTCTTATTGCACGACATGCACATTTATCTCTCCAGGGGCGCCTTAAACGACATTTGGGTTTCAGATAAAAAGAACGAAAAATATGAAAGTGTTCCAAACTTCTAAGAGTAATGCAATTGAACTGTTCTACAGTGACTTTGGTAGATAAAAACCTTTATCTACAAGCAGAACTCAATGTTTGTCATTGACGCTAAAATCTTACTGGTCATATATAAGGCAACATATTTTTGTGTTTCATCTAATTTGATTTAAATGTAGGATAATATGTTCATTCAAGAGTACAAAAACAAATACAAAACATCAAATTGTCTTTTAAACAGTTCATATTATTCATAAAATGAAATCGTCGTTAGCGGGTATGTCTAAGGCATGTCGCCGGGCGTGGGTAAACAATACATGAAATCAGAACATTTTGCAAACATCGAAGTTTGCCATCAGATATTGAATACTTGAAAAGCGTTACGAGTTCAGGTTTTCGCAATGAAGCCATTGTTTAAGAATGGTACGATCGATACCTCCCTGGAATGTAAATGAACTTCTGGGGAACTTCAGTATTTCATAAACACATGGACTGGGAGCCTTTGGTGGAATTCAGTCCTGCTTCTCCCCGATGACCACTTAAGCGGTACTTGGATCGAGTTATTGTACTTGGGCCTCAGCCCAAGTACATTTGTTTTCATTCCGTGGGGAAAAAACTCTTTAAGGTATAACATTTCTGGGTGAGACCAGGGAGGGCAAAATGTCTTGGCTTCATCTTTCTTGGCATAATAAATGGCGTAATGATGTTAACTGAATGGAAGTGCTGCTCTCAGCCAGTCTTGAATAAGTGAGATGTGAATATTAATGCTTCTCTATCTGAGTTTTTGCCACAAAATCTTCTGAATATAATCAAAATGTGCATCGAAATGCAACAATTAATGCACCCTCCGTTTCCTAGGCGATGGCACGACCCTTGCTACACCCACTGGACGAGCCAAAGTGGGAGGGGTAATTTCAGTTTGGTTGAACAGGAGGGCTCGAGACCAGAATTTAACATTTAAACTTGAAACATGTTTAATCGCTGACAAGATGTGGGCTAGTGTTAATCAAAGTATTAAGTGTGAAAAAGAAAGGTTTTATATCCCGGACACAATGAAAAACATTACGACTGGAAACTGTACCCCAGTTGAGAATAGTAATGCCCACAGCGATGGAGAACACTTATCCTTGAGCTGAGAAAACCAGACCATCATTTCGAAATAGAGCTGCAGATTCGAGAAGCTCGTTCAAAATAGCTAGGTACACCCCATGAAGGGGTGGTTTCGAGTTTTGAGGGCAAATTTCGCCTCCTTCATATAGAAATTGTACGTTTGTTTTTCCAGGAGAACACACCATTTGACACAAAATTTGCATGTAAAGGGGTCGCCAGTAAGCACATGGTCAAATCTGGCATAAGAAACAATATGAAATGTTTGGTAAAGCCAGTCCAAAATAAACTGATTTGAACTTTTGTGTTTTGTAATTTATACCACTGCAGTAACATTACCTTTTTTTGACAACATCACACAATGTAATACGTTTTGAAACTGAATACTCCGACGTATTCTATGTCTCCTTTGCTAAAAAATACGGTATGCCGATTACCATGTAAGGAGATGATGACGTCAAGACAGATTTGCAGTGCGTTTGGTCCTGGATGCGGATGGTGCACGAAGTTTTGTCAAGGTGGCTTGTGTATTTATTTCCTAAATGGGAGAGATTAGGGTCGATCTAAACGAAGGCCGAAGAATGTTATGATACTCTAAGCGAGCTGAACTCTAACGCAAATGGTTGGATAATTTGGAGGATGTCTAGAATGATCTCGTCTCATTAAGATTATTTGGCGGTCAGTATTGAATTTCAACTGCGTCACAAGTTTGCGAAATGAGTATTCCGTCGCACGGTCAACGAACGATATTTTAGAAATCTGGAGACATGGCACATCGCATTTTTATTTTAGTATTTTATATTTTACAAAAGATTTAAGAAGCAATGATTTTGTCGAAAATTCTGAAAAAATATATGAAGATTTGATCGCGAACACATTTTCACGTTGGGGTCAACTAGCAATGTGTACGATGCTGTGTGTTCCGCTACAGCTAATCGCCCCGCTCACCACAGCCCTGCAAAGACCCGTACGTAGGTTCGGTGACTTCAAATCCATTTTGGGACTTGACGTAAAAAGCCAAATTACTGCCGAAATTCAGCGTTCTTGGGCCCAAGTCGTATCCCAGCCTACCTCAGCTACTCGATCGCTTCCAAAAGTGACAGTCTTTTATTCACTTCTCGTAAATAACCGTCGATGTCGGCAACTCTCTCGCTAGCCCTGCGTACGATGCTGTGTGTTAGCTGTAGCATAGCACATAGCATCGTACGCAGGGCTAGGGGTCAACATGGGGTCGCAGCCATGCTGCCTCAAAACTTATTTTTGTCTGCACTCAAAACTCAAAAATGTCGGATATGAACCTGAAAAATCGATGCAATTTTGTCAAACTTCGGCAAAATTTCAGCCTATAGACAAAATTTCATCCAGGTAAGGTAAATTTACTGAATTTGATCGACAAATAATCCTGAGCTTGAACGTGACAGCTCGCCTTCTCCGGGAAGTCAAGCATCCAGCTAGCTGCACATACACAGTTGCTCGTATGGCCAGGTTTATGAGATTGTTTTCAAGCGACGGCGGCAGACCGTACGGGGCTCTGGATATGAACGTACCGCCAGTGTAGCTGTAATAACTGTTGCGTTGTTTTAGTGCCCACGGACGAAGTCCTGGGGGAGTTATAGGTTTGGTCATGTCAGTCTGTCGGCCGTCCGTCCGTCCGTTCACGCAGATATCTCAGACATGCCCTGGTCAATGTCTTTCAAACTTTGCACAAGAATAGTACCCAACCCCATACAGATGCACGTCGATTTGTTTCACAATGCGATCGAATTTGGCCGTGTTAGAGGACTTTTTAGTTTACACCTCCATAGACTCCCATGTATAAGGCCAAGAAAAATAAAAATTTAGTTTCTCATCGTATTCATATTGCCTAAAGGATGCAGTGACACAGTTTTTTGTCCCCACGGATAAAGTCCAGGGGGCTTATAGATTGGGTCATATCCGTCCGTGAGTCCATCGGTTCACGCAGATATCTCAGACATTTTGACAAAATATTATGTGACCTTGGTGACCTTTGACCTCAAATATACATATTTGTCCACAACTCAGTAACCACAAGTGCTAAACCTTTCATATTTGGTATTATGAGACACCTTATGACGCCACATATTGTACCCCATTAATTATGTGCATATCTAATTTTGAGCGAGCCAATAGAGCTGGAGGTCTGATTTTTGGTATATAGGGATAACTTAGCAATATAATTTGTTTGACAAAACGTCACGTGACCTCAATGACCTTTGACCTCAAATATACATATTTGTCCACAACTCAGTAACCACAAGTGCTACACCCTTCATATTTGGTATGATAGGACATCTTATGACACCATATATTGTACCCCATTAATTATGCGCATATCTTATTTTGAGCGAGCCAATAGAGCTAGAGGTCTGATTTTTGGTATATAGGAATAACTTAGCAATACAATTATTATGACAAAATGTGACGTGACCTCAATGACCTTTGACCTCAAATATATATATTTGTCCACAACTCAGTAACCACAAGTGCTACATCCTTCATATTTGGTATGATAAGACACCTTATGACACCATATATTGTACCTCATCAATTATGCGCATATCTAATTTTTAGCGAGCCAATAGAGCTAGAGGTCTGATTTTTGGTATATAGGAATAACTTAGCAATACAATTATTATGACAAAATGTCACGTGACCTCAATGACCTTTGACCTCAAATATATATATATTTGTCCACAACTCAGTAACCAGAAGTGCTACACCCTTCATATTTGGTATGATGGGACACCTTATGACACCACATATTGTACCTCATTAATTATGCACATATCTAATTCTGAGCAAGCCAATAGAGCTGGATGTCCGATTTTTGGTATATAGGGATAACTATAGGGTAGAAATCTAAATATGCCCATCTAAATATTAGACATCTATCATCGAGAACAAAAGAAATTTGCTGTAATTTGAATATTTAAGGAATTTAAGCAATTTCCACTATAAATAAAGAACCCCTGCCTCAAACTCCACAAAAGTTGCTAGACATATTTTGCCGTTGTCCTGCCATTGCTTCGTTTAATAACCAGTTAATCAAATGCCTAATTGACAGGAGGAAATTCAAGACCATATTTGAATAGTAGTATATATTGTCCTTAAAATTACTCTATCACGGCCCAAGTACTCATTGCCTTCAGCAATACTGCCTTGTTTTTATTGAACTTACTTACGTATCAACCGATCTGCAGAATCCATCCATCCATTTCCTGTATCTCTGTGTGCCCACCCGCCCATCCATTCATTCATCCATCCATTCATCAGTCCAGCCATCCGATAACGTTTGCCTGGGACTCTTGTTGATTTGCTTTACTGTGATCGGGTTTGTGTTTGTTTGCCTAATTGTTGGTTTAGTATATTTGTTTGTTTGTTTAAAATGTCTCTCCTAAGAATGTTACCACACCTTTTGTATTTTAAGTTCATTCGCACCAGTCGACAGGTTTTCAGTTCTTCATGTTGTGTCGATGGTATTTTACTTCAGATCTTGATAGTCTCAATATATAAAGCAAAATTGCCAGTGCTGTCTCGTCCATTGCTGTGATATGTCTAGGCCAGGTAGACAAATATTATTTTTTATTTTAATTTTCAAGGGTACCTTCGTAGATGCAGAAGTATTTGTAAGCATCTGTCATTGTGACGACGAATTACCTTGTCAACTTTTGTCCAAACAAATCATAAAAATATGAGCTATTGAGTACACTGTAAAAATAGCGGACGCCAGACGCGTCTTTACGCGTTCAAAATGTAGATGTCGGTGTTCAAATTTGAACGGCTAGTGTTCATATTGTTAACACTAGTGTTCATATTATTAACAATGATGTTCTAAACCTGAACACGTAGTGTTAACAGCCATCTCCTTCAAAAGTTCAAAAACTCTGCATGACAGAAATTTTGCAATACAGTAAAACAATTAACAATCTTTAGTGTTTTTTACTTTACTATGGCTATATTAAATTTACTACCGCATCGCTGTTAGGCAAACGTACACGGATTTTGATAACTGTTAAGAATTTCCCACTAAGTGAAAAATATATCCGGTCTAAAATTACTGAAAGCATGTTTTTTCTAAAAAAGAAAGTATACAAAATAATTTTACACTTTTATTACGGGTTGAAATTTGGAAATTTGGAAAAGAAAATCAGAAAACCACCATGAACGTTTTAATTTTAACATCGGCGTGCAAGAGGCGTTCTACTCCTTAACACTTGGTGTTCAAGTTTGGTGCCTCTTCTTATCCCGTCATGCATCAAAACGAAAGTTGCGACGTTTTTCTTGTAAACGCACGCTGAAGTCGTGATCGTGCCGACGCAAGACCAAAAACGGTAAGTTTTCTCTCCAAAATAGTAAAAGGTGTTGAATTTGAAGCATCTGTATTATTATCCTTTGAAATTATTTGTGTAGTACTTTGGAATAGCTAAAATACGTGAAGAAACCTTTTTTCTTTCAATGGCTTGTATACCATACACTAGCTGTATATACGCAGCGGTGTTTTGGGCCATGGCGTATCGATCGCACTCGGGTCAACGGTCATCACCGCAAAACTGTGGCGATGACCCTTGACCCGAGTGCGATCGATATGCCACACACCGCTGCGTAATCGCAGCTAACACATGTCTTTTAGTAATCACAATCGCATATAAAACATTCAGTTAAACATCGCAGACTGTACACTCTATTGTTTCAGCATATGAGGTGGCCTTTCTTTTTCTTTTCATCAGTTGATGACAAGAAGAAGCCAATATTTTGTAACTGTATCGAAAAGAGGCACTGTATACCAAAGTCACCCCTTTGCCTTAACCTAATAAGGCCACCTTGTCTTTCATTTACAGTCTCATGTCGCCAATTACCTATTGTTGCATTATTTTCAGGATGCGAAAAGTTGGATATACCTGGTAATCGAAGAGTTATTACAGAAGCTGATGGTGCAGAAATTGAAGAAGATGAGTGTAGAGGTAGCTGTCTGGAAACAAGCTTGAAAAACCTCAGTTTATCTCTAATGTAGATTTAAACTTCCGAGGGTCAGTAACTAAGATTTGATAAGTTTCTGTATTTTTGTTCTCAATTTATCTAAGCTTTGGTAGAACGCTATGATCAACTAAATGTTACTGGAGAATAAGTTTTCAAAACGTGTAGTCTTTCTTATCAGATGCAATGGTGGAATGAAGAATTAAAGCAGAAAGCGACTGAAAATTGAAAGTGAAAAATGTACTCTCTGAATTTCTGAATTTTCTGAAATTTTCACTCTGAATTTTCTGTCGCTTTCTGCTTCAATTCTTCATTGCACCCTTGCATCTAATGAAGGAGGCACCACGCCTTTGAAGGCTTATGCTCCAGTCACATTTAGTTGATCATAGCCTGCTACCCAATCTTAGATTATTTTGTATTGTAGATCAACACGTCTTTTGTTCTCGATTTGTTACTGTCTTTTAGCTTTGCTTTTAGCGACGCAGAGCTTATCTAATAGGTGAATGTGAGGCATCGTCCTCAAATTTATACATCCCAAGGTTTTTCTTCAAAACGGCCAGTACGATTCCTTTAATATTTGGAGTACAGGTTCCCAGAGATTACCCTAATCATGTTCAAGTTATGGTGAAATACGCAAATTTGTATTTTTGAGGCGAATTTTGCTATTTTTTGGCAAAAATCTTCTTCTCTCTTACTGTTGGTTCGACGTCTTCAATATTTGGTAGACATGTCCTTAACAATGACCTTCGTAAAATCTGTGCTAGTTGTAATGAAATATACAAATCTTTATTTTTCATGGCAATTTTTTTCGTTTTTGGTCAAAAAATCTTTAAAAATCTTCTTCAAAACTACTTAATGAACAGCTTTGATATTTTTGACATAAGTCTCTTGATATTTTGCATAAGTCTCTGCGGATAGCTTTTTCAGATAGTTCAAATTATGCAGAAATATGCAAATTTGTATTTTTGAGACATAAAAGACATTTCAGACATTTTTAAGACAAAGGGACTCAAGTTATGATGAAATCTGCAAGTTTTTATTTTGGGGTCAACTTTTGCCATTTTTGGTCAAAAAATTTGTATCTTAAAATTATCCGTCTCTGTATTTTTAGAATAAAATAACTTTACTGAATATCAGTGGTCCGTTAAGTTATTTCAAGGCTTGAACACCCCCTGAACGCCAAAAGTTAATGTGTTCAACAAGTGCATATCATGTGTTCAATCCTCTAACGCACTTATCGTTGAACGGCGTCCATGCGTTCAAAAAGTGTTACAGCCCTTTGAACGCGTAAATGCGTTCAAAGTTTTGAACACATTTCATGTGCAACGAGTGTTCAGATATGGAACACCATGGTGTTCAATATAATGTCTGATGAACACATAGTGTTCAAGATCTGCACACGTGTGTTCAAAAATTGAACGTTGGTTGAACACGTAGTGTTAAATTTCTGAACGTCTAGACGCGTTCAAAAAGTGTTACAGAAAGGCGTTTAATTGGTGTAGTTCTATCCTTGAACACTTAACTTTACAGTGTAGGATTTCAAGGAGCCTATTGAACATGCAAATTCCTCATTGTGAGGCTTCTGAAAAAAAATAACAAATTTGTTTATCGGTTACAATTGTTAATTTTATTAGTGATACTATAATGCATACATATACCACACTTAAAGTATTTTCTGCCAAAAATTTAACTCGATAATCGACGTCAAAAAGCTAGTTTAGATAAACTTTCCATGCATGCATTTTAATCAAGAAAAGCCTATCTTAGAACATCTTACGCAGCAAACAATGTTTGGTTTGGTATTGTTGTCTTCATAACTATCATAACTGACTAAATATAGTGCAAAGAGTTGGGGAAAGGTCGCTTGGTGCCGATGATTGTTTCCCAAACTTAGAAAAAAGTAGATGTTTGAAATAGGCATGTCTACTTGTGTTATGATTTTTGTTAGTTTGTCCGGTATCATGATAACAATGTTTGCAAAGCTGGTTTTAAAAAATATTTGAGACATTAAATGTTTGGTTTATGTAAAATATTTTGATTGCTAAACAACAGAACAGAACCACAGTCTGTAAACACTATGAGACGTAAGCCATATATGTGTGGCACATCTCATGCCCTTTTCGAAGACCTAACTAGCTGATATCAAGAAAGATGAGAAAATGTATGTTGTCTGTCACATAGTGTAAGGTAAACGTTGAGTTTTTATTGCGGACCCGCTAAATGTAATTCTTTGATATCTTCCTCGCTCAGGGTTTTGCTATAGATTCTAAGGTCGTCCATTTCACCCTGGAAGTAGTGTGTGTGATTGGAGTCATCACTGTAAGTTACACCGATGGTGATCGAGTTGTGAGCCACATGCAGTTCACCTGTATTTGAAGAGTTGGCGACTTGGTGGCCGTCCAAGTAGAGGCGCGAACCGCTGTTATCGTGAACGAGAACGACGTGTTGTACACCGGTTACCTGTGCTCTAAGCTCTCGGGGACTGAAGACCGACTTACTGTACAAAAAGTCGCGTTCAAAGCGTACGAATTCTACCTCAATGAAGGTGCCCTCTTCCGTGTCATCCAGAGCAAGCTCAAAAGTTCCTGGCGAGTCATACCCCTTTCCGTTTGTGATGAGCCCCTTTCGGTTTCGAGGGAATTTTTCCGGCGCGGGATAGCTCCGTCCCTCCGAGCAGTTAAAGCATTGGAACCAGAAGCTGATGGAAACTGAAGAACCCCAAATGAAATTTCTGAACTCTTCGATTTCGATCCGTCCCTGTTCGAACCAGGCTGCACCTTCTCGACCCTTCGACACTCTGCCGTGGGGGACGCCGTTCCACCCGTAGCAGGAGGAATCTTGTACCCCGTCGTTAAATGTGTATTGGACCAGTAGTTGTGGGTCCCCGCAGTGGCTCTTGTCTCTCTCGTACATGATATGGGCTGTGGTTTCGTTCAGGGCCATGTTGAATATGTACACTTCGTCGATCAGTCCGTAGAAGTACTGTCTGTAATTGTGAAAGCCTGTTTGGCCAATGCGGAGCGGTGCGTGGTTTTTCTTCTCGATCTCCATACAACACTCGGGAAATCTATCTGGCTTTTCCCCGTCGAAATAAAGGTTGAACTCCACGCCGTCATACGTATACAGGGCATGGTGCCAGTGGTTCGACGTCGCTGCTATGTCAGCATAGTCCCAATCGTTCCCCCCAGGACTAGCTATTCCGGCGTACAGGACCTGGTTTTCGAACTGCGGCAAGACCAGCTCGCTGCCTAGTACATCGCCATAGCCTTCAAGAGAAATCAGTCCCTGGGTCCGATCATAAATGCGCGTCTGCTTGAACCACAGACTGACTGAAAAGTTGTTGTTGGTGAGGAATTCTGTCTGCACTTCCACTTGCCCATACCCTGTGAACCACGCCGCGTTGCCAGTGACGCCATTCTCCGCACGTGACACTCTACCCTCTGGCGTCCCGCCACGTCCATTGCCGCTGGCATCTCGAAAGTCGTTCTCAAAGGGGAAGTACACTGCTATGTACTCGGACAACAAATCTGAAGGTAAACATGACATAAAAGATCATGTTCAGCTCTTTATAGTTTGTTGCTATGGTTCCGAAAACAAATACATGTATTAAACAGTACTCCCCATCATGTTCGTCTACCTTTAAAAAGCATTACCTTTATGGATTTCGGATGAGAAGAAAAGTCCAGTAGTTGATAAAGGAAGACGATGAGTTGTGCTTCGTGAAACAATTATATTCTAAAGTTTAGACATTTACGACTTCAGACATCTGCATTTTTTACTCAAATCTAGGTTAAACAGGTTAAGAATATATTTTTCTGATGACACAAACCAGAGCAGAAATTTTAAACATTTACGTTCTCGACGCCCTCGGAAAGTGTACATTTCCTCTCAAATATGGAAATGCATGATTAAAAAGCAAAACTGTCAATTTTTCTGGTAACCGAAACAGGCACGGACCCAACGTGATATATTGGATATCTTTCCAGCGAACACGTTTCGCGAGATAAGTCCAAATGTTTGTCATTCTATAAATATGATAGAACGCAACGTGAGTGGACATTCTCCACTTATGTGCCCCTTTTGTTGCAGTTTTAACTGAAAGATCCGTCGCTAGTGGGAGAGCAGAGAGGGCGCCTCGAGCGACTGATCTTTCAGTCCAGTTAAAGTTATTTTCACGAAGTTCTTTTCTGACTTCTCTGATTTCAGTATTTACCTTTACAGACTGGCATCGGCCCGTGCCACTGGCTGAACCTGCAATTCACTTTGTAATCATCGCTTGGTGTAAAGCCTGCCTTGCACTTGACGATTGCAACACCATGGTGGGCGTTTGAACCCCTTATCCTAGCATTCGGCGGAGCTGTCATGTCACAGTTGGCTGTATGGAGAAGGTGTAACTACATTAATGTTTCCAGTTGCTGAGCAGACTATTAACAATACTTAAAAGGAGCACTTCACGAAGGAATTTCGCATTCGACGAAGTCTATTTTATTAGTAAAATACCTTCAACAAAATGGACTAAGAGAACCATGAATAATAAAATAAGAGCATAACTAAAGACACTCACTATGTGGGAGCAGATGGTTTTGCATTTTCTAAAATTATTGTGCTTGAATTATTTCCAGCAACATCTTGCGGTTAAACTGCAATGGAAGCCGTTTAAGATGTGCAAGGCCCTGTATCACCGACACATTTTGAATTCCAGGAACCTATTTCAACAATTTACCGAGTATGGCGACCTTCACACCATAATATCATCTTCAGATTTCCAGATTTTCCAAGCTTTCGTTCAGGTTAAGGTAGCTTAAGTGAAAAAGTGGTGTTTCTTTTTTATGAATTGTGCCTGGCATGGCTCAACTATTGCAGAGTAACAAATTACTTCACAGCTGTGTGATATGTTTTGCACTTTTTTGCAATTAGCTCATTACAATGACTTCAGATTCGATGGATACTTGCTAATTGCATCATTGCTAACCTTTTTTTGCTCCGAACGTATTTACAATATTTTCAGATTTCGTAAGATATTACAAAATTACAATTATTGATTTGAAAAACTGGCAAAAATTAATAATATCGAAAGACTGCGAACTTGACGCATCAAACGTTTTAATGTCCACTACAAGAAGTTAGTAATTTTTTTCAACATTCTTATATGAAGCTGATGATAATACTCAAATATGTTGGGTTATTTTAGTCAATTTTTTGCGACAACAATCAACAGACGTCCCATGTAACTGTAAAACTGAAACAAAATCACCAAGGCCTCAACGCCGGAGAAATATATAAATTTAATTACAAAGTGGAATCAACGTAACAATTCCAGTACATATATTCATGGAGAAAAACTGACAAGCTGAATACACTTTGCGTGTTCTCCTTTGTTCATCTGCCAAAGAGTTTAAGTACTCACCTACGCATTGTGGTATGTGGTCGAATTCCCCGTTATTACAAGTCGCTTGTGTGGACCCCAAAATCGAGTACCCAGACTTACATCTGACCGTGATCACATTCCCAGACGCGATCTTTTCTCTATCATCCGGAAAACCATCCACAATCTCGATGTCGTGCAATGCTGGACGGGTACAACTTTCTGTAGTGAAGTGTAACGGAGGGTCACTGAATATTGCGATCTACGGTGTATATAGACATGTATGTTTAATCGTATCAGATACTTTGTCGCTCTTAACCTTGGTCTACCGTCCCTGAAATTGTTTTGGCGGAGAGTATGAGGGATGAGAGCAGTTCACGTCAGAGTGAGTAAAACTGGAACTGGTACATGATATCTGAGTTGCTTATATATATATATATATATATATATATATATATATATATATATATATATATATATATATATATACATATATATGTATGTATGTATGTATGTATGTATGTATATATACATATATTATATATATATATATATATATATATATATATATATATATATATATATATATATATATATATATATATATATATATTATACTTGTAGTGACTTACGAACTGTTGAGATGTTCAAAGTGTACCTTAGTTCCAATGCCAACGTTTAATTGACGGCGACGTTTCGGTATGACTAGCACACCTTTTTCAAGCACTGATGATTAATATATATATATATATATATATATATATATATATATATATATATATATATATATATATATATATATATATATATATATATATATATATATATATAATCAAAGTATAATCAAATCGCACAATAAGAGGGTAATCTCCGGAGAACAGCGTAAGGACCAACCAGCTGATTGCAATTGCAGGGTTAAGTTGGCTTGCCCCTTGAAGGGTAACTGTCAAGTCAAAGGCGTGGTTTACAAGGCCAACGTATCAACGGAGGGCAACGGAGAGAGGGTTTATATCGGCCTCACTGACAACACCTTCAAGACGCGCTACACTAATCACATGAAGTCGTTCCGCAACGAGAGATACAAAAACGACACCGAGTTATCAAAATATGTATGGAACTTAAGAAATAAGGGACAAGACTTTGACATTTCATGGTCAATTATTGATAAAGCATTGACCTACTCTAACATGAACAAGCGATGTAATCTTTGTATATCAGAAAAGATACACATTATCAATGCTGACAAATCTGCACTGTTAAACAAACGCTCTGAGTTGGTTTCAAAATGTCGCCACCAAAACAAATATTATTTGTCGAATTTTAACACTACCTACAAATAGAATGGTTCGTCCCAATCATATATGTAAGAGTGTCGAGCTAGAAATCCTTTCACTCTATCTGAGGATTGCAAGATGCATGAAACTTAAGTAATAGATTTCATTACTTTGTACTTGAAGTAATCTGTTTTATATATATATATATATATATATATATATATTATATATATATATATATATATATATATATATATATATATATATATATATATCTGTGTTTGTTGTCAGAAGAAACCTTGAAGTGAGCATCGTCTAAAGGAAGAAGGCGCCAAGCGCCTCAAGGATTGATATTCGGACTCCAAAACTTTGCAATATTTTTTGGGGGGGGCACATCAAAACTCATGGATGGAATAAAGTTTTCATTGTCCTTACTCTTTTGAAAACAGAATGTTTTTTTCTTTCCCGTTTAGATGTTTAGATAACAAAGATTGGCGGCCATTATAACTTTCAAGTGTTGTGAAATGTTTGGTAATATGTTTCCTAGGTGTCACACCTTGCATGGTGCCCTCTTCTCTTTTATTGATTTCGAGAGGGGTAAAGTTTCCTGGAGGAAAGTTTTAGCAAAAGTTTAATTCTTTCCATTTTCAGGCGTAAACTACCTGAAAAAGGGCAACTTAGGATGCATTCACAAACACCTCTGGAGGGAGTGGGGCCTCCCTTCTGACTTATTATAATTTTTCGTTTCTTCGCTTCGATAAAGTGTGTATGTGCGATGTATGATAGTGAGCATGCGTGCGTGAGTGCTTCACGAACTCTACAACGTGCTGAGCTGTCTCAGTCAGAAAAATGTAACAACTTAGCCGGCTATTGAACCACTCTTTTTTGGGAGTGGAGAAACAGCCGACCGGTTCTGTCTGTGGCCTCTCAGCTAGGCGACTGATGCCGTATGTTGTGGGTTCGAATCCGATTGTAAACTAGCCGTATTTTAAGTCCCTCCCCTCAAAGGAAGGCACAATGTGGCCGATAGTGCTTCGTCGGAAATATTGTAACGAAATCCACAGAATTACCACAAATACCATGAAAGCCAACACCTAATAAAATACGTTAGGACTATTTTCTCAGAAATTTAAATCTGTAGTGTGGTAACGTGAACTTGTCTCTAAATGACGTCCGTCACCGGGAGGTGTTCGACTTGTGCGAGGACAGAACAAGCACGTATGAAACTGGATCTAGAGAGGCGACTGAACACACGCCTTGACTCAGACAAAACCAACAAAGAGAACTAGGAAAACTAGCTTTGTATACCTGTAAATCTGGCACCTCAGCCTTACGGAGACCTACGTAATAGTAGCGAGAAACATGATTTAACGCAAGATTTAAGGAAATAGCGGTAGCCAAGAGGTTAGATCCGGAGAGTAAAGATATGCACTGCTCACTGAAGGACGGCTACCTAAAGAGTGCGTCCAAGCCGCGGGATTGTTGCCTATCGTTACAATGCTCATGTGACTAAAACCCCGCCCCTAATTTGGTGACTGACGTGCACGGGAACTTCCTATTTTCTCTCAGAGGGTGATTTTTATGAGCAGTATTTCATGAAAATATCAAATCATAATACATGGGAGTCTATTTGGCAAACTGTTAATATTTTTGGAATCCCATAAAAACAAGCTATATATCTACATTTATATGTGTGTGATAATTCATGTAAATGTACTTTGCTTGAAGTGGCAGGTAAAAGTGAATGTGTGTACAAAAACTGATTTTCGGATTTCATCGACTTTATATGTTGATTCACTCACTATACATGGTAGTCTATGAGAAAACTATAAACGTTTGTTATTTCGCTCAAAATGTTGATCCACTATACATAGTAGTCAATGAGAAAATTATGAATAATTTTTTAAATACAAAACTAGCTAAATTTTTATATTTATTTGACATTGACCTTGACCAAATGTATTGTCAAGGGCACAATGTAATCAAATAACTTATCTTCCAAATTGTTATTGAAAGGCTAAGTTGAAAATTTGCAATCATTATAGAGGATGGTTTTGCACAACAGAGGAATTGGGTAAGTAGAAATCATGAAAACCTAAATCTTTTGCCTCAAGGTGTCTGCTTGTATCATCAATAAATTGTTTAATATACCTTACAACTGAATGGCGCGCCGAAAAATGGAAATGGAAGGAAATGAAAGCGCCAGAAGGTATTTGAAGTTGAATGTTTATTTCATATATTTCAAGTCCCCCGCCCCCTTTGTAATGTCATTTTTTCAGATCCCCAGGACGTGTTGTATTTTGTTCAAATCTCCCTCCCCCGAAATCCTCCGCCCCCTCCAGAGGTGCTTATGAATGCAGCCTTATTTAACAAATCTCTCGTGCTCTCTTGACTCAGAAAAAAAATGAATTCTGAAGCCGATGCTGTCGGATATTCAGTAACACATACCTTTACATTTTGACGTCACTCCAGGTTGATAGTTGACGTAATTACGGTTCGTGCAGGTTACGGTGTCTGCGCCTGCAAGACTGTACCCCTCGTTACACAGGACTTTGACCGTGCCGTTGACACCATTAACGGGAAAATCCGCCTCGTACCGGCCATTTGGTATTGGGTCCGGCGGCTCAAAGCATTTCGCTGTGGCGACACAAATGATTGAGGAAGTGACTTTGGGATTATAAACAAAGAAAAACTATAAGCTGCGAAAATCATGTTCCTATATCAGGTATTAATTATTCCTCTGGTACATGTGTGACGTGGTAACATTTCTTACTTGCAAAAATACGGAATAAAACTGAAGTTTTATGCGCGTGCCTGTACAATGGTATTTTCCTTTACAACTTGTACACATTCAAGCAACATTTTCACAGGTTTGAAAAGAAAATTTTGCCAAATACCTTCGACACCACATTATTGTCCATATACCTGCCTACCTACCTGTACCTACTTGTCTACCTAGCTACCTAACTACCTACCTGTATCTCGCTTGTACATCATGAGTGCTGTGGTTTCGTTCACGGTCATGTTTAAGATATACACTTCGTCGATTAGCCCGTAGAAGTACTGTCTAGCTTGGCCCAAGCCAGTTTGGCCTATGCGAAGGGTTGCGTAGCCTTGCTTCAGGATCTCCAGACAACATTCGGAAAATGTAGATCTGTTTTGCTTTTCCCCGTCGAAATAAAGGTTGAACTCCGTGCCGTCATACGTATACAGGGCATGGTGCCAACGGTTCGACATCGCTGTTATGTCAACGTAGTCCCAATCGTCCTCCCCCGGAGTAGCAACTCCGGCGTACAGGACCTGGTTTTCGGTGCCCGGTAAGACCAGCTCGCTGCCTTTTACATCGCCATACCCTTGAAGAGAAACCAGTCCCTGCTTCCGCAAAACGTTGTTCGTCTGCTTGAACCACAGACTGACTGAAAAGTTGTTGTTGGCAAGGAATTCTGTCTGCACTTCCACTCGTCCATCCCCTGTGAACCACGCCGCGGTGCCAGACACGCCCATGTTCTCCGCAAACGACACCGTTTGCACTGGCACCCCGTCGCGTCCATTGCCGCTGACATCTCGAAAGTCGTTCTCAAAGGGGAAGTACACTGCTATGTACTCGGACAACAAATCTGATGAAAGACACGATATAAACAAGAATCATATTCATCACTTTAATAATAATAATAATAATAATAATAAAGTATTATATAGAAATAATAACACGAATAATAATAGGTTCAATTTCCGTGAAAATTTCACCATAAGGTATTTTGGGTCGAAAAGACCAAATATGATATCGATTTCACTGCCCCATGTTTCCATGGTAACCATTTTAGGTGTTGAAAATTTCAGTTTTTCTAATATCCCTTGAAAAGTTACTTTGATTGATATAAAAATTATCTAGTGGGGAAGTTCGGGTCAGAAAAACACAAATGTCAGACTTATTTAAATGTTTCGAGTTACCATAGTAACTATTTTGGCATTGAAAATGTTATTTTTTCCCTAATTCTGTTAAAGAACTATTAACTGATGTAAAAAATTGATAATAATGGGTTTCTGGTTAGCACACCGAAAAAAATCACACTCATTTTAATGTGAGATGTTTCCATGGCAACCATTCAGGAGTAACAACATTTTTTTTTCAGAAGTCCCACAGCTTCAATGAACTGTTTTTTAGATTTCTATATAATACTTATAGCCCCTTAACTTGTAATAATAATAATAATAATAATAATAATAATAATAATAATAATTTATTTTTCTATACCTTAAATCCATAAAATGCTCTAAACGATTCACAAATGTAAAAAAATAAACAAACCCTTGACACTAAAAACAGGCACAGGAAAATTTTAAAAATCTTAAAAAGACAATGTATTAAATGTTTGAGGAAGAGATGCGTTTTTAGACGTTTCTTAAAACAATCGACGTTATTGCACATTCTACAATCAGCCGGTAAATCGTTACATAAACGCGGAGCGACATGGCTGAAGGCCCGTTTGTATATGAAAGAAGACCTCGTGAACGGAACCTCAAGCAAGCCCGAATCTGAAGAACGTAGACGGCGCGTATTACTCCTGGCTTTTAAGAGGTCGATAATATAGATAGGCGCAAGACCATGAAGTGCCTTAAAAACCAGTAATTAGACTTTGAATTCAATTCTACGCTCGATTGGGAGCCAGTGAAGTGATCTTAAAACAGGAGATATGTGATCATACTTGCGGCAGCCAGACAATAGGCGAGCCGCGCTATTTTGAACTAGCTGTAGTTTCCGTAGTATTAAAACATAAAGGAAGCCCAAGAAACAATACATTCCTAATATTCCAACTTGGCAAAAATGACAGCATGAATGAGCCTTTCAAGTGACAAACGTGGGAGAAATTTACAGATGCGAGCTATATTCCGTAAATGGAAGTATGCACTCCTGCATGTGGATGTCACATGCCACTCCATCGTCAATTGGCTATCGAGAAGAACACCAAGATTTTTGACAACTGGAGCCGAATGCACGAGGGAGCCGCCTATTGCAACATCCACAGGTCCGAGACGGGAAAGGGAATGCCTCGTTCCAAAGCAGATGCCTCTGTCTTACTGGCATTCATCTTCAAACGGTGACTCAACATCCAAAACTGCACACCCCTGATACAATCAGAAATCTGAGCAATGGCTCGAGTGCAGAGTCATCAACCTCAAACGAGATGTAAATCCCCGTATCATCCGCATACGATTGATATGAGACACCGCGATCAACGAGCAATTCAGCTAATGATGATGTGTATCATGTAAATAAATGGGACCGAGTACACTCCCGTGGGGGACCCCACATTCCAATTTTAGGTGGCGGACACAGCACCATTGAGAATTACACATTGATCACGGTTCGAGAGATAGGAAGAAAACCATGATAGCACATTTCCAGTGATGCCAATTGAACGAAGTTTGTGTAACAAAAGATCATGGCTAACAGTATCAAAGGCTGCCGACAAATCAAGCATGAGAAGCAAACCAACTTTCTGTTGACCAATGGCACAAGCGATATCAATATGTGAATGGAGTAGAGCGGTCTCAGTACTATGATATTTTCTATGCGCAGATTGACGAGGTACATGTAAATTATTGACATTAAGATGGCTCTGTAATCGGGCCGCTACGACTTTCTCTGTAATCTTTGATATAAATGATAAATTTGACACCGGTTGATAATTGTTTAAAACATCCTGATCCAATGATGCTTTCTTCAGAATTGGAGTGACCAGTGCCAGTTTCAGACGACCAGGAAATTTCCCTGTCGACAACGAAAAATTGAAAGTTTTGAGACAAAGCAGTCGATGTCGGCTGACAGGTTATCAAGTTTTATTTTCCGAATCTGATGACACGGTATTTCTTTGCCACTTACTCTGGTTGGTCTTGATAAATTGATGACAAAGAATACTGGATAGTGATCGGGAATGCACATATCTATTGGTCGTACATTTGTCAATAGGTCAGCATCGATAGAGCGAGCAACGATCACGTTCAGGATATGACCTTTGCGATGTGTTGCGCCATTGACCAGCTGGACAAGGTCGAATGAATTAAGTAGATCCAGGAAACGCTTACCCTCTGAGGACGATTGGTCATCCATGTGAATATGATTTTATGATTTGTTACGGTGGTTCGGAAAACAAATATTAAACAATATCCCTCCCTCGCGTTTGCGTAACTTTGAAACGAATAACTTTGTCATTTCGTCCGAGAAGAAATGTCCCAGCGTCGATAAAAGAAGGCGATGAGTGGTGCTTTGTGAAACATTACTTGTAAAGTTTAAACATTTACGAGCTACCTGAAAAACTAATTTCTTTCAAATCCGGAAATGTACGGTTAAACAGGTTAAGAACTATTTGCTGGTATACGCAAACAAGCACAGAGACGCTCCCGGAAAGTGTGCATATCCTCTCGAATCTGAAAATGTACGGTTCAAAAACAACAAATTAAAACTATTAAATTTCCTGATAACCCAAACAATACATCGGATATCTTTCCAGCGAATTGGTCTCGCGAGAATTACAAATGTCTGTCAGTTTCTGTCTACATATATGATAGAACGTAACGTGAGTGGACATTCTCTAGTTATTTGCTTTTTTGTTGCAGTTTAAACTGAAAGATCCGTCGCTCAAGGTAGAATAGAGGGCGCCTCGAGCGACTGACCTTTCAGTCCAGTTGAAATTTGGTTCACAAAGTTCTGTTCTGACTCCCTTATTTCAGTATTTACCTTCACAGATTATCGGTCCGCGCCACTGGCCGTTGGTGCAGACCACTTGGTAATCATCGCTCGGTATAAACCCTGCCTTGCACTTGACAATGCCGACACCGCCATGGACGTTTGAACCCGTTATTCTAGCATTCGGTAGAGCTGTCATGTCACAGTTGGCTGAATGGAGAAAGTGTATCAATATTAATGTTTCCAGTTGCCGAGCAGACTATCAACAAAAGTTTATTTGGTTATATAGGTCAGTGGCTTTTTTGCAGTACCGGAACATATACATGGACAGGCACAGGGCTAAGCCCACTTATCCATTATCTTATTGGAAGTATTTCTGATTGATTCTATTCGCATATGTAGATAATTGCACAGCAAATGTACCGTTCATACACAGCGATGAGTAATTTTTCAGCTTAGAAAAAGAGCAGTTCAAGGAGGAAATTCGCATTCGACGAAGTCTATTTCTTTGTAAAATAGCTTCACAAACTAGACCAAGGAAAACCATTAATAATGAAAATAAAGAGCATAACTAAAGACACTCATTGTGGGGGCAGATGTTTTTGCATTTTCTAAAATTATTGTGCTTGCATTCTCTCCAGCAACATCTCACGGTTTAACTGCGATTGAAGTCTTATAAGATATGCACGGCCCTGTATCAACTACACATTTTAAATTCAAGGAACCTATTTGGGCAATTTACGGAGAACGGGGACCTTCACATCATAATATCATCTTCGGATTTCCAGATTTCCAAGCTTTCGTTTGGGTGAAGCTTAAGGTAGCTAAAGCAGAAAAGCGGTGTTTATTTATGCAATGGTGCCTGGCATGGCTCAGCTATTGCAAAGTAACAAGTGACTTTGCAGCTGTGTGATATGTTTTGCAATTTATTGAAACTGCAATCGGCTCATTAAAAGGACTTCAGATTCAAGAGATACTTGCTATTGCATCATTGCTAACCTTTTTGTATCTGTTGCTGCAAACGTCTTGAAAATATTTTCAGATTTCGTAACATATAACAAAATTACAATTATTGATTTCTACAACTTACAAAAATTAATTATATAGTAAGACGGCGAATTTGACGCATCAAACGCCTAAACATCTACTATAAAAAGTTTAAGCGTTTTTCTGACACGCGAATATGAAGCTGATGATAATACTCAAATATGTTGGGTTATTTTAATCATTTTTTTGCCACAACAATCAACATACGTCCCATACAGTAAAATTGAAACCAAATAAGGAAGGCCTCAACGCCAGAGAATTACGTAAGTTTAAATACAAAGTGGAATCAACGTAAATCATTGAAAAGTAACAATTCCAGTATTCATCAAGGAAAACTGACCAGCTTCGTTCATCTGCCAAAGAGTTTGAGCACTCACCTACGCATCGTGGTATCTGGTCAAATTCCCCGTTATCACAAGTCGCTTGTTTTGGACCGTCAATCGAGTAACCAGACTCACATTCGAACGCGATTACATTCCCAGACGCGATGTATTCTCTATCATCAGGAAAACCATCCACAATGTTGATGATGTCGATCAATGCTGGACGGGTACAACTTTCTGTAGTGAAGTGTGACGGAGGGTCACTGAATATTGTGATGTACGGTATATATAGACATGTATGTTTAATCGTATCAGATACTTTGTCGGTCTTAAATCGGTCTACCTTCTCTGTGATTGTTTTTGACGGCGAGTCTAAGGCATGATTTAGTTCACGGCAGAGTGAGTAAAACTGGTACAGTTAGAAACACTGACTTTTGCTCATTCATATTTGCACGGTTGTTGTCAACAAGAAACTTTGAAGTAAGCATCGTCTGAAGTTAAAATGCACAGGCGCCTCGAGGACAGATATTCGGACTCACAAACTTTACAATACTTTTTGTCTATCACGTGTGGGGGCCCACCTCAAAACTCATGGAAGAAATAAAATTTTCGTCTACTTACTGTTGTGAAAATATTTTTTTTTCTTTCGCGTTTAGACAACAAGAATTGGCGGCCATTTTGAATTTAAAGTGTTGTAAAATGTTTCGTGATCCCAGGAATCAAGTTTTGCAAGGTGCCCTCTTCTCTATTAATTATTTCGAGAAAGATAAAGTTTCCTGGAGGGAAGATTTGGCAAAAGTTTAATTCTTTCCATTTCCATGCGTAAACTACTTTTAAGAGGCTACTAAGGCTGCATTCACAAACACTTCTGGAGGGGGGGGGGGGGGGGGATTCCGAAAAAATATTCACGGATTTTTCAAATACCCACCCTTACAAACTCGGGATGTGTTCAAGTCTCTCCTTTATGACTTGCTACAATTTTAAGTCTCTTTCCTTAAAGGAAGGCGAAATGTAGCTGATTTAATGCTTCTTCAGGAAATCATAATATATTGGAGTCTGTTTGGCAAACTATTAACATTTCCCCATAAAAACAAACTATATCTCTATATTTATATATGTGATAATTCATTTAAATAGACTTTGCTTGAAGTGGCAGGTAAAAAGTGAATATATGTATAAAAAGAACATTGATTTCCGGACTTATCGATTATGTTGATTGCACTCACTGTACATGGTAGTCTGTGAGAAAACTATGAAAGGCGTACTTTCCAATGTAATTCGAGCAACATTTGTTTATCGTAGGACGTTTGAACAACAAATGACTTCACTGCTGTGTGATATGTTTTGCAATTTGTTGAAAATGCAATTAGGCCAAAAAAATATGTGCTGTTCCGATTACCCGACCTACCCCAATTTTAACCCCCCTACTCTAGACTTTTTAGAGCCTCGTAAACCCGGAAGTAAAAATAACGATATGAAAAAACGTGAAACGCATGAAATCACGCGAGAACTATGACAAATCGCGCGAATCACGCGAGAACTAATACGTCATTCTTATAGAAGTGATGCCAGACGCTCAGCGCAGCGCTCATGAAAACTTGCGACATGACACTGACAGTTGTTGCACACTGAACGGTTTCCGGTTTTCAAACTGCTGTATCTCAAAAAGTCTAATAAAATTTTCAATAAAAATAAATTCAATTCAACTGTTCCGAACGCACAGATTCAATTCAATTCTACCATGGGATTTTTTTGAAAATAAAGAAAAAAATATCGTGTCATTTTAGCGCTCAAAATCAAGCATTATTTTTCGCCATACAGCGTGCCGTACTGCGGCATGGCACGCACATTTCTCAGGCCACTACTTCCTATGTTAGAATGGAATGGCTCGTTACAGTATGTTGTTCAGTGCCTAAACGGCGTTTTGTAGGTAGGTTTTCGCTAAAATGCAGGGACAATTTTCAGTGATCGGAGTTAGTATACCAAACAGCAACTGTTATATTAAATTTGTGGAAAGTTTGAAGCATTTTCATGGCCGTTTTTTGATGTAATCTTTCATTTACATTCTTGTTGTCATTTCAGAAACGGGCCATGCACAGCGCGGCCATATTATCAGGCCAAGTGAAAAACCGGAAGTGTTTTGTGATAGTGAATCGAGCAAAATTTTGGTCAATTTTACTTTTATAGTCATTCTATCATTAAAATATAAACCCGTACACCAAAAACTGTGTGTTAAGGTCAGTTCTGAGTAGTTTCAAAATCTGTGCGTTCGGAATTTACCGTGAATTTTGCCGCACGTGCGTACGTACTTCGTTGAACAGCCCCTAACTTAACTGCCAACGCTACAATCAGCTGTTTTCAAACGTTAACCCTGGTAGTTTTGCGAACATTAAACTGTGTTCATTTTTCATCTGTTGATGTTACACAAAATTTACAAAATGATATTTGACAACAGAAATGAATACTCTTTCAATGATGTATGGGAATAAAGTCAGCATGCCATGGTTATTATTATAATAAATGTATGTAAACAACCTTTATTTTTAAACAGCATTAACGTAAACTGGGGAAAATGACAGACAGGAGTAGTGCAGGAATCGGGAATTGATAAACAAGACAAGTTGAAAGACGGGCAAATGAAGAGAGAATGAAAAATCTAAGGAAAGGAAAGGAAAAAATCATAACCCTGACTCTAGATTTCAATGCTAAAGGAAAATTGAGTACAACAAGACAGCTTTTTAGGGGGAGTAATATTCTTGTGTAAAAAGGACAGCTCCAGGGGGATTATTCTGTACTGTGAGTTGATCAGTTGAACAATGACTTACATATTCCTATGATTTTGGTTTTTTGAATATCAGAATTTCTCAAATGTAACATTTAAGAAATTTTACAGATCTAAAATATATTTATTCTTTTTTGTTATTACTCAAGTTTAACTGTCCAAAATTTGACAGAGCTAGCTTAAAAACTCTGAAAGTTACAGTAGTTTGAAAATGGCGAAAAATAGCTTTTTGACTGGTAGTATACACGGTGCCGTCCAATTTTCAACTCTGTCTCACAAAAGTTTTGGCATTTTACAAGTCTCTGTGTAAAGAAAACAAAAGCTCCTTATACCTTACTCTTACAATATATTGCACAAAAAGTATTTTAAAGCCGATTAGTTAGAGAATTAATGTTATTATACAACTATATTTTTTCATAGGGATACCCACAAACTGACTCTTAGCCATATGTTGAAATTTTTTGACCATTTGTCAAAAAATCGAGCATATTTTAATTCTAAAAAAATCATAACCCTGGAAGTAGACAAGATAAAACTGTTTTTTGAATCCTGAGACAAGATCTTCAAGAAAACATACAATTCAAGTAAGTTTAACCAAGAACAAAAAAGGGCCTGGTATCCCTACTTATAGCAGGCCTCGTCTCAAACAAAATGGTGACTCGCGATGGACATAACGCGCACTCAATTTTGTTTCGCAAATGTGATCATGGTGAAGAAAGGTCGATTTTATCTTCTGTTAAACAGAACCGAACATTCAAAGAAATTTTGGAGGAACACCATCCAGGTTTTTTCTGAATGTAAAATGTACTCTATTCAAGTTGAATGTGCCAGTGATGCTGCCGGGCCGTGGTTGGAAGTACAGCAGACAAATATACAGGTTGGCGAGGCTACAAACAACTTCAACGTAAAGTATGTGCGTTTTCTTGCGAGTGACTGCAAAAAGCTGAGGATTTACCTTTGGATAAACAGTTCACTTTCCTGTCAAAGAATTGTTATTCAGCCATATCAATTTCTGTGGCAGTCTAATAAACCACACTTTTCAATTCTACTGATGAATATTTTATTTTAATATATTGGTATTCAATTTGAGTGCGTTTCATGAGGATATTGTTCACTGGTAGTTTCTTGAACGCGTACAAAATGCACATTGAGAAATAAAAAAAAATGAAAAAAAAAATTTCCCTACCTACCTACCCTATTTTTGAAAACCATGTAATCGGAACAGCACATATTTTTTTTTTTGGCCTTAGCTCATTACAATGACTTCAGATTCAGTAGATATTGCTATTGCATCATTGATTATAACCTTGTTTTATATCAGTTGCTGCGAACGTCTTGAAAATATAATCAGATTTCGTATGATATTACAAAATTACAATTATTGATATTATTACAATTATTGATATTATTAATTATGATATATGTAAACTTAATTAAAAAGTGGAGTCAGTGTCAATCATTAAATAGTAACAATTCCAGTATTCATTGAGAAAAACTGACAAGCCGATTACAATTTGCGTGTTCTCCTTCGTTCATTTGCCAAAGAGATAAAGCACTCACCTACGCATCGTGGTATGTGGTCAAATTCCCCGTTATCACAAGTCGCTTGTGTTCGCCCCACAATCGAGTAACCAGACTTACATCTGAACGTGATCACATTCCCAGACGTGATGTATTCTCTATCATCCGGAAAACCATTCACAATGTCGATAATGTCGATGAATGCCGGACGGGTACAACTTTCTGTAGTGAAGTGTAACGGAGGGTCACTAAACATTGCGAGGTACGGTATATATAGACATGTCTGTTTAATCGTATCAGATTCTTTGTCGGTTTCAAATCGGTCTACCATCCCTGAAATTGTTTTGGCGACGAGTCTTAGGCACGGAAGTAGTTCATGAGAAAGTGAGTAAAACTGGTACTGGTACAAACACTGAATTTTGCTCATAAACGACATCTTAGTTGTTTCAACGTAACGTGCACGGTTGCTGTCAACAAATAAGTAAGCATCGCCTTAAGGTGGGTGAGCCAAGCTCCGCAAGCACAGATATTCGTCCTCACAAACTTTACAATACTTTTTGTCTATCACATGAGGGGGCCCATCTCAAAACTTATTGAAGAAATAAAGTTTCGCCTGCTTACTCTTCCGAAATAGAAAATACAACACGGATATATAACAAGGATTGGCGGCCATTTTGAATTTCAAGTGTTGTAAACTGTTGGGTAATATGTTTCCCAGGTATGAAATTTTGAATGGTGCCCAATTCTTTATTATAGAGGGATAAATTTTTCTAGAGGAAAATTCTGGAAAAGCTTAATTCTTTCCATTTCCTGGCGAGAACTGCCTTAGAAAAAAATGAATTCTGAAGCCGATACCATCGGCTATTCGGTATCACATACCTTTACATCTTGACGTCACTCCAGGTTGATAGTTTACATAATTACCGTCCAGGCAGACTATGGTTCCTATGCCTTCTAAGCTGTACCCCTTGTTACACAGGACTTGGACCATGCCGCCGACGCCATTAACGGGAAAATCCGCTTCGAACCTACCATTTGGTATTGGGTCCGGCTCAAAGCATTTCGCTGTCGGGACATAAATGATTTAGTAAGTGACTTTGGGATGATTAAAGAAAAATGTTGGCTGCGAAAGGCATGTTTCAATGTAAGGTGTAGATTAATCTTCTCAATACAGTTGCAGTTACATGTATTTCGTATAAAATTTCTTAGTTCGACAGAAACGGAATAAAGCTTTAATTTTATGTGCGCGCCATAGTATACATCTTGCTTACACAACGCGTATACATTGAAGCAGAATATTCACAGGTAATCTTTGACTCAACCATTATTGTCAAGATACCAACATTACTAGCCGCGCCTACCTACCTAGGCCTATACCTACCTGTCTACCTATCTACCTACTTACCTACATAAATACATACTTACCAACCTACACACATATATATATACATGCAGACATACATGCAGACATACATACATATTGATAGTAGACAGCAGACAGACAGATCTTTCGAGATGACACTAAATCAACCGATGCTCGTGATAAATCCTACAACCAATTTAGAAACTCTTTGACAGAGAGACAGAGAGAGACACACACACATATAGAATATATATATATATATATAATATATATATATATATATATTATATATATATATATATATATATATATATATATATATATATATATATACGAAAATGGATTGCTTGTCAATGCAGGCAAAGTATCGTGCTCGATGCATTTCTGCAGGGCGGTAATACTGAGAATCTAGGAACTTGTAGTTGTCACTCTACAGGCTGTTTCGTGCGCTAAGCAATCATCAGGAGTGAGGATTGGCGGGAATGGGACTGTTTATATTGTGTTGCAGGTGAGTATGGATATTCAAATAAGCAGTTGTGGCCAATGGCAAGTCAGTTATTAATGAGGAGGAATTTGCTGCGGTGTCTGCATTTTGAGAGGAATTCTGATCGTTTGTTGAGGGTTGATTTGCTGTCTGAATAAATTATATGGAGTTTTTCTGCTATGCAAAGGTTGCAGCGTTTGGTTTTATTTGAATCGAGGAGGGAGCTCTGTCGATAATTGACCATTTGATATCGTAGTTTCTGTTGTTGTCTTTGGGTTTCCATATGAATTTTGAGAATTCTGTGCTATTTCTGTGCTTGGGTGTTTTGAATGTATACTTGTGATACGTGTATCTTTGTTTGAAGGTTGAGTCCGTGAGTCCAATTTAGTGTTTCTGATCGTTGTTTGTGGTGACAGTGGCTTTGTATATTACTGAAGAGGTGAGGCAGCTTCCTGAAAGTGGACAATCGTCTTTTTTGCGGCAGTTACACAACTTCTCTTGTTCCCTGTCTTTATGTAGTATTTGGTTGTTGTGGGCTTTGATTATGCTGCCCGTATTCCTGGAGCAACTGTAGCTTACTTTTACGTTGTTTTTGTTGAAGAGCTTGTGTAGACGGTGGCCCTCTGGAAAGTGGGTCTTAATCAAGTTCAGGAATGTTCTGCCGGTGTTGGTTTTCACTGCCTTGTTGAACGGGGGAGCCCCACAGTGGTAAGTCAGAAAAGAATGATAAAAACTGAGATTCACAAAAATCATCTGTCCCAGGGGTGTCTTCTACCTTAAAGCAGAGATACTTTGGTTGGGGAGCAAATTCACGTGACTGTTAAAGTGACTTTAATGCTTTGCACTCCTTTGAAACTTGTGTTCAATTAATGCATTTGGTTTGAAATGAAGATGATCTTTAAATGTTGCTATGTTTTGTACATGTTTACTTAGTGAAAACTTACAGTAATCAAATGAGAAATATCTCTAGGGGGCGGGCTTTTGATTCCTAGAAAAATGTAGAAAAGCAACTTTGAATTTTGATTTGGCCGTTGCATGCGTTCTTCAATCATAGCTTAAATTGCTTCACCGTATACTGATGTTCATACAGATCTACAGAGCAGCCATTATCTCATTACAGATGATGTTAGAATATCATCGTTTTTTCTGTCATTTTGAAATGTGAACAAGCATTCGCCGAGAACTGTTTTAGAGTTTCTTGGATACGGAACAATATTATATATCTCTCTCAGATTACAACAATCAGAAAGTACGCGATTTCCAGCTACCTATCTGCTATTGGCTAAAGTACTAAAATTTATCAACAAGCGGGAACATGCATTATGTAGTTCCTGTATATTCTGCGGCTAATCTTAGTGTGTCACAGGAAAAAAATTAACATCAGAGAATAAGAGTCGATTTTCATTCTTTGTTTTTAAGGGCGATTTTCGTATGAATGAAAATGTGAACATAATGGTTAGCATCCAGTCCAACTTTTGTTTTCCTCGAGGCCTGCCATAGTAAAAGAAATGAACCCTGACGACGGCTCAGAGCGGTCCCTGTAATATTAGCCTTTAGGCCATTTAAAGAAAATTCTTTGTTTGTCGTCCTTTGATTTTTGAAAAACTTACCAGCTCCGAGTGAATTGGACTCGATGAAAGGTCAAATGAAACAGACAATTTATTGTTTAAAGGGATACAACAAGGAGGTAACGAAACTTGGGACCAATCCGAGAGAAAGGTCAAGTAATTTATCACTGAGAAACTCGGTATTGATGGCGAAAGTATTGAGTTTGACCGAGTACATCGCCTTACTAACGCACCTTCCCACCCATAACTGATTATAGCTAAATTTTCCCGGTATCAACAGCGACGGAAAGTTTATGAGGCCGTCAAGTTTCTGAGAGATACTGAATATAACTTGATTGAAGACTTCACGCGCAGAGTTAGAGATACTAGACTGAAGCTCGGAATTCATCTACAAGCGGCAAGAGCTCAGGGGAAGAGAGCATTCTTCTCTTATGATAAGTTGAAAATTGATGACGAAACTTTTGTCTACGACAGTGTTCAAGACGATATACGCGCCCTGTCCCAAGGCTACAACAGAAGACAGGATGAAGGCCAAGGTCGTGCTTCAGATACAAGCACTCGCGACATGAATAACGCTACATCTACGCAAAGTCTTCCAGATTTTAATATCGGAACAGACTTTTCTCAACTACATTGTGTATTTTGGTACATTCATCGCTTGTCATCAAAAATCGTGATTTGGATTTCATTTCTTACATATAGGATTTTGACATAATATTTCTAACAATAACATGGATAACTAACAGTTCACTTCACGTCATTGATGGTTTCAAATCATTAGAAAAGCTAAATTTAAGAAATCTAAATATGGTAGAAATCCAGGTGGGATTAATGTTTTCTATAAATATTCACTTTCTTTACGATTCAACCGAATAGTTCGTACTTCGGACAATATTATCTGGGTTTCCTGCTACAATTGTAATTCTGACGAGATTCCAAATTGTACAATTTTTTGTGTAGATCATGACCATAGGGTAGTCAGTAGTCATTAATGATAATAACGAAATATGAAAAAATATTATGAAAAATATGAAAATTATTTTCGTTGTTATTATTTTCATCATAAACATCATCATCATCATTATGAAGCAACATATTGGCAATGTTGAATTCTTACCAAAGTTCGCCAGCCAAGTGAAAAGTATTCTATCTACATACACTCAAGGGTTGCAAGTTGCTCCATCCTCAAATCCGTATACGTCAACTTTACTTGCCAAAAATATTACAAAATCAACATTTGAACGGCGAGATTTCAACCTGAGGCAAGCTGTCATTTTCATATTACAGTATTCTGGGCCATACTTTACCTCGTAACTTTCGCAAAACAAGAAAATTGGTGATTTTCGAGAGGCATTCTGCCTTTGTACGTGGTATATTCCTGTTGCAACTCGTCTGGGTACCAACGTCAGTGAGCATTTGAATCTGACTAATCACATAGCTTGTATCCAACGCATATACACTCACGGTTTGTGTGTCCCAAATGTTTTGTCCTCACAGCTCATTGCAAACTTGTCGTACACGACGTAAGCATGGTCATGACTTACCAGAATCTGGTGCGCAAAGATCGGTAATAAGTCATTAATGGGTAACATTTTCAATCTGTGGTCACAGCACTTTCGTGTATCCGTTAAACCGAAGCGTAGGAAAAATGTTGAAACTTTGCGGAAATTTAGTCGATATATATTCTATGCAGAAAAGCTCACGGAAGAATCTGTCAGAAACGTGCCAGTATAAATTTATTTGTTTACTGTATATATTTACTTGTTTGGATTGTTTATTTTGTACTGTATGCTAACGATCTGTTTTTGTATTTTGTAATTATTTTGTATGTATTATTGCCGGAGGCCACAAACATTGAAATAAACAATAAATATAAATGTACTTTGCTTGAAGTGAAAGGAAAAAAGTGACTGTGTACAAAAATGTTGAGTTTTGGATTTCACCTATAATGTTGATTACCTATACATGTTAGTCTATGAGAAAACTATGAACAAGTATTTTCCAATATAAAACTGTAGCTGGCAATATCTGTCCATTCAAAGACGTTTGATAACTGATATAAATGTACCTGATTAGTATAGAGTGTTTACAATTGCACGTATATACAAGAAATTTGATTTTCGAATTTTGCCAAAAATATTGATCCACTATACATGGGAGTCTATGACAAAACTGCGAATAATTTTTCCCAATCTAAAACTTCCAATATTTGTGCATATACGGACCCTGAATAATAGGCATAATTGTACTTGTTAGAAGAGGGTGGTTACATGTGCATATGTGTACAAGAAATTGATTTCAGGATTTCCCTGAAAATGTTGATCCACTATACATTGTAGTCTATAGAAACTATAGATAATTTTTACTCCACAAAACTAGTCAAATCTGTGTATTATTGTATGCTTGATTATTGATATTAATGCACTTGATTAGAAGAGGGTGATTACAAGTCTATGTGTCAGCACGATATTTGATTTTGGAATTTCACCGAAATGTTGATCCACTATACATTGTAGCCTGTGAGGAAAGCATCAATAATTTTGTTCAATTAAAAACTAGGTTAATCTGTGTATTTAAAGACGTTTCATAATTCATATTTATGTACTTGATTAGACTAAGGTGGTTTCAAGTGCATATGTGCGCAAAAAAATTGATTTTGTAATTTCATTGAAAATGTTGATTCTCTATACATTGTAGGCTATGAGAGAACTACGAATAACACATAGATTATCATCTCCAAAATTGTTATTCAAAAGTTGTTTGAAATGAAGCTTCCAGTTGTTATTGATGACATTATACACTATTCTAAATAGTTTGTATTCTGTCAAAGTCATCAAAACTAAAAATGTACATACGGCGGCACAGACGTTTGACACTGACAGAGACCCAGTGTACTGTCAAAGGGAGAACGTTATCAAATAAGTTATCTCAGAAATTGTTATAGAAAAGCTAGAGTTGAAATTTTTAGTCTTCATAGAGGACAGTTTTGCACAACAAGTAGAGAAAAAGACAAATGTATTCTCCTTTCTATTCTCATTCGCATACTTTACTCTATATTTGCATATCTGACTTTACATTTCAATGTCACAGTAAATTTGCATACAGAGATGAAACCACAGTGACATTTTTGTCAGACTAGATATATGTGTCAACAAATATTATTGTAAACGGTCTCTTCGCCAGTATATGGCTGTTACATTGAAATAAATTCGCATTATTGGAGAATTGGTTGGACAGTTATTCTTCTTCGCAACATATTTTGGTAGCAGAGCATGGTTTGAAGAAAGGCAGTTATGGACGAAGAACAAGAAGTTGGCCATCAGTCTGAAGCGGAAGAAGTGGAGCAGTCTGAAGATGCTGAAGGTCTGGAAGAACAGTTGGAGGAGCTGAAGCAAGCCAAGGCGAAGAGCAAGGCAGCGTTTACCAAGCTCAGACACCAGCTACTACGTCTCCTGGAAGAAGATGAGGAGGAAGAATTACCAAGCCAAAGACAGGTCAGAGATATTTGCATTATGGCAAAATTATCAGACTTGTATTCGCGACGAAAAGCCAAGCAGAATATACAGAATATACAAAAGGTCAGTCAAGAAATGGACAAACTAGAAAATGAGTATACAGAAGCACAGAATCAGGCACAAGATTATATACATGCGAGAAAAGATGCAACGTCAAGTACAGGGTCAGGAGTGCCTACTAATATTAGACTCCGTCAACAAAAAGAAAGAAAAGCACGCCACGAAGTTGAAAAGATCCTCGAAGAAGTGAATAAAAAGGAAAAAGAGAGAATAACTATGAAAAAGGAATTGGAAGAGGAAAATGAACGTCGACAATATGAATGGGATAAACAGATGCAACATGAACATGAGCGTCTTCAAGCAGCTGAACGGAATTTACAGAAACGATTCCAAGAACTTGAGAATGAAGTTGATTTGGAACTTAGACTGAGACAACAAGCACCGCCACAATTACAGATTGATCCTTGCAGTGCACCTGATGTCCATGCAACTACCACGCCAGACACTATACCACAACAGGGTACAGTTGAGGACACAAGGTCAGGACAAGGTATGTTAACCTCTTCGAATGCCGATACAAATCAAGTATCAAACTCTGTTGCCATTGGTCAAGATTTGTGGAAACAGTTGAAAAGAGTCTCAATTCCAACATTCTCGGGTGACAAGAGACTTTTACGAAAGTTGGAAAGCAGCCTCTAATGCATGTATAGACCAGTCCCCTGCAACTCCAGAATATAAACTTCTTCAGCTGCGTCAATACTTGTCCGGGGAAGCTCTCAAAGTAATTGAAAATTTGGGTCATTCCGCAATTGCCTATGAAGCAGCTAAAGAGAGATTTGAACGGAAATACGGTGGAAAGCGTCGTCAAATAGCACTGTACTTGAGGAACTTGACAATTTTAAACCTATCAGAACTGGATATAGCAGAGATATTAAATGTTTTGCGGACTTGCTGGATATTGCTGTAGTCAACCTCAAGGAATCTGGACGAAATGACGAACTGGGAAATGGCTCCCTGTATACAAAGCTACAAAAGAAAATGACTGAATTGATGCTGACACATTATCATCGCTGGATCTTTGAGAAAAACAAGGTGGAATCAGTTGAAACACTCAGAGTTTAGATCATACAGGAAGCTGATTTCCAAACTATTGCAAGTGAAACTGTTCAAGGACTTACAAGGACAAATACGAAAATAGACAGAAGGGCCAGGTCAACCAATCCACGAACATATTTTGGAAGTTCTGGAAACCAGAAACCTGTTCCGAGTGGAGCTATCGTTCCTGCAAAGTATGTGGTGGTAAGCATGGAGTATGGAGTTGTGATCAGTTCAAGAAAATGGGCGTACCCAAAGATGGGATGCTGCAAAACAATTCAAGTTATGTTATCGCTGTCTTGGAGATGGTCACCGAGGTCAACATTGCACCAGAACTAGGATATGTGGAACTTATGGTTGCCAAGACACTCATAACAGGTTGCTACACAGAAGGTGGAATCCAGGTAATCAAAAGTCAATAAACAAGGGCATTGCTTCACAATCACAGCTCAATGTGCATGACAATAACAGTGACATTGCTGATAGTGTCAGAGATCTATCTGCATGTTCCACTGAGGGGGAGCAACGAGGTGATGCAGTGAAATCGCACACAGCTACGACAATGATATCAGATTCGTCTGATGTAGAACACATCACCTTGCGGACTGTACCAGTAGTATTGAAACATGGAAATCGTAAACTCAAGGTGAACGCTTAGCGTGATGATGCTAGCACAGGAACATACATTAATGCTGATGTTGCTGACGAGTTGGGATTACAAGGAGATCCTCGCAATATATCTGTCAATGTTCTCAATGGACAAATGAAAGCATTCCAGTCAACTACTGTAGAAGTGGGACTTGAGAGTATTGATAGACGAGTGAATACCAAGATAAGTGCACTGACGACAAATAGAGTAACAGGTGACATGCAGGTCATAGATTGGAACAAGACAGCGGGGAAATGGACACATCTATAAAGGTATAGACTTAAGCTTTCCTCGCCTTGGACGCAGACCTATAGTCGATGTTCTTATTGGCCTTGATTATGCAGATTTGCATTATTTGTATAGAGACGTGAGAGGACAAGCTGGAGAACCTATTGCCAGATTAACTCCATTGGGCTGGACCTGCATCGGCAATCCAAATGGTAATCAAGGACGTACTATTCTGATAAACTTTGTACGCACATATTTCACCCATGGTGAGTCAACTTTGAAGGACATAAATGTGACACTTCGAAAGTTCTGGGAAGTTGAGAATCTCCCAAGTCTGACAGAAACACGGACTATGTCCATCGATGATCAAGCTGCACTCAGAATGGCTGAGAGGTCATTAAAGTAGGAGAATGGTCGCTACTAAGTTGGTATTCCATGGAAAGAAAATGCACCTGAACTGCTCGACAATTATGACATGGCACTGCATCGGTTGCGGGACACACAACAGAGACTGAAAAAGAATCAACAGATTGCAGCAGCCTATTCGGACAATCTACGTCAATATTTTGACAAGGGATACATTTGCAAAATCGATCTGACTGAAGAGAAACCCAAGAAAATATGGTATTTGCCACATTTTCCTGTTGTACGACCTGACAAGGCCACAACGAAGACCAGAATCGTATTTGATGCATCTGCAAGACATCATGGTATCTCCTTAAATGATGTTATATATCAAGGACCCAAAGTACAGCATGATCTGTTTGAAGTATTACTTCGTTTCCAAAGAAATCCAGTAGCCTTGATTTCGGACATTGGAGAAATGTATTTAAGGATAGAAATCCCACCAGACGATCGACCCTGTTATCGATTTCTGTGGAGGGATCTAGAGGAACATAAAGCTCCAGATGAATATGAATTCACAAGAGTTGTACTTAGGGTCAATTGTTCTCCATTTTGATGCAATTTGTAACGCAGACACATGCTAAAGCCCACATAAGTGAACTACCTATGGCAGCAGAGACAGTATTAAAATCAACTTACATGGATGATAGTATGGACTCTGTTAAAACTGACAGTGATGGTATCAGACTATATGGAGAACTATCTGAACTGTGGTCTACGGCAGGGATGCATGCCCGAAAATGGTTGATGTTTTGGCGAAGATACCGACCAAGGACAGAGCATGCGACGTTGACCTGGACAAAGATGGTTTACCTTCTATGAAGACACTAGGAGTGTGGTGGCTAGCTGAGGAAGATGTCTTCTCATTTAAAGTGAACCCTCCAGCGGAAAACTACACAATCACAAAACGTAGTTTCCTAAGCAGAATTTCCACCCTCTTCGACCCAATGGGATTCTTATCGCCATTCACTATCCAAGCTAAAGTACTCCTACAAGAGATCTGGGCTGCAAGACTAGAATCGTATGATTACCTTGACGTTGACTTAATGATCAAAGCCCAGAGATGGTTTGCTGAATTAACTGACTTAGAGAAGATCAGAGTTCCAAGATGCCTACAATTGCCACAAGAAGTTATGTCAGTGAATCTACACACATTTGTTGATGCCTCCCAAGATGCATATGGTGCAGTAACTTATGCAAGATCTACATATGCAAATTATCTGGTTTCCTGTCGTATGGTGGCACACTAACCCTAACCCTAACCAGTGTGTGGGGGTTCTAATCCCGTTTGGATTATAGTAAAAATTTATATTTCTTTAACCTGAGTGGACAGTTCTGCTGGTGGATATTTACTTGTCCCCGAGTCTGTCTGATAGCTCAGTAAAAAGCTTCGTGCTTTTCCGATTACTATATGTGTGTGTGTGTGTGTGTACTGTGTCTGTGTTCGTCTGTTCCATGCACATTGTGTTGCCCGGTCGCGCACAGAATTGTAACATTTAAGTCGGTTACTGTGACCAACTCTTTCGGGTTGGAAGCAGTGGCCGACTGGTTTTGTGTGAGGCTTAGCAGCTAGGCGATGTTGCTGTCAGTGTGTGGGGGTTCGAATCCCGTTTGGATTATAGTAAAAAATTATATTTATATTACATGTACAAGTATTCCTCGCCTGGAATTAATGAGTGCCATTTTGGGACTACGATTGACTTAGACCATTTCTGAAGTGCTTGAAATAATGATGAATCAAGTAGTATTCTGGTCAGACAGTATGACTGTTCTGTGGTGGATAAGGAACCGATGCCGGAAGTTCAAGCCCTTTGTAGCAAACAGAGTTGGTGAAGTCCAAACCTCTACTAATCCAGAACAGTGGAGATATGTACCCACAAAAGAAAACGCTGCAGATTTAGTTACTAGAGGGGTGACTGCTGTCGATTTGGCTGATAAAGATCTCTGGTGGAAAGGTCCAGGATTTCTTGCAAAATCAACATCTGATTGGCCGAAAAACCCTATAACAAAAGGCAACGAGGTTACAGACATTGAAATGAAGAGAGAGAGTAGTAATCGACAAGTGACTTTCATTTCAAAGAAAGACCCAAGAATCAGCCATTGTTCCATACTAAGAGAATGTGAGCAGCAAGTACAAACAGCAATGGTTACGACCCAAACAGAGTCTACGTCACATTGCTTGAATCCTGTGCGTTTTTCAAGTTGGACAACACTGAAGAGAATTCAAGCTTGGGTCTGTCGATTTTTGGACAATTTTTGTAAATTGCCAAAAGAAGAGAGAACAAAGGGCGAATTACTTCCAGAAGAAATAGAAGAAGCAGAGATTATGATAATCAAGACCATGCAGGCTGAATCATTTCCCGAGGAGTATTCAGCACTTGTTGGTAAAAAGGAATTGCCAAAGAAGAGCAAGTTGCTTGGATTACGACCAAGACTTGATGAAGATGGTTTAATGAGATGTGATGGGCGGCTAAGATATGCAGATTACCTACCATATGATGTCCGCTATCTAGTCATTCTACCACAGAGGAACTGGGTCACCAAACAAATAGTCAAACACTATCATGAGCAGGGAAAACATGTAGCCTGGACAAATCACACTCTATCTGCTTTGTCAACAAGATTTTGGATCATAGCAGGACGAGGGAAAATCCGCTAGTGGGAGAAAGAGTGTGCCGAATGCAGACGACAAAAAGCGAAATCTGCAAGTCAGGTGATGGCTCCACTGCCTAACATTCGACTGAAGATGCCCCTGCGTGCATTTTCTGATGTAGCAGTTGATTATGCAGGCCCATTCATCACCATCCAAGGCAGAGGTAAACAAAGAACAAAGCGCTACTTCTGTTTGTTCACTTGCTTGGCCACCAGAGCTGTTTATTTGGAAGTTGCATATGGGCTTGACACAGACTCATTCTTGAATGCTTTTTACAGAATGGTCAACCGTCGAGGTCTTCCAAAGTAAGTTCTTTCCGACAATGGTAGCAATTTCCTAGCAGCTGATAAGGAACTCAGAGAATTGGTCAAACAACTGGACAAGGATCAACTCAAGGGGTCCACTGCAAATCAAGGAATAAAGTGGCATTTTAATCCTCCCTTAGCTGCTCACTTTGGTTGAGTTCATGAATCTATGATCAAAGCAGCTAAAAGAGCGATCTACGCCATACTAACAAATGCTTACATAACTGACGAGGAACTTCTAACGGCTGTGACAGGAGCAGAAACACTTATCAATTCACGGCCTATCACCTACCAGTCTGCAAATCCCGATGATGTAACTCCTCTGACACCAAACCATTTTCTTCATGGACAAATTGGTGGAGAATTTGCCGCAGCGTCTGTCGACACTACTGACTACAGTCCCAGAAAAAGGTGGAGGAGAGTTCAAGAATTAATGCGACACTTTTGGAAACGCTGGCTGCGAGAATGGCTACCCAGTCTAAATATCCGGAAAAAATAGTTCACACCACAGAGAGACCTACAAATAGATGACATTTTCCTGGTGATTTCTTCAAATACACAGCGTGGATATTGGCCCTTGGGAATAGTCACCGAAGTACACCCTGGTCGTGACGGACATGTGCGTGTGGTTACAGTGAAAGTTGGAAAGAGTAAATTTCTGCGCCCTGTAACAAAGGTGTGCCCTCTCGAATTTTGAGTGTAAGGACACTAAAATAGACATTTGAAAGACTTTCGAATTCGGACCTTTCAGAATGAAATTTCTACTTTGCAGTATACGCCATTCAGTGACAATTGCCTTTACTATTGGATATTTTGACTTAAAATGTAATTTCCTTAAAGTAAAAAAGTACAGTATCTATTAGAGAATCAATATGTTACACATACTGATTGAGGGGGAGAATGGAGAAAAGGACAATTGTATTCTCCTTTCTATTCTCATTTGCATACTTTACTCTTTATTTGCATATCTGACAAATATAGAGTAAAGTATGCATTTCAATGTCACTCTAAATTTGCATACAGAGATGAAACCACAGTGAAAGTTTTGTCAGACTAGATATATGTGTCAACAAATATTATTGTAAACGGTCTCTTCGCCAGTATATGGCTGTTACACTAAAATGAATTCGTATTATTGGACAATTGGTTGGACAGTTGTTCTTCTTCGCAACAACAAGGGTTGGGTAATTAGAAATCATGACAATCTACATCTTTTGCCTCAAGGTGGCAGCTTGGATCATCAATAAATTGTTTAATATACCCTAAAACATTCGCCAGAAGGGCGCGCTGAAATGGATGTGGCAGGAAATGAAAGTGACAGGAGGTATTTGAAAAGAATGTCAATTTTTTTTCAGATTCCCCCTGGCATGTTGTAATTTTCTCAAGACCCCCCCCCCCGAAATCTCCCGCTGCAACCCCCTCTAGATGTGTTAATGAATGCAGCCTATTTAACAAATCTCTCGTGTTCTTTTCACTCGGAATGAAATGAAATCTAAAGCCGATACCGTCGAATATTCGGTACCACATACCTTTACATTTTGACGTCACTCCAGGTTGATAGTTGACGTAACTACCGTTTGTGCAGGTTATGGTGTCTGCGCCTGCCAGGCTGAACCCCTCGTTACACAGGACTTTGACAGTGCCATTTACACCGCTAACGGGGAAATCCGCCTCGTATCGGCCGTTTGGTATTGGCTCCGGCTCAAAGCATTTCACAGTCGGGACACAAATGATTGTGGAAGTGACTTTGGGATCATTAACAAAGAAAAACTGTTACCAGCGAAAAACATGTTCATATACAAAGTATTAATTAATTTTACTGGTACATGTATGATATGTGTAAAACTTCTTTAATAGTTTGACAGATACGGAAAAAATCCTTTAATTTTCTGTGCGCACCTAAACAGCGGTATCTTGCTTATATTATGTGTACACATTAAAGCAAAATTTTCACAGGTTTGAAAAGAACATTTTGCCAATTATCAATAAAGCCATCAGTATTGTTCAGATACCAACATTATTAACTACGCCCACCTACCTGCCTACCTAACTATACCTACCTGTCCACCTGGCTACCCATCTAGATAACTATCTATACCTACCTACATACCTAGCTACCTACCTACCTACCTACCTAACAACCGACCTACCTACCGACCTACCTACCAACCGACCTACCTACCGACCTACCTGTATCTCTCTTGCACATCATGAGTGCTGTGGTTTCGTTCAGGGCCATGTTGAAGATGTACACTTCGTCGATTAGTCCGTAGAAGTACTGTGTAAGTGTGACCTCGCCTGTTTGGCCAATGCGGAGCGGTGAGTGACCTACAAGTGGCCTCATACTCTCCATACAACAGTTGGAAAATCTGTTTTGCTTTTCCCCGTCGAAATAAAGGTTGAACTCCGTGCCGTCATACGTATACAGGGCATGGTGCCAATGGTTCGACGTCGCTGCTATGTCAACGTAGTCCCGATCGTCCTCCCCCGGAGTAGCAACTCCGGCGTACAGGACCTGGTTTTCGGTGCCCGACAAGACCAGCTCGCTGCCTTTAACATCGCCATAACCTTGAAGAGAAACCAGTCCCTGCTTCCGCAAAACATTGTTCGTCTGCTTGAACCATAGACTGACTGAAAAGTTGTTGTTGGTCAGGAATTCTGTCTGCACTTCCACTCGCCCATCCCCTGTGAACCACGCCGCGCTGCCAGACACGCCCATGTTCTCTGCAAACGACACCGTTTGCACTTGCGCCCCGTCACGTCCATTGCTGCTGGCATCTCGAAAGTCGTTCTCAAAGGGGAAGTACACTGCTATGTACTCGGACAACAAATCTGAAAGTACACATGATATAAAAAGGATCATGTTCAGCCCTCTGTGATTTGTTACGGTGGTTCCGAAAACAAATATTAAACAATATTATTTCCCCCTCTTGCGCCTACCTTTGAAACGGATAACTTTAGGCATTTCGTCTGAGTAGAAAGTCCCGGTGTTGATAAAGGAAAACGATGAGTGGTTCTTTGTGAAACATTAATTCTAAATTTAAACAATTACGACCTCAAAAACATATCAATTTTTCTGTCAAATCTGAAAAATGTAGGGTTAAACAGGTTACGAATAATTTTCTGCAAAACGCAAACAAGCACAGAAAGTTTAAACATTTACGTTCTCGACGCTCTCGGAAAGTGTACATTTCCTCTCCAATATGGAAATGTACGGTTAAAAAAGAAAATTATTTTTTTTCTGGTAACCAAAAACAGGCACCGATCGAATACATCGTATTTCTATCCAGCGAACACATTTCGCTAGAAGTCCAAATGTTTGTCAGTTTCTGTCTATATATATGATAGAGCGTAACGTGAGTGAGCATTTTCCAATTTAATACTTGTTCTTTTTGTTGCAGTTTATGCTGAAAGATCCATCGCTCGAGGGAGAGCATAGAGGGCGCCCGTGAGCGACGGATCTTTTCTAACTCGCTGATTTCAGTATTTACCTTCACAGACTGGCATCTGCCCGCTCCACTGGCCGTCTCTGCAGAACACTTTGTAATCGTCGCTTGGTGTAAACCCTGCCTTGCACTTGACGATGGCGACACCACGGTTGACATTTGAACCCGTTATTCTGGCGTTCGGCAGAGCTGTCATGTCACAGTTGGCTGAAAGGAGAAAGTGTATTTATATTAAGGGAATCTTCAGTAATAACAGGGGGTGGGCCGGGGAATTCCACTCACACTTGTACCGTAATATGTGACCCTCCCCTATCCCCCTGTATAAAATATGACCCTCCCCATCGTCCGACATTCTAAAACTTAACCGTCACCCAGCAAACGCAGTATTCTCCTCAGGAATAATAACGGTATGAGCTAATTTACATAACAATTGGCTTAAATGTTTTGTTAGTTAGGGACAAATTATAGAAAAGGCTGGTGTTTTTGGAATGATAGTCGCAATTTATCACGCAAGCATTTTCTAAGAGATATTGTATTTCATACATTTGAGGAAGGGTCACCATAATTTGTGCGACTATAAGAAGGCAAGATGTGGCTGATATAGTGCTTCATCCAAAAATATCAAATCATAATACATGGAGTCTGTATCAGGCAAATTATTGACAATTTTACCCAAAAAAAACCACATGAAAATAGGTAAATCTGTGCATTTATGTGCGCTTAATTATTGATATTAATGTTCTGAATTAGACTAAAGTGGTTATAAGTCCATGGTTGTGCAGAAATGTGATTTTTGAATTTCACTGAAATTTTGATTCACTGTACATGGTAGTCTATTTCCAAAATAAAACTAACAATATATTTGCATTTATGTACATTTCATAATTGATATACACTTTTCCGCCCATTGCATACGTTTTTGTCTCTTTCTTTCATCAGTTATACCTGTTCAAGGTGTTTAATGTAGGATACCACTGCATCTTTGCTTGTAAAACTTGTGGATAATGTGTACGTTTTTATAGGAATTGGCATATTTCCTAATCAGGAAATATCACACAGACAATCAAAGGTTTGGCCATAAAATCAGCTTCTGTCAAAAGTGACCCTCCCCTAAGATAAGTTTATAAAACGTGACCCCCCCTTGAACAGTTTTCTAAAAAGTGACCCTCCCCAATTCCCCCGGCCCACCACTCCTGTAATTACTGAAGGCTCCCTAATGTTTCTAGTTGCTGAGCAGATTGTTAACAACAGTTAAAAAGAGCACTTCACGGAGGAATTTCGCATTCGACGAAGTCTATTTCTTAGTAAAATACCTTCACAAAATAGACCAAGAAGAACCATCAATAATCAAAATAAGAGCGTAACTAAAGCCACTCACTGAGTAGGGCAGATAGTTTTGCATTTTCAAAAAGTATTGTGCATGAATTCTTTCCAGCAACATCTCGCGGTTTAACTGCGGTTGAGGCCGTATAAGGTATGCAAGGCCCTGTATCACCTACACATTTTAAATTCCAGGAATCTATTTCAGCAATTTACTGAGAATGGGGACCTTTACATCAAAATATTATCTTTGGATTTCCAGATTTCCAAGCTTTCGTTTAGGTGAAGGTAGCTTGAGCGAAAACGTGATGGGTTTTCTTTTATGCAATGGTGCCTGGAATAGCTCAGCTATTAGAGAGTAACAAGTGACTTTGCAGCCGTTTTATATGGTTTACAATTTGTTGAAACCGCAATAAGCTCATTATCATGACTTCAGATTACTGCTATGTGCAAGTCAACGAGGATAACAGTGTGCCTTTAAACCTTCAGAACTTTATGATACACATTATAGATACTTTGTTTCAAAATGTTCTTGAACACTATAAACAAACACCAGACACACATCTGTGCATGTTGTGTTTATCTAATTGCCTCTGTGTAATACTGAAAATGGTTGTAATTGGCTCTTATCATGGTGTACATTACTCCAAAAGTCGTTGAATAACACACTGAGTGAACGTACTAAGGAAGTTTACTCTCTTGAAGACTTCAAAGTGGCAAAAATGCGATTGTTTTGCCTATATCACGATTAGGACTAATTTAGGATAATTGCATGGTGAAGTCTTGTCTGTTTTATCTGCAAATATAAGCTCATCTGCGTTTCTTTTCAGGTTACACACTTGTTTTCATGAGATATTTGTAATATCTCAACATTCAGCTATAGGGCACCTAACACTTTTGAGAAATTTGAAAAATATGAAAATCCAGTTATCCCAAATTATTCCAATCGTGTTCTTTATGGGTTACCTGAATAGTTTACTTGTAAAACTATATTTGGAAAGATCATAGACAACTGGTCAATTCGGGTAAATTGTTGCTGCAAATCTTGTTACATTCGTGCATTCTGCAAACATTGTTACAAGTTTATCACACAAGCTTATGATGTTAATATGAGCCAGAATTGAATGTTTACAGGTTGATGGATGAATGGAGACTACAGGCAACATCGTAGACGGAGTAAACCAATGAAAATCACCAAAGTTTAGAGTGATATTATTCAATGACAAAACAGATAGAAAAACTATTTTCTTACACACAAAAAAGGGAAAATGCCGAAATAATAACAGGTGTACCCAAAATTACACAAATCTACTAGCATTTTACATAAACAGAACACATTCAGCTACACCAAGCATAGTTGATTATTACTGTATTTCAGCAACTTGTACATGTCCATTTTTCAGTCATTTGTAAAATTTTAGTAATAAATTTCTTATGATTACAATTATTTCAGCAACTTTTACATTTCAATTTTTTCATTCATTTGTAAACTGTTTTTAAAAATAAATTACTGTGATTAAAGTTATTTCAACAATTACATTTCAATTTTCAGTCATTTGTAGAATTACAATAACTTACAGTTATTAGAATTATTTCAGCAACTTCTACATTTCAATTTTTCAATTTTTCAGTAACTTTGGCGCGGCATGTACTGTGTGAGTGTTACTGGCATTGAGTCAAAGGTCGTTAACTGTTGTAGCGGGAGGTTCTTTAATATCGGATGTCGCTGAGAAGACAGCTGGACTCGGAAGAGTTAACAATAAACACGTAACTATTTATTAAAAACACTGGAGAGAGGATCCTGAACTCCTCACGTTACATGGAAATTCGGAGAGCAACCAAAAAGTGGAAAACCTCGCTTTCATTTCCCAAAACGGCGGGAAAGGCAACACAGAACATTGTATCAAAGTTAGAATAAACATGAACGTCATTGGCTAATTTTTCAATGTCATGCGTAGAAACAAATCCTGGTTTTCGATGACGATCGCAATGTGATGTCAAACAAGTTTAGAATCCTATTTAAACATCAAGCTATAGCACGCAAAATATGCACCTTATGAAAACACAATAAAAACACTCAACAATCTTAAACTTTCACGACAAACTTTCACGACAAACTGTATGCTGCAATGTTGCATTATTCATGATATCAACAGTGATATTTTGGAATGACCGAATTTTTCCGTAACAAAATGCCATTTTCCGTCAAGGTTAATTTACTGCCCCGAATTTGTCGTTCCACTCCAAAAAAAACATAATAACCGAAGTATTAGAAATTGTTGCGTAGAAACGATACTATAATTTCCTGTGAGGACCCCGGTAGAAAATGTTGAGTGTGATTCATTCAGTGTGTGTGTGTAATGTACACCATGATAAGAGGGATTGTTAGCTAAAGACGTGAGGAAATTCATTTTCTCCGTAGCCTATAGACCCTATTCGTGGCTTACGGCCTCCGTGCCTCCGACCCCACTCCGGATTGGGGTCGGAGGCACGGAGGCAGTAAGCGACGAATAGGGTCTAGGCTACTTCCTCCGGCGCACACGGTGAGGAATTTGCCACGCTAGGGAAAAAAATATCAAACACGCTGGCTATTTTGCTCTCCTGTTCGCGAGGACAAAAGCTCACGAAAACTCGACTGCACACGAAAGTAAACAAGCTGAGCAAACAGCCTCGAATGAAATTTTTCTCAGCTAATTTCTCTCGTGTGTGGCACGCTTTAGATATTACAAAATTACAAATTATTGCTTTTTTACTACTTATAAAATTCAATAATACAGAAAAGCCGTGAATTTGACGCATCGTACATTTGAATGTCTACTACATGTTAAAGCGTTTTTCCACACGATAATATGAAGCTGATGTGATAATACATAAATTTGTTGGGTTGTTTTCGTCAATTTATTGCGACATCAATCAAAAGACGCCCCATACTATAAAATTGAAACCAAATCAGGAAGGCCTTAACGCCGGAGAGTTATGTAAATTTGAACAATGCACAGTAGAATCAACGTCAATCATTAAAAAGTGACAATGCCAGTATTCATGGAGAAAAACTGACCGGCCGAATACAATATGCGTGTTCTCCTTCGTTAATCTGCCAAAGAGTTTGAATACTCACCTACACTGTAAGGTTAAGTGTTAAAGGATAGAACACCAATTAAACGCCTTTTTGTAACACTTTTTGAACGCGTCTAGACGTTCAGAAATTTAACACTACGTGTTCAACCAACGTTCAATTTTTGAACACACGTGTGCAGATTTTGAGCGCTACGTGTTCATCAGACATATTGAACACCATGGTGTTCCATATCTGAACACACGTTGCACAGGAAATGTGTTCAAAAAATTGAACGATTTTACGCGTTCAAAGGGCTGTAGGCCCCTAACACTTTTTGAACGCATGGACGCCGTTCAACAATAAGTATGTTAAAAGCTAGAACACATGATGCGCGCTTGTTGAACACCTTTAATTTTGGACGTTCACGGGATGTTCAAGCCTTGAAATAACATTACAGACCATTGATATCCAGAAAAATTATTTTATTCTAAAAATACACGAAACATTTCTAGAGTAAAATACAATAATTTACTGTAAAATGGGCAAATAAACATTGCAACTTTGTATGTAAAGTTTGTCAGAGGAAAAAACCCTCAGTGTTAACACCTTCCCATCAAAAACATAAGCAATAAAGACCACCATATTGTGGATTACGTTTTATGTTTATACTTGTTTAAAATGTACAAAAATCATCTGAAAAAGCTCAAAATTTGGAATACTTATTGTCTTGAAAAGACGTATATGTATGAAATGCATACTCCATTTTTGTAAGATGGTTTCTTAAAGACATTTCCTCTTGTATTGACAATTGTAAATTTTGAGGAAAAAAGAAGTTAGTCAAGGCTTCTCTGGCGCACATGGTATATAGTTGTCCACACTAAAATAAACACAACATGACAAGTTGTCAAAGTGTCACAGTAAGGCACAACATGCAGAAAGTTGGGAAAGTTGGTCCTTGGCAGGGTAAAACGTATTTCCTTGTCCAACAAAGTCCTACATAAACAAAAAGGTTTGTTTGTTTGTAATATCTTTAAATAAACCCTGAAATAAATGGGTGAAATTTCAAAAATAAACATATTCGTAAAGACCTTTCAAATTCTGGTGTACCCTGCTACTAATTTTTATACAATTCTTTTTACCAAAAATGGTAAAAATCACCCTTAAAATGAAAAAAAATGAACATTTCATCATAGCTTGAATATATCACATTCTGGTAATCCCTAATGTCTTAAAAATGTCTGAAATGTCTTTAATGTCCTAAAAATACAAAGTTGCAAATTTCTGCATAATTTGAACAATCTGAAAAAGACTATCAGTAGAGATCTATGTCCTAAATATCAAAGCTGTTCGATTAGCAGTTTTGAAAGAGATTTTTCAAAGGTTTTTTGACCAAAAATGACAAAAATTGCCATGAAATATAAAAATTTGAATATTTCATCACAACTAGCACAAATTTGGCTAAGGTCATTTTAGGACATGCTTACCAAATACTGAAGACATCAGTAAAAGAGAAGAAGATTTTTGCCAAAGAATAGCAAAATTAGCCTCAAAAATATAAATTTGCATATTTCATCATAATTTGAACATATCTGATTAGGGTAATCCCTTGGGACCTGTAATCCAAATATGAAAGAATTCGTACAGGCTGTTTTGAAAAAACCTTTGGATGTACAAATTTGGGGGGCAATGCTACACATCCACCTATTTAGCTGACAGCGAAGCTAAAAACCGGTTGGTAAGTACAAGAGACGTGTTGAGCTACAATACAAAATAATCTACGGTTTGGTAGCAGGCTATGATCAACTAAATGTTACAAGGGCATAAGCTTTCAAAGACGTGAAGTCTCCTTCATCAGATGCAAGGGGGAATGAAAAATTGAAGAAGAAAGTGACAGAAAGTTCTGAGTGAAAATTTCAGAAAAATCAGTAACTCAGAGTGGACAATTTTACTCTGAATGGTCTGTCGCTTTCAGCTTTAATTTAAATAAGGGAGACTACACGTCTGTGAAAGCTTATTCTCCGGCAACATTTAATTCATCATAGCATGCTACCAAAGCTTAGATTAATTCAGAACAAAAAATACAGAAATTTATCAAAATTCAGTTACTGACCCTTGGAAGTTTAAATCTACATTAGAGATGAACTGAGGTTCTCAAGTTTGTTTCCAGACAGCAACCTGTACACTCATCTTCTTCATTATCTGTACCACCAGCTTCTTTAACAACTCTTCGATTTTCAGTTAAATCCAACTTTTTACATCCTGCAAAAAATGCAACAATAGGTAATATGGCGAGATGAAACTTTAAATGAAAGACAAGGGGCTGATTAGGTTAAGGAAAAGGGGAGACTTTCATATACAGTGCCTCTCCTCAATACTGTAACAAAATATTTGCTGCTTCTTGTCATCAACTGATTAAAATAAAAAAGCCAAACTCTCATATGCTGAAACAATACATTGTATACTCTACGATGTTTAACTGATGTTTTACATGCGATTGTGTTTACTAAAAGTCATGTGTTAGATGTGATTACGCAGCGATACTATGCAAGGCGTATCGATCGCGCTCAGCTCAAGGCTTATCGCTACCGTTGTGTTGCGATGACCCTTGACCCGAGTGAGATCGATCGATAGGCCATGGCCAAAAGTACCACTGCGTAGTCACAGCTAGTTGTTGGTATAGCAGCCAACTGAAAGAAAAAAGGTTTCTTCACGTAGTTAAGCTATTTCAAGATACAATACAATTAATTTCAAAGGACGATAACATAGATGCTTCAAAAATCTAATACCTTTTACTATTTTGGAGAGGAAACTTACCCTTTCTGGTCTTGCTTCCGCACGATCACGACTTCAGGGTGCGCTTACAAGAAAAATGTCGCAACTTCCGTTTTGATGCATCATGGGATAGGAAAAGACACCAAACTTGAACACCAAGTGTTAAGAGGAGAAGAAAACGTATTCTGAAGTCGAAACCGTCGGATATTCGGTACCACATACCTTCACATTTTGACGTCACTCCAGGTTGATAGTTGATGTAACTACCGTTCGTGCAGGCTATGGTGTGTGCGCCTGAAAGACTGTACCCCTCGTCACACATGAGTTTGACCGTGCCGTCGAAACCGTTAACTGGAAAATTCGCCTCGTACCGACCATTTGGTAATGGCTCCGGCTCAAAACAGTGCGCTGTCGGGACATAAATGATTGAGGAGGTTACTTTCGGATTGTTAACAAAGAAAAATGTCAGCTGCGAAACGCATGTTCAAATGTAAGATATAAATTTATCTTCTCATTACAGTTGCAGGTACATGTATTTCATGTATAAAATGTCCTAGTTGAACAGAAAGGGAATAAAGATTTAATATTTTGTGCGCGCCTATACAATGGTATCTTGCTTACAAAACGTGTACAAATTCAAGCAGAGTTTTAACAGGTTTGAAAAGAACAGTTTGCCAAATATCTTTTCGCAACCATTATTGTCCAGATACCAACATTACTAACCGCGCCTACCTGTCTACCCAGCTACCTACGTGCATGCAAGCATGTATGCATACATACATAGATACATAAATAGATATATACAAAGATACATACATACATAGATACATACATACATAGATACATAGATACATACATACATAGATACATAGATACATAGATACATACATACATACATACATACATACATACATACATACATACATACATACATACATACATACATACATACATACATACATACATACATACATACATACATACATACATACATACATACATACATACATACATACATACATACATACATACATACATACATACATACATACATACATACATACATACATAGATACATACATACATACATAGATACATAGATACATACATACATACATACATACATACATACATACATACATACATACATACATACATACATACATACATACATACATACATACATACATACGTATAGACAATCGACAGCAGACAGATACATTGGTATCTTTCTAGATGTCACTAAATCAACAGTTCCTCGCGATTAATGCTACAAACAAATTTAGGAACGTTTTTACACACACCACACACACACACACACACACACACACACGCCTATATATATATATATATATATATATATATATATATATATATATATATATATATATATATATATATATATATATATATATTATATATATATAGATATATATATATTATCTCGAGGAGGAGATAATATATATATATATTATATATATATATATATATATATATATATTATCTCGAGGAAGAGATAATATATATATATATATATATATATATATATATATATATATATATATATATATATATATATTATCTCGAGGAGGAGATAACATCTCAATCATGAAGTGTATAATTGGTGAATTTCATAATTGACACTCACTGACCGTTACAAACTGGCATCACCGAAGGCAGCCACCCGAATCTGGAACAAGCCATGAGCCTTGACCCCCAAATGGTGTAGTTTTCGTTGCAGGAGAACTCGAGAATTGACCCGAAGTGATATTCGTTGCCTGTCTTGCCCGCTGATCCTCCATAGTCCACTACGCCATTTTGAAGAGATCCTGGGTCTGTGCAGGTTCCTGTTTGACATAGAGGTAGACCCAATAAGAACAGCAATGTTAAGATTTAAAGTACGACTATCACATTTTATAACTCTCGTAATAGGAAACAAAAACAATGTGAATGATATGATAAGATGCTAAGTGAAATAACTGTTAAGAATTTGCGAATATAAAGAAGTTGTTTCTATGGTTGTTGTATATCCGACCGAGCTAAATTTTCTGACATAATCTATCGTTTTTTATCTCTTAATTTCGATGATACCAGATGACAATCATTCATTCTTATATGTACCGTTTAATCAATGCAATATGTATGTGTGAATATGCATATCTAACACGATTGGAACTAATTTGGGATAATTGAATGGCAAAGTAATGTTGATTTAATCTAAAATGTGATCTCATCTGCTTTTCTTTTTACATTACACACTTATTTAATGAGCAATTTGCAATATTGCAACATTTAGCTATAGAGCACCGAACACTTTTGAGAAATTTGAAATATATGAAAATCCAATTATCCCAAATTAGTTCCAATCGTGTTATTTGTGCATGTGTGTGTATGTGTAGGTTGAGAGAGTAGGAAGCGACAGAGAGACATACAGCGACAGAAACAGTGGTAGTAAACAGTGACATACTTTTTTACCGATTAATGTTGTGTGTTTCAAGAGATGGTCATATTGTCCAATATATTGAGATTCACAGTTTAATGAGATCTGGATTTTTTAATTTCTCCTGTATCATTTACGATGTGTCCAACAGATTGGCAGTGAACAGATTACTCCCAATCCACGCTTCCTCCAGAAACTCGAGACTAACACACTTGATATGGAATGAATGTATGTCACAGTCAACATTTTCCCTATCAATTTATCTTGGATAGGGTGTTTATAACATTAATAGCAATTGTATCAACCTCAGCAACACCGATCTGAACGTAGACAAGAAAAAAGTCATCCGCCGGTCGGCTGTGGTTGCAGCATGATTTGCATATGAATCGTGGGCGTATCGTATTCTAAATCGGGCGTGCAAACAAATTCCAGCCGTGAAATATCTTCGGCAAGATATGATGTTAAATGTGTTTATCGTAAAATAGTGGACTTTTGGAAACACTTTACCTAAGGTAGTACGCACCTAGAAAATGAAAGCATGAAACTTTAGCTCGAGCTTTCTTCAGTGAGACTTTCAATCACATTCTTAACACATAACACGATTGGAACTAATTTGGGATAATTGGATTTTCATATTTTTCAAATTTCTCAAAAGTGTTCGTTGCTCTATAGCTGAATGTTGCAATATTAAACATTATTCATAAAAATAAGTGTGTAATGTAAAAAGAAAAGCAGATGAGATCACATTTGTAGATTAAATCGACATTACTTTGCCATTCAATTATCCCAAATTAGTTCCAATCGTGTTACATATAAAGAATAAAACATAGGGGTCAGCTTGCAAATCTTGGTAAGAAGAGAAACAAATACCAAGTATATACCGATATTTGAAATTCAAAATGGCCACATCCCTGTATTAATGTACTACAGTAAAATGAAATTTTACCATATTCGAAAACTAAGATGGTGATTTTTTTTCTTACTTTAAGAGCTTTAAAAGGAGCCCCCAAAATGGTAAGTCAGAAAATAATGGTAAAAACTCAGATTTAGAACAATCATCTGTCCCCCAAGGCGTCTTCAACCTTAACGGCAAAGATACTGTGGCTGGCGAGCAAATTTACGTGACTGTTTTAAGTGAGTTTAAACCTTTGCTCTCCTTTGAAACTCATGTTCAATTAATGCATTTGGTTTGAAATGAAGATGATCTTGAAATGTTGCTATGTCTTCTACATTTACACTGAGTGAAAACTTACAGTAATCAAAGGAGAAACGTCGCAAGGGGGCGGGCTTTTGATTCCGAGAAAAAGTGCAGAAATGCTTTTGTCAACTGCAACTTTAAACTTTGAATGGGCCGTTGCATGAGTTCTTCAATCATAGCTTGAACTGCTTCACCGTACACTGATGTTCATACAGATCTACAGAGCAACCGTTATCTCATTTACAGATGATGTAAGAATATCATCGCTTTTTCTATCATTTTGAAGTGTGAACAAGCATTTGTCGAGAACTGTTTTAGAGTGTCTCAAGATACGGAACAATATAATATCTCTCTCAGACTACAACAATTAGAAAATACGCGATTTCCAAAAGTGTGACATTAATTCACCCCTTCAGCTGACTATCTGCTAGTGGCTAAAGTACTGAAATTTATCAACAAACAAGGAAATGCATTATGTAGTTCCTGTAAAATTCTGCGGCTAATCTTAGAGAAAACGTATTGATGTATGTGTTACAGGACAAAATTAAGATCAGAGAATAAGATTCGATTTTCATTCCTTATATTTTACGAACGATTTTCTTATGAATGAAAATGTGAACATAATGATGAGCATCCAGTCCAACTTTTGTTTTCCTCGAGGCCTGCCATAGTAAAAGAAGAAACGAACCCTGACGACGACTCATAGCGGTCCCAGTAATTTTAGCCTTTAGGCCTTTTAAAGAAAATTCTTTGTTTGTCGTCCTTGGATTATAAAAACGTACCAGCCAGCCAGGGAAAATCAAACACAGACAAAAACAGCAAGTATATCATCATAAACTCAATTTTCATTTGGTTTGTTTTCGAAAAATAATATTTTTATTTATAAGAGTATTAACATTGTGTGGTCTTAATTTTCTTTGAAAACCTGCCAGCACGCGGACGGCAAACAAAGAATTTTCTTTTAAAGCGCCTTATGACGAAACGAATTCATTTACAAAATCCTGCTCTTCCTCATATTTGTGTGAATTAATTTAATACGTGCCTGCACTTTTATTGCAAAAAAAAACCTCGAAACCAGTTCCTATATACTAACAGGAATGTAAGCATAACTGTGAAAGGGATTTTACTAGAGCAACAAAACACCTAAATTTACTGATATAGAAAATTCAAAATGACCGCCATAGAGCAATGTCGTGACATTGATTCACAAAAATCCCTTTTGAAGAAAATAAATACTCTATTTACCATGCAGGCATGAAAATTAGTCTGAAAATCAGGCAGACCAGGAGACAATTGCAGATATTCGAGTGTCTCAAACACAGTCCTTCATGGGCACGCTAACTCAATTATCCTACATTTAGCTCGTTCTCTCTGCCATTACTGCCATTGTTAACGTTAATGCAAGTCCCGCATAAGAATCAGAAATGTTCAATGTGCCGAGGAGAGAGCCATTGGACACGATATGTTGTTCATTCTCAACGACAGACTGCTCGAACGGAAAGGCAAAACGGTTCTGCGCTGGACATACCTGACCTGCGCTTAAATAAAATAGATAGTTGTTCACCTCACCAAGGTCACGGATCCATGATTTAAATATCAATGACGGGCGTGGGACTGCTGTACCTGAATGGTGCTGTCAGCTTTTAGTCTTTTTTTGTAATTCTATTGGTTGCGTGTTCGGAGGTAACTCGAAAAAAGAATTTAAAAATTTGATATATGCACAAAATCTTTTACACCGAGCATAGGCCCAGCTTGAGTAATCGGTGGCCTAGAATATACAACGTGCCACAGTAAGTTTTGTTTGCAAAGCAATGACGCACACTGTACTTGGTCGTGAGAAACAGCACTCAAGAAAGTTCAGGAAAATGAAAGATTTCCTTATCGAAAACGTGATTGGAGAGGGTATGGGTATGAGTGCACATTGAATGAACAAACGTTGATTAAAACCAGTGTGGATACTGCAGTGTTGACCGCTGCAATACGGAAAATTAGGTTAAGATGAATGTTCTAGAAACTATCATACCTGCTACTCCTGAAATCCCAATGACCACGCACAGAACCGAAGACAGCGAAAAAGTCCGAGCCACCTTCATACTGTTTGCCTGAAAGCTACACATTTGAACTTCGGTCTTCTGATTCAAGGTCCCTCTAGGGACCGTGTCTGATTCTTCTCGTCCGATAAGAGGACCCGCCAAAAATCAGTCGAACGTATTCGCAGTGAACTTGTGCGGGACAAAGCACTTGAATTTTCCTATGGCCGACCTACACCACAGGCGCGCTGCAGCAGCAGTGTTGCTAAGTAAGAGCGCCTCCCACGGCCATGCATGTAAAGTAGTGGTAAGGATCTAGGGCTGAGTTGGATCGTGGCCCGAGTGGCGACCAGCACAGCTAATGTTGACGTCATAGGACACTATTTAGCATGCGCAGAACTGTAACGCGGGAGATTCCAAACGAACGATAAACTAGAGCAACCTTTGTAAACAAAAATGGCGACAGAGCTGAAAAATTTTTCATTTCGCGTAATTTTTGAAGATTTTGACGAAATGTTAGATCCTTGTTTATTTTTTTCGACTTCGGATAAAACTTCCATTTCTCTAAATTGATTATTTCATCAGCAAGTCAAGTCTGCATATGTCCGATTTCTTCATTGTACTAACATTTTATACATTCGTACTTTATTATATCGCAAGCAACACTTGTAAACGATATGCATTTTGCAAGAATAGAAAGGTACCATTCACTATGAAAATTAGGGGAAAATTGCTGACAATCTAATGCGATAACCGTGGCTAATACTATTACTACTTTAATTTGCTGAAACTGACGTAAACTCGTAAAATATATTTATTTACTGCATTTGTTTGGCGGCAACTTTGCCGCGTTGTCACTCTGTGACCAACGTTAACCCGGCTCGCGACGCAGGAGAAACCCGAGTTAGGTTTAAAGGTAGGATGACGTAATCTGCGTCATCAGAGTGGGTACGCTGATTCGTTCGATTGCAATTCTGGTGATTCGGATCGATACAGCGCTCAGCCCACTGAGAGCTACCACAACGCATCCATGGGAGGCGCTCTAACTTAGCAACACTACATGTGCCTGTGACCTACCTGCGTGGCAGAGCTATGTGTTGCCACCCACCATGCTCACAACTTGCTCTTGCCCAGAAGTCAGAATTCGAGGGCTGGCCAAAATTATAACACGCCGCATGCTCATTTGTTGCGCGATTCGGAAGAACACGTCACATGACGAGATACGTCTTGTCCCAGCAGAACTCGTCACGTGACGAGATACGTCTTGTCCCAATCGACATAAGTGACGGCAGAGGATACTTTTTGAAAACTATATTCCCCTTGAAATAGTTTCGACCAAATTTGCAAAAGTGTCCGGTCACGTGACCGTAGTGTCGTCTGCAGTTTTGCAACAATGGCGAGATATGCGTCCGGGATAAGCGACGACCATCTCTCTAAAATCGATTTCCCATCATTCAAACAGCGTATGTAGGAACTTGAAAAGCTCACCGAGGAAGAAAGATTCAAGTGCAACCAAGGATGTTGCTTGTGTGCTTAGTACCACGTACAACTGTAACCGCTGCGGAAATATCGCCAAGTAAACCTGTCACAATGGATTGTTGCGGTGCAAAAGATCAAAACACATTAAAAACTATAACATAATACAACATGAGCGTGTGGTGTGTTATAAAACACCTATTACCTGGTCTTGAATCGGGCTATAGTGCCCGTTTATTACCCATCGTGACCGTGTGTTACTGGAAACACAGCGCTATACCCCTCGGCCCACGGCCTCTGGGAATAGTGATGTGTTTCTGGTAACACCCGGCCCCTCGGGGTAATAGACGGGTGCTATAGCCCTCATGACCAGGCAATAGGTGTTTAATACATGTAACCACCCAGGCAGCCAATATAACAATTGAATTCAATTGAATTGAAAACAGCAAAACATGTGGTTGAATTAAAATACTCTTGCGATGTGTGGGAGCAAGGTGTCAGCGAAGTGGCACACGATCTTCGCAGCGATCGGTCATCTTGACCTCTGATGACGGGACGATCTACGAATCTGATAGAGTGATTTCGAGGTCATGAACAAGAATGAAGCTAAGTTAGGGGCTTAGGGGCTTAATAGTGAACACAATGTCTAACTACGTATTTTTTTACCGAGATCGGCTGGGCTTGTACTTGCTGCAGTTCGAAAGGTAGGCCTATTTAAAGAGTTATGCTATCTTAAACTCGTAGCACCAAAAATAGTAAGCCGCAGAAGTCGGTGAAAGTTCATAGGTACAAACTTAACTTCATTGTATGACCATAGAAAGATCTTGTACATAATTGTTGGGGAAGGGGGGGGCCAAAATCGCCCCAAACAAAACAGGAAAAATCACAGTAACGGTCACGAAAAAAAAACGACCTCACCTATTCCTTTTGAACGAAATTGCCATTAAAATATGCAAATAGGGGTAGCTCCGTTCAAGCCGTACTCCCAAATTTCAGTGTTCACTGCGTACCTCGTCTTCATATCAAACAAATTGGCAACTTTTTATGCGTACTGACGGGGCTGACCTCCTGTGACCTCTCCAAAATCGACGGCGGGGCTACATTCATCAAGCTTCCCTTCATTTCTGGTTTCCCTTTCGTACGAACAGGTGTGATCTGTCACTGTGTCAGCAGTCACTGTCAAGTCGAGTCGTGTAGAATACTCATATACGACAGGCTTAGATTCGCACAATTTTGTTTGTGCATGGTTTAGCTTAGACGATGTTTGACCTCGCACGTAAGAAAACAAATACAATTCTTCAACATCGCCATATTATGTAACCCATACTGACCCCACTACTACTTAATTTGCCAGGTAAATTCCACTCCGAACAGTAATACTACCTTGGCACATACCTTTGTACACCGGAATGGCGTTAAGGGAGCCGTCATTATATAGGCAGGGAGGGGGTCGGAGGAATTTCATCGAAAACTCCGAAATTTCGAAGCCCCCCCCCCCGCCAACCATGATGAATTTGAGTAACCCCCTCTTTAACTCAGATATTGTGACTGCCCCTAATTAGAAAAGTTAAAACCCATACAGGTATTTCTAAAATTTACATAAATACAGCAATAGTGAAGACCTTTCAAATCCTGATGTACCCTGCTAGATAGATTATCATCGGTTATCTCATGACGGTTGAAAAAGGCAAAACCAACAAAAGGAAATTCAAAGTGTCCAACAAACTACAGATATAAAAGCTCACGCTATAACCAGTATCCAACCATATGGGTATAATGACAGGGTTTTCACTAAGATATGACTGGGCAGAATTTGAAAGTACAGGGGAGAACACGCGAGAGGCTGAGGAGAAAAGTGTCAGAGGGGGCGATACCCTACCTTGCGTGGAAAATTTTGAGAAATTGATGTGTGCAATGGTACAGTCTTGTGCGATCTGAAGGGTGTTTTTAATTTCTTTTTTTATTACAATGTAAGTAAAACTGTTAGAACATCCCAGGGGGGAGAGCACGAGAGGGGGTCCCCCTCTCGTATCGAAAATTTTGAGAAATTAAAAAAGTCAAATTTGTCATATGCTTTTCCTGGGTGGTCACAGTTGACAAAGTACCACTTTTGTACCATGTTTACCTAGGCAACTTGGCAAATGTGGTATAGGCCTAAAGGTGGTAATTTGTCAACTGTGACCACCCAGGTAAAGTATATGACAAATTAGACTTTTCGTACAGTCATAATGTGTGTAAAGTTGTAATCTGAGAGGTGTTTCAATTTATTTCGCACACAAAATTGAGTACCCTCTTCTTCCCCTCCACATTTTGATCAACCCCCTTTAAGTTTTCAATTTTTGAGTGACCCCTCACATTCCTCCGACCTCCCAGACCGTGAATAATGACGGCTCCCTAACAGCTACACCCATGCAGTTTCTGGTTTGTCTGACAGCTCAAGCTGATTTCAAGATCGTGTGTAATAGTCAGCATGTATTTCGTTACAATGATCACTATATAAAAACAAAGGCAACTGTCACGACATACGTTGGGGTGCAGATAAAAAGATCCTCTCGTCCTCTGTGAGCTTTTCAGAAAAGGACGTCAGTACATCCTGATTTTCTTGACTGGCATTGTAACGCAAATTCAACGTACTACATAATTTTACTTACAGGCTGAATCTGCCTTGGGGCAGAATTCAGACTCTCAAACTTTTACAATTATTCTTTTTCGGTCTACCACTTGTGGTGGTGGTGATTTGGTCTTTTCAAGTTGAAATACCCCTGTCTGCACACCCGTAGCGATTATGAAAGACGCAATGACAATCTGTTAACCATGGACGTTTTTTGACATGAAATTTAACAAAACCGGTCATAATTATCGAAAGGAAAAGTAAAACAATGGAAGTGTTTGTGCTGGCGATCTTTACTTATTTAAAGTTTGCCGCCCCACGAGCGCTTGGCTCTATATTGCCTTAGGGATGGACCATTAGATCTTGGGAGGGGGTGGTCAAAAACAGAAAAAAATTTCAGAGCAGAAAGTTAGGAAAAAAAAAATCTTCAAACTAGTTTGCAAAATAAAAAAAAATAAATAAGAAGACAAAGGCGTAAAAAAATCTGCAAAAGTCTTTAAAATTTTGAATTTTTTTTAGATTTTACCGACAGTAAGCAACTTTCTGTATATTTATTATCTTATCTTTTCAGGACTTTTGTATTCTGATCACTTGAAAATTATGAAATTATAGAGCCTGTTTTCTACTTGTTTCCTGTGCGTACAAACCAAGCAGGTACACTAGGTAAAACATTGATACTATGGTATGGTTGTCAGACAGAAAGTTGTATTTGCCTTTTAAGATCAAGGTAAACAGATGCAGGCCACATCAGTTTCATTTTTTCACAGCATTTTTTACAATGATGAATGCAAGAATGGGTGAACAAGTAGAAACACGTCAATAATGATAAAACAACATATCAAGTCATTATGTATTATTTTGCTTTTAAAAAGACATTTTCAATTCTTTTTTCTCAAAAAACAGCCTCAAATAACAACAGCAACACATTTTTTAACATTCAACAATACACTACGTAGAATGCCATCTATCCAACAAATCCCAACACAAAAACACATAAAAGGGTTGAACTTTGAAAGTTTCTCGATAGCAAATACTGAATAAATCTGCATGGTTAATCGTTTTTGTGTAGCAAATTTCAAAGAAATTGGACAAGCCCTTTCAGAGAATACAGATTTTTTGACCATGAATGGCATAAATTGCTCAAAAAGACAAATATTGAAATTTCAACACATCTATACACATCCAATCAATTTGGACATGCTGCTACAGAGAAATAGATGTTTTGATCAAAAAAGGGCAACAATTGCTCTAAAAACACAAATATGCAAATTTCACTATATTATTTAGCTTATTTTAGCTTCTCAGCTTGTCAAAATCAATTGTAAATCATGAGATATGCATGATGTTTGGTGGGGTGAATGTAGGCATTTCACCACGCAGTAGAAAGGGAAGCCAGGAAACCAAAATAGTCAATTTTCAAAACTATACGAAGCTACTGAGGAGCAAGAAGACCATGTTTCAGAGGAAGATGTGTAATCCGAAAAAAATGCTCCCAAAGTGCCACCAAATAACACCATTTTATCTCTATTTTTCAAAAGCTCCAACGGCAGGAGGGGGGGACACCCCCCTCCTGACCTCCCCCCGCAAAAATACTCCCCAAGTCCCACCAAATAACACCATTTTAATCTCTATTTTTCAAAAGCTCCAACAGCAGCAAGGGGACACCCCTCTCCTGACCTCTTCCCAGTAACCGCTTGCGTGGCCGCTTGTGGTGCTTGGCACCACATGTTTGCCCTCTTTATCTTCAGACAGCGACGAACGAAAAAAAAATTATAAATCTGAAAATTTACTCTGAAAAAAAAAATTTGCACAGCTGATCTCAATTGGAAAAAAAAAAATTCAGAAATTTACAATAGTAAAAAAAAAATTTTCACAATTTCATTGTGACCACCCCCCCTCCCAAGGTCTAATGGTCCATCTATTGCCTTAGCTCGCGACCACTGCTGTTTGATTCACAAGATGGCTATTTTAAAAGAGTCAATGCGATTCTTAACGCTTGGCCAAACTGCATGATGTAATCGACCTTACCAGTTAGATTTAATACACTCGCTACTCGTTGAGAGAGAGGGGGGAATGACATAAAGACAGGCTGAAAGTTCTAGACAGTATATAAATTGGAAATATTGAGGGAGAGACACTTATAGAGGGTTTATGAAATAACACATACACAAAGGGAGTTGATTCAATGAATTTACGTAAACTTTTATTGAAAAATTTAATGTAACAGAAATCTATAACAGAAAAGTACTTAATTATGAAATCAGCAACTTGGTTTTATTGCCATGCCCATCAGATATTGATAGAACCTAATGGACAGTATAGTAGAAATTTATCTCCGATTGGTGTCGTCCAATTGAACGCAACCGTAGAAAACTATTGTCCCCTGCATTCAATGCAGTGTAAATCAAGGTATAAGACTAAATCAATGAAGGTAATAATCTGTGATTCTGACATTTACACCGCCACACAAGAACCAATTTACATACATTAATGCAGTTACGTCACCTTAATTGGACGACGCAATGAACGGTGCGAATTTAATTGACAGATGTAGCATCCCAAATGTACATTCCTCTGCTACGTTATTTTGATGATTTGATTAACAATAGTGTGTCTTAATTATAATATATCTTAATTATTACATTTTCCCGATTGAATTCAAAGTGATCTGTGCCCATGAATCGATAGTCCCGAGTAAAAGCCTCGAATATACCAAGTTTCTGTCGTTGATTTCTGTGTCTCTGACATTGACAGTTCCTTCTTGTTTCAAAGGAAAAAGAGCACGTGTGTAAATATCATAGAAAATTCAAGAAGTTCCATGTTTCAATTTAAAGTAGGTGAAGATGGGAAATTATTTTAAAGAATAAAAACCGATGGCATTGGAGGTGTCACTATATTGTGTTGTCGCATCTACCTGTTAGACAACAGCTCAATCATTTGTGTGAGCAGCTAACATCACATAATTGACACGATGATGTAGATGACTCCCTTCTGAAACCCGGACAAATCAACGGACGAAAATCATTTCTGAACCATTTTACGCAGATACATCATATTTTGTCGAAACGTAGCTGATCACCCTTGCTCTGGTACTGGGCGAGTCCTGTTGGGGCGCGCTGTCTTCTCGGGGATCGCGGCTGCATGGCCGGATGGACGTTCATTTGAGCCGCTGGTGGCGCCCTCAAATACTGAGATGGGTTGTTGGCTACTGGCCCTGTTACCGCATTATGTGCAGGCAGTGCTTGCTAAAATGTGAAATGTATAGTATGTTAGCAAGTTAGGAACTTGTTATAATTGCTCTGATTAAGGGATGAGTGTCGTTGGAACTGCGCTTGCGCGACTTTTTTGTTTGCAAACATTGATGTATTCCACGCATGCTATCTAGATGCATCAACATATAGCTGCAAAATTCAAATTTTACGATGACACACATGTTTTAACTTTTATCAATCGCCACCGTTCCTGAGATACAGTGTTTACATCGGCCGTATCGGTTCAATACGACCTTTAGGTCAATCGCAGTACTGACGACATCTTCCCTTTAAAACATTTACTAGCACATCAATACACTAATATTTCCAGTGAACAATCAACTGTTTCAGATAGTTTTCTTTTCCATTAGCTACGATGTAAGATGTATCCGAAGTTCATGTGATTTTCAAGCTGTTTCTTCAGTTTCCTGCTCTTGTCCAAAAATTACAAAACAAAACTAAACAACACTTTAATGGGCTCCGTTTGTTTGTTTGTTTGTTTGTTGTTGTTTTTTTGTAGTGAGCGGCCGGGTTGTCTGTACAAGTCAGTGCTATGCAACCTTTTGCCACAACCATCGTACCATCACCGTATCGTAAATATCATCCTGTAGATGAAAATCAAAGGTTTACAGAATTGCAAGTCGGCACGCCTATTATTAGTCTCGCATGCCAGACCTCGAAACCTGCTTGCGGCGCGAGCGGCGAAGCAGCGAGCAGCGAGTAACCGCAGGTTACGGTTACTCGCTGCTCGCGGCTTCGCCGCTCGCGTCGCATGCAGGTTCGAGGTCTGGCATGCGAGACTAGCCTAATATTTGCTATAATTTGTATTAAAGTAGAATTTAAGATGTTAAGTGGTCGTACCTGATTTTGGTTAGAATGCTGTGGACCGTATCCTCCCTGGCTACCTGGTTCGAAGCTTGGATTTGCCGCTCCCTGATTGGGTTGAATCCGCAATTCCTCGCTCCTATTTTTACCATTTCTGTTTCCATGCTCATCACGATCTCTCTGTTCTTCTCGCCTCTCTCTTGCCTCTGCCCTCTGTCTCCGTTTCTCTTGCAGTTGCTGCCGGTATTTTTTCGGGATCCGAGTCATTCTGTAGACGATCAGCCGAGCGGTGGCGATGCCGATTATTACCAGGAGGATGCCGGTCACAACGAAGATTGCGATAAACGTGGTTCTGTCTTTCTCTTGGAACGAATAATATCAACAATGCGTCAGTTATTTGACATGTGGTATGAAAACATCTTTCGACGTACAATAATTATAAGCGTCACTGAGAGACACAGTGAATTAAGTACGGAAAAGGGGCGTACACGGACAGAAAGACAGACAGACAGACAGACAGACCTACCGATCAACCGACCGACCTATACCTACCTACCTACCTACCTACCTACCTACCTACCTACCTACCTACCTACATACATACATACATACATACATACATACATACATACATACATACATACATACATACATACATACGTACGTACGTACGTACATACATACATACATACATACATACATACATACATACATACATACATGCATGTATGCATGCATGCAGACAGAAAGACAGACAGAAAACCTGGCACAGTTTTGTGTCGAAAAATGAACTTCGCAAGGACTTTTAACGTCAGCGTAGCATTTCCTCTTCTAGGTGATTGCACGAACGAGTGTTCACTCATATAAGACACGGGATATTACAGGGTGACAATCAAAGAACACACTAACATTGCAAAGTGTAGAACCAATAACCATAGACATAAAATTTACTTCTCAAAGGGGGAAAAATTGCACGTGACAACGAGCTCACTACACACGATTCAGCGAACGACGTGATGAAAAACACAGACACTGACTTGTTGATAACAATGAGTACAATCATGATGATTAATATATTTTTCACTTACTTTCTCTTATCGGTGCAGGGGTCGTGTACACTGAAAGAAGACACAACTTGAGTGAGAAGAAGAGTCAAATACAGCACAACATTTCACATTCAGGCACCTGAACTATGTTTGTCCACTTTAAGTTTGCACTTACGAGAACACTTTAAGTTTGCACTTACGAGAACAATGTAAAAGTTCGGCCGATCAGGAACTCGGCGGTTTCGGTATCATTACGTAGAGTACGCCAAAAAAACTATAATGTCTGCTCATCTTGTTTAGTTTGCTCATTTGCAAATTTTAAAAAAGATTTTACTCTGCAGGTACTTTTACCGCTGATTGTTGTACAAGTACCTTTAATAGTTAGGATCTTTTTATTTGTTAATCAAGCTTTAACGATAGATTTGCATGCTTCTGCAAACCTGAAATGCAAAAGGGCCGGATTGGATGAGCGGGAGGTTTGTATTTAGTCAGATTAGAATACATAGGTATGCCAGAACATTCTATCGGCAATAAGAGTGAAAAGTAAAGTTTATTCGTCTGGACATTTCATTCGAAGTAAAGTATATAATCTGCAATGTGATAACAGAAAATTGAACAATATTAGACTTACGATAAAATGTATTATGATCTCTAAAAAGTGCATCGATGAAAATCGTTTACGACGACCGAGATTCTTGAACGCCTTTTTGTAACAGAACAAGAGAGGTTGTTTTATCCATAATTAAAGGTACCACCAACCTGGCTCTTCCGTCTTGTCGACGGTGATATTTTGCAGTCTGACAGAGACTCCATAACCCCTGAATACTCCGGTCGTCTCGAGCTGTGACGTCAGAATATCGTGCACCTCCGACTCCGTCAAGTTCACGCCCACTTCTTTGGATAAGCCGAACATCAAGTGCGCCCTCACGACGTCAGTAGCAGCGTCCGCGGATACTTCTGCGACGGGGCTAAATTTTGAAATACAAATAAAGGTTAATGGAACAAGGAATAGTGTTTCGTATTTCATTTTATGTTCTCTTTGTAATTGGATGCAAATCTGTGCAATAACATCACATAACAAAAATGTTCGAATGAATAATGATTATTTATTAAAAGTCTAATATAAGGAAAACACACGTACTTACTCATATTTCATGATATAATAACACCGTATTCCATCTTTTATCGGGTCAACATCAAATGTACTGTGCAACTAGAAGAAAATAAAACGAAGTTCACAAAGGCTGATTTTGACATATTTGCGCATGCTAACTTTGGGGTCGCTTATTCAGGAAAAGCCATTTTCACCATTTTTAACTCGCGCGAAAAACGGAGAAAAATGGTGGCGTAATTTATATTAAACTAACAAGAAAATTTATTTTGAAGGACTAGGTCACAGCTGTCTCATGAGGGCGGGCTAAGGTCTGACTATCATACATGTGGTATACGTACGGCATTGCTGACGTTGACTCCGACGTTGTTGAAGTAACACGCCCGTCTGTCATAGAGTTCGTTCCTCCACTCGATGCCGTCCAACAACAAGATCATATTTACGATGGTCTGCTTGACTGACATACGGTGGCAAATCTTGCCGCCTGCCAATCGCTGACAGGGCACGATATGCGGTGGCGGCGTTGTTGGCCTGCGGGTTCGTCTCACTGTGCTTGTCACGGGTGGCGGCGTTGTTGTCGGATCTGTGAAAGAAGGTAGCGATTGAGTGACCGAGTGAGAAACTCTTTAAGTAATAGAAGACATGTATGCTTTAGACCTGTAGACAGGCAGGCAGGCAGGCAGGCAGGCATACCTACCGACCCACCGACCGATACCTATACCTACACCTACACCTACATACATACATACATACATACATACATACATACATACATACATACATACATACATACATACATACATACATACATACATACATACATACATACATACATACATACATACATACATACATACATACATACATACATACATACATACATACATTCAGACAGACTGACAGACAGACAGACAGACAGACAGACACATTCTCCGTCTACTTGCTTTCTTAGTGGTCATATCATAAATGTAACTAAACAAGCCAGCCAATAAAAAAATTCCGAAACATAAGTAATCATAACGAGTCACACCAGTTTTAATTGTAACATTATTTTGTTATAAAAATGCCATCGCTTTTTAATATCAACTCAAATGACATCAATTTTAGTACAAGCATCCATTTCCAAACTTCAACAATGAAGTGATATCCTCGTCATTTGCAACCCTATATACAAGTGAATTACTTTCATTTGAAATCCCAAATTGGATAAACGCCTACCTTCATAGTTGCAGTACTGATCGATGAGTTGTTCATAGTTATCCGGTCGTAGTGACGTGGTGTTTGTACGTAGTAGACCACACTGGAAGGCGGCAAACAGATCAGCCTCGCTGATGCCAGCATTAATTGGAACCGGTAGGTCAGTGAACACTTTGACGACATCCAAACCGTCCAGTGTACCTAGTCTGAAAAAAAATGTCTGTGTTGCTGTCTGAAGATCACACATCTATCTATCTATCTATCTATTTATCTTATCTTCAACTGCCATCACCCTATTAACCTCTACTAAACTGTCACTCTGTTTATCTGTCTGTCTGTCTGTCGATGTATCTGTCCTATCTATCTATCTATCTATCTGTCTGTCTTTCTATCTATCTATCTCTCTATCTCTCTATCTATCTATCTATCTATCTATCTATCTATCTATCTATCTGTCTGTCTGTCTGTCTGTCCGTCCGTCCGTCCGTCCGTCCGTCTAACAAATGCCTGTCTAAATCGTCTATACATCTAACCATTTATCTAAACATCCGTATGTTGAATCATGTTAGATAACGTAGCATATACTTACCTTGAAAAACGCAGAATATTTACGCATTGAATTTGACCTTGCAGCTGACTGGATTCAAAACTCTGATGTAACTATTGAGAGACAAAATGTGAAAAGGTTCGTCAACGTGCAAGCTCTTCTATTTACTAGTCTCACATTGAACTTTGACTTAGCAAAATATTGCCCTGGGTCACATTTGCTCGTGATTTCGCCACGGTTCCGCTGACGGTGACAGAGTTTATCAACAAAGTGTGGAGGCTATGTCCATGTGTCTGTGGCAACTGATAATATAGACGCTCGTTGCCTTGGTAGCAAAGAGTGGGTTTAATCTCTTAATTTGAACTCACAAGGTCCATAACACTCGCTGCCTCTTTGCCAAACTCGCAGCTTGTTGGATCCAAGAGCTCGTCGGTCCAGTCGATATTTTGGATGGAGACGTCAAAAATTGACGCCTGGTAGCCTTCCGCGGGGTCCGTGCCGTTACACTTGTGTGAGCTGCTGGTATATTGACACGTGCTCGCCGTCGATTTACGTTCGGTCGTTGGTGGCCGAGTTGTTGGCACTGCAAGAGACAAAAGACACATGACATTGTGATGTTATCAGATACACGTTTGTCCTCACACATTCTCAATCACAGACATTGGTCAGTGAGGTTTGCCGTCCATGCCATTATTCAAAATACGATATGATTGGCATTAATGTGTAAGCATCAAATGACGACAATTTCTGAAGCGTAATTTCTGAATTCGAATTAATCGAAAATAAATCCGAAAGCCATTAGAAAAAAAAATTGAAGGGTATTTCCATTGTTGTCTTGTGTTGTGTCAGATAAACTGGTGCATGGAGAAATCATAAACTTGGCCGCGATAGACCGACCGGACAGATTATAGGAAATTTAGCCAGTCCAAAATTGTCCTTATACCGACCAGGATAATGTGACTTTGCAATTTAAAACATTGTAATGTTTATGAGTTAAAGGGACGATCCATGAAAATTTGATGAATCACAAGTTACTTACATATGACTTTGAGTGTCGCTCTACTCGAAAATTTGTTGTTCAGTGTGTTGCCAACCATGTGACCGATGACGCAACGATATACCCCGTTTTCGCTCTCTGTCACGTTTTCGATTCTGAGGTTGAAATCAACTCCGCTTCTCGGGGTGCGAACGGAAAATCGTCCGTCGCCGTAGTCACTCTCGATAGTAGTGTCGGTGCTAACGATGCCGTAAGCCCCCGACACGGGCCAGTGTATCCACCTCACCAATTGAAATTCGCCCTCCACCGAGCAGCTCAGCTCAGCTGTGTTGCCAAGGAGGACGGTGACGTCACTGGGTTCGACGGTAAAACCTGGAGCTATAGTTAGCAATGACAAAAGTACGATAAACTGTCATTGTCGATGAGAGACTTTCATCCTCGTCTGCTCAATACCAAGGTTAACATTAATACCAGCAAGGTATTGATAAAGTTGTCAGTGTTTATTTAGATGGATAATTTTGACATAACACAATAAGTTCCATTGACAAACTACACAACCGTCAATGCAGTTACCGATCACAGAAGAGCTATTATTTGTGTACAATACTGTATGGCTTTGTCACCGTTTGCATGAGTCAGACATATGGACATAAATACACAGGTTATGGCCATTCATAGTACAGAATGCATCGCTGTCGTTAACATAATTAAAATATTAGCATATTATCGCAATATATGTGGGTATAGAACTTTCTACAGTTCAAGTTTCTGATGCGTTTTTGTGATTTTGGAAATACCATGCCATCACCTAACAGATCCAGCTTCACTTTATTGGTATTTGTACGTTGCAAGCGTGGACTTTCAACTCGCGCACGACGTGCGTCCTGAAAGGTTTTGGGTCTGTCGGCAGACTCCATTGACTATTTTGTTCTTGTTTGTGTCAGTGTGTGTTTATTTGTATGTTTATGTGTTTCTGTGTGTGTGTGTGTGTGGAGGGGGAGCTGTTGGTTGGTTGATCGATTTTTCTATTCTGAGGATTGAAAATTTATTGGTGCAATCTGATCAGCAATATGTTAATATCTATAGGCTCAACAAAACGTTCAAAATTGTCCCTACATTAAGAGTCCAAGACAAGAAATTGACCATTTTAAACCAACAATTCTCTAGTGTTTAAGAAGCTCAGAACCCCCGTAAATTGTGTATTTTCGGAAAGCGTAGATATAGGGAAACAGTTTGGTTACTATAGTGTCACCATTGTTTACATAACTATCACGTGACAGGTAATTTGCATAACCTTTCAAAAATCGATTTTCCTATATTTTGTTTCAATGCTTTGAGATATGCGGCTGAAATTTGTGTGAGTGCAAGCTGTCCTAAGGGTCTTAAAAGTGTGTCTCCGAATTTTTTTAAACCTTCTACAATAATTTTTATGCCAGAAGAACTTCCAGAGTAGTGAATTTAAGCGTAGTTGATTTCTTTAAAATTGTGCTCCAAAAAAACAGCAAGATATAAAAAATCTGAGACACACTTTGGAAGAGCATTGCAACAGCTTGCATTCCAGCAAGTTTGAGTCAGATATTTTGAAGCATTGAGACAAAACATAGGGAAAACTGTTTTTTGAAAGGTTATGCAAATTACCGTGTCACGTGATAGTTATGTAAACAATGGTGACACTGTGGTTACCAAAATGTTCCCGTATATCTAGGCTTTCAGAAAATGTATACTTTACAGGGGTTCTGAGCTTATTAACCGTTAGAGAATTGTTAGATTAAAAAGGTCAAATTTCTTGTCTTGGAACCTTAAAAAGACCACAATAATGAAGCTTTTCTGGTCATGGCGATTCACTATACGCTAAACGGTACACAAGGTGCCCTCTAGTTTTCACGCATCAAGTTAGTCATCGGAACTCTACTCAAAGTTTGCCAGAGACCCATACGACCAATGTAAACACTGTATCTAGGCCGGGTACGTTGGCGATTGGTGAAAGTTGAAACATGTTTGTTAACAATGGATCTCGGAAATTTAAATGGTGCAGCTATGTTGACTTGATGCATCCAGATATCATGCATGAAATACATTGTGTTGTAAACAAGAAAGTCGCACACGCGCAGTTCTGACGACTGCCTCCCTTTCAACAGTGATTTGCAAATGCAAATAAAGGTGTACAACAAGTATAAGGCTCAGAATACAAAACGTATTCTGGTTCTACACCTGCCATAGAAAGTACAACCCTAGGACTATCATACCTGCTGGTGTAGATGTAGTCTGTGCTTCTACAAGTAGTCCTGCTTATCAATACAGAGAGAGAGAGAGAGAGAGAGAGAGAGAGAGAGAGAGAGAGAGAGAGAGAGAGCCTTATCGTTAGTACATACTCTCCGAACACGGCCATCAAACAGATCATAACAAATCCTTTAGTTATACAAACTGTAATTTCTACATGAAATATGACTTTTCAAGTGTCCGTCCAGGCTTGCCGAGAGTATAGGTAGAGATAAAATGCCGATGAAATTCGATGTGTTGATTTGGCTGCGCTTGTCTGTTAGTTCGCCTGAGTACACCCTACCACACACAAAACTTTCGAGTGGCAAAGATATACATTTAGGCTTGGGCGTTCAGAAATGATGTGTAAAACCCAATCAAACATGTACGAATTACATTAACATGTAATTAGTGACAATAAACGGCAATAATGTCAGATGACAGGGATTCTGACGTCACAGCATTCGTGGACAGTAACTCTCTGTAGGTGCAGTAAAATTTACTTTGCACATTAAGTTTAAACAAAGTTGGTTTACAAAAAGGGGACGAGTAATCAAGAAAAGTTATCCGACAAAGAAAGTTCAACTTCAAAAACACACAAAGTCAAGTACATGATCTATAATAGGGATATTGTGATAAAGCTATGTGCAAAGTTGTTGACTCACCAAAGAGAGATGCTTTTTCACGAACAAAGCGTTCTAAGAACTGTTCCAATGGAATGAGTGCGTTTGAGTGATAGAATAAGTTCTCTACTTCAGATTGAAATGAAGTTAATTTTGATCCACGATCAATGTGTTGTTTTGTTTTACTAAAGTTGCTTGCTTACATGACGGGAGTTATAGAACGAAAACGTACGGGCTCTAAAATAAATCGTTATTAAACTAGACAGTGTCGTTGATCGACGCAACATTTTTCAAAGTTTCTCTTAAAGAATTAAAGTTGAATGTTTTCCATCTGAGAAGTACGTACCTTTCAAAACAGATATGCTTATCACTAAGACCATTTTGCGGATTAGACAGCGGGAGTCGCCCATGCTATTAACTCTGTGAGTCGTGTGAAAATTGACCAGCTTAAAACACATTCTCCAAGTGCCCGCACCTATGCCAAGCAGCTCCAATATAAATCGTTTTTTACCGATTAAACTATAAACATATAGGCTCTTCTATTCATCAGGAGACAATATCGAGGACAGGGGAGTAAAAAGGGGATTTCAAACGCCAGGTCATATTATATTTTAAGGGTGTGGATGCTTCGCTAGCATCGGAGATATTTGTTGTTTGTTCATTGACAGTGCTGTTAATGGGGCCGTGCAGAGTCAGCCATCGAAGGTATTTGTCTGTCTATTGACAGTGCTGTCAGTGGGGCCGTGCAGAGTCACGACTCCTTTGTTCTTGTCGCTTTGAGACTTTAAAGAGAGTGTTCATAGGTTTGGTGGTGTCTGTATAGCAATTCACGCACGTATTCAGCGCAGAATCTGTTTAAAACTGAATTTAATGGACAAATATACAATCTGAAAACGGGGACTGGCCGAACTAAACGATCAAGGTAACGCTAGTTTAAAGGTGATTGTCTGGTTGGACGAGGCCCTCATAGTTTATTGCTCTTCTCAGTCAGGTCGATTGTTCCGATCATCGGCAGATAAGATGCTAGAATCGTTCATTGTATTTGAGCTGCTTGTACCTGCTTGTACGTGTAAGGCCGTGTTTTATCCCCGGTTCTTTCAGCTGTTACTCCTCCCTGTCAGTGAATTTCATAAGCAATGCCGCACGAGAGAAGTGGGTTTAGTGGAGTGGGGGAAGAGAATTGGACAAAGAAACATTGACAAATATAGAGACTGAAACTTTAATCTACCCTCTAACGGAATGTCAAAATGAAATTCTTGGGATCATTAATCTTTTCAAAACGAAAGAATATCCTTAATACCTTTAAAGGGTCAAAGTCGCCCATTTTGTCATGAATTTTGTTTGATACGAGATACTACTTATTATGTTGAAATATACCGAATGAATGGGTGACCATGCATATATTTGATACCGATTTTAGACAAATTAGATGAAACCATGGCGAAAATGAATTAATGGTCATGACCATTAATTCATTTTGGCAATGGTTTCATGTATCGTGTCTAAAACCGGGGTCGAACATATGCATGGTCACCCATTCAGTATCTTTCAACATGTCGAACAATATAATAGTATCTCGTATCAAACAAGATTTGTGAAAAAATGGGCGACTTTGTCCCTTAAAGAACATCGAAAGTGAAAGACTTTTGCTCAAACTTTCCTGAATAAAACTTTAATTAAACATTCTCTTGACAAATTCAGAAAAAAAATTAAGGGTCACTGTGCAAAGTTTTGCATCAGGAAAACAAATTACCTAACATATACATTTACCGATATTTGAAATTCAAAATGGCCGCCACCTCTGTGTTACTACTCTATGGGGAAAAGTGAAATTTTCAATTTTCAACAAACCAAGACTGAAAACTTTTCTCACTCCATGAGGCGCATTCTACCTTAAAGCATCATAATAAACGTGACATTTATTTCGGGGTGGGTAGGGAGGCAACTTTATTCATCATCTTATGAGTGAAATATCATGTATTTATCCATGAAGAAAGATAACATTTTAAATGCATAACATCATAGGATTGAAGGGAAACTTTTATCTCATCAAGGGTAAAATAATTTCTAATTAAATTATTCCAAACTGTGTTTTACAAAGGACGTGACACAGTATATAATGTCTGTTGTTGCATTATTATCATTTTTACATCCTGCAATTGCTAATCTCGGATGTTGTTATCAAAGTTGTTTTTGCTGACAAAGAAAGAAACACATTTCTGCCAGATTTTTTTTACATATTTACACTCAAATAGGATGTGTTCCAGTGTTTCTTCTTGGCCACAAATATGGCATTTCCCATCACTTAAATTAAAACTTTTGACCAAGCTTCCTGTGACTAGGCCTCTATATCTTCCCATTTAAATCATTTATTTGGAATATAAATCATTTATTGAATTGCTAACAATTCAACTGAATAAAGTAGCTGACTAAAGTAGCTTGTCAGTGAGAGTAAGATTCTCAGTCCATATTTTACCAATTTGAAATTTGACTTCATGCCATTTCTTATCAACTAATTTCCAATAAAGTGACTTGGTTTTGACATCACTTTTTGCCAGTACGGGTAGCGCCACCAACGGTACTGCACACAAACGCACTGAAATAAGCCAATACATATATTAGTGTGCTGTACTAAAAGGCAGATTCACTACAACATACGACATTTATTACACAGCCATCCTGCATCCATTATAATGATTAATGTATCGATACATAAAAGCGCCTAAATTTTGACGATATCGACCACATGGAAATGTACGAATAAATGAAAATTCCTGTAATGCATTAACGTAACTATTTGACGTGCTTTATCTGTTCTAGTCTCTCCGTGAACAATCAATTTCAATATAAAATATGCCTGCAGTGATAAAATATTCACATTTGTACGGATGCAACAATGTTAAAAGTTACCTCCCCTCTCTCGTGAATGGAATAGACTAAGCATGATCACACATCAAGGCTCCGCATTGTTTACTCATGCATATATTAGGGAGGTCAAAGATCACCGTCTCTAAACATACCGGGCACTCCACTGAGCGACGCGACTCGTTACAGTGTAAACCACTCCCTTCGTCAATCGTACAGTCATCTCTCTCACGTCTGTTCAACACGACCAATCCGCCGACAAAAGTTTGAGTTGTATTGAGGAGAAGGAACAGCTGAGGTTGAAAGTCAAACCCCCGTTTTAAATTGAGAGCGACACAGCGTGCGGCAACGTGACCCAGGGCCCGTATTCCGAAAGCATATCGTCCGGATTGACTGTTAATCAAAATGGAGACCACAACAACGGTTACGACCACCGTCGTGAAACCTCTTCGACTGATCGGGTTTATATCTACTATTATCGCCTTTCCGTTGATACTTGCCGCATGTATCGGGGACAGATGGATGCAGGCGCCTGGGTTCTATATGGGACTGTGGAAAGAGTGCTACAATGGGACGCGAGTCCGGGAGCCGAACGTGACCCCTCGACCCACGCCAACAACTGAAATTAAGTGTTACGATTCCGTCAACGAGGGTATGTAATGTGTAACGTTACTTCCATATCTATGTTCAAATATCCATTTTAATTATTTTATTTGTGAAAAACAAGTTTGTCTTCGTAAAGGGCATTGCGAGAGGGGGAAGTTGGCTTTTCACAACAAGTTAGCTCCCACGTTTGAAGCCTGTGGTGACCTCACACATAGCTGTTCCCTCACCGTACCTGTGCCGTGCCTTGTTACTATATATAGAAACAAAGTCCGACAGGACGCTACAATTCATGCAAGCACGCCATCTGCTCTGTGTTGTCAAATTGACGTTTCATAAATCCATGACTTTCAAGTTCAGTGGTGGCAATCAACCTCCACCAAGTTTAAAGTGAGCGAAGTCTTTCAAAACATACCACTACGATCAATACTTGTTAGCCTTGCCCGGCCGTGATCTCATTGAGATTTCAATAACAGTCTGAGGCATTCAAGATACGCCATGAATTCCCCGTACAAAAGGTCATTCGTTGTGTGTACACGGAGCCTCAGTGAGACAAGTCTTTCAGCGAAGTTCGCGCCATATTCTCCCAGACATATTCATAACCTCCCAGAGGGTTTGTTGATTAACTTGAACGTCAAGTGGGCCCTGCCTTCATGTTGTCTCGGTTTTGACATTTTAGAAGACAACGTCATCCCATTAATGGTCCGGTCAATTAGCGACTTTGACCTGTCCTCCGATTATCACCCCAACGTCGATAATTTATTTACGAGCACCATTCAAACACGTAATCTCGGAAGGACAGTCACATTCCAATTGAATTGCGTGATTAAAGGTGGGCTTGTACGCGTAGCTCACCTGTGTAAAATATTGTGTCGGAAACTCTACCCACGCAAAGTAATCTCAGTTTTTGCTCGCGAATATATCCGCCGAGAACGCATTAGTCCGTCCATTGAAAATGCCAGACAGCAAAATCGATAGTCGTGGCGTAGAGTACCCTCAAAACAGAATCTCTTTGACATGAGGGTGCTTTCGTGTAGTTCGCAAATGGAGTTATTGATTCACACAACACAGGGCACGTCAAAGGACTATATGAGAAGGTCTGCGATTGTCTGGGACGGAAGTAGCGAACAATATGCATCTTCTCGAATACAAACGTGAGGCTATCTCTCCCGTCACCATGACAACGCATCCCTGGCCACTTCATTAGCTGGCGAAAACCTCGGCGGAAGTACACACAGTGTGTCGGGGTGACGGTGTCGTCTTCTTCTGTGCGGCTTAGCGTTCACCACAGGTATATGGGCAAGCGGGTGTTATTAGGCCTAAGTTGTGTGAGCCTACAGTGTAAATTGTTTTCCGCCAAATCATTAAACTCTAATTTAGGTCCCCATACCCGGGAGGCAGGCATACCAAAAATAAAGTGCTCGCTCGCTCGCTCAGATAACGTTAGTATAGCTGCTGCATTTGATTTGCGGTCGATTTTATGTGAAGTCGGATTTATATTAAGAGCGATTGTACGAGCTTGTGTGGACAAGATGCTTCTCGTAAGATTATTTCGTGATTTCTCGTTATCGTTGGTGCCATGTTTAAAAGTATGCTATCGTTGCAAACGGCCAAGCCGAGGATATGTACATTAAACAGTTCTTTTGTCTCATCTTGTCTATCTATGTATACCCATGATTGTCTCTTTGAACGTTAGATAACAAATTACCAATTCCATCATGCAAGACTAGGTTTTAGATAGTTCATTTGTGCAAATTTACATGCAAATTACAATGAGAACAATCGCGGCAAAACGAAGGTCACGCAGCTTTCTGATTTGTAATGTTCAGACAATAATAAGATGTTTTTAAAAGTACAATGTACGTATGGGAACACAACCATATATATATATATATATATATATATATATATATATATATATATATATATATATATAATATATATATATATATATGCATGCGTACAGGTATAATACCTGGGCCATCATCTTCATACAATCATATGCAGCTAAGTATACCTATACATGTTTATCAAATTTAATGTACCGACATCGACTCGGGTACCTGAACCCATGGATTTTACATCCATGCTGAACCCGAGCTCGTCACGGATAATTTAGTTGTCACGTGACCCTGCCGAACTCGAAATATAGGACGACGAGCTATTATACGTTTTAATTTTCACAATAAATTTATATCACTGACTGAGCCAGAAGATATGTAGTTCAATTAAATGTCAGCGCCCGTTGGCCACAAGATTACAACACGCTATGTCAATAGAGCATGTACATTTAGAAACCTACTACCTCCATGTAGAAACCATGGATGTACATTTAGAAACGTAGCCATGGACAAGATTTCGTGGCACGTCACAGCAAGCGCGATTTTCGCTGCCAGAACTTCAGACACCAGTTCAGTTACAGTCCCTTAATATAAACTACTAGGTGCAAGGTGCCGTCGTCAAGTATGTTTATGGTATGTACTTCTCGCTGTTGTGTTGTCAAACTTGTCAAGTGTTAGCGAATGTGTCCATATTTGTACCTCCCATGTTTGTAAACAAAGCCCGTGTCACGATGACGTAATCGCCCAGGCGATTTATGGAAAGTATCTCGGGTCGCGAGGTGACGATGAGACAACATTGATCAATGCCCGTTCGCCAATTATTGTGTTTACGAGTAGCTCTGGCAAACCGTCGGCCACCGATCCAAAAATAATCTAAAATCTATATAAACTGTGTGCCGTGCTGCAAACCTCGTAATCCCGTTCGGTCAATAATGGTGTATTCGCTTATATTTGTGAAAGTCTTATTTGATTTACAGACGGGGAGTGTTTTCAAACATGGCACCTTGTGGATTACTCAATGTGCGCACAACAGATGTGTGTACACAACATATCGATCGCTGTATTGTCCAAACTATTTGACCTCGCTTTTTGTGAGGTCATTGCCCCGAAGGCGCGTCCCAATCGGGTCGGTGCTGTGTGTACTCATGGATATCCATGGTGTAATATACTCGGCGTACATCATCTACATGACAACTGTAGCATGAAGATACATTCCGTAGTTTATATATTTTTCCAGCAAACAAGTGACTTTGTCGTTTTGTACTGTGTTAGGAAAGGCAGCCAAAACTAGTTACCTTACAACTGCATAAAATCACTGGTGCTCGAAACTTTGCCTAGATAAGCTATCCGCGCGGCCGCGATGCCCAGCGTTCTGTGCGTGTTTGCTTGCTGTAGTGGTACCTAACAATAATACCAAGGTAGGACACTCTCAGCGTATGATATATATAAGAAACAAAGATAATATATAAACTATCGGACGTCTAATAATCTACCTCAGACGATCACAAATGCCTTCAAATGATTGTTCCTCCAATGTGACCGGCCTGCAAACGTTACAGGTACCAAAATTTGGCAATAGGCCCTATTTTACTCCATGCACACATCGCATACTTGCCACGTATGCTATATATTTATAGCACTTTGCAATTTTTTTAATGCAAACACTACGCACATGGTTCAGTATTGATGGTTGAGATGGCGGTCGACACAGTAGGTTAGTACATCGAAAATCACTACTTCATGGTTTTCCTTGTCAGGTACGGCTCTTAAAAATCAGGATTTGACCCTTGTAAATTTACAGTAACTTATTTGTCACCAAATATCTCATACAATCTCAATTGTAGAGAATTTCCAAGCTTTACGACGTTGGGTCAACTGTCCTTGATGCCTTTTTGGTCATTGGGGCACAACTATTTCGATCATCATGCATCGACCGTTCTCAGGCCTACGCGCATGATGCATGGTGTTGAGGCTTGCTTTTCATTGAATTTGTGGGTTCTTTATTCTCGCTCACCGTAGGCCCTGTCACAGGCGCTTGCCATCATGCTGTCGTGGGTGTTGAGTTTTAATAGTATATACATTGTAAATATATGTACTAGATTTTACAGCCGCGACAGCGTTACCACGGCAGTCTAGAGATGCTGTACGAGTGACATGTCGACAGTGTACAAAATTGCAATGTACTTTGCGTTCTGCATTACAGTTCTCAGAAGTTACCGTAGTGAAACGCTGGGCGTTGACCTAGTTTACAAAATGCGTTCAAGGCTGTACAGTACAGGAATTTGTAGGCCGCATGTCACGCTTGTGGAAATCAGGTTTTGAAAAGGAGGAAGTACTGTGGTGAAGAACCCCCAAGATGCCTAGTTCTCTCCCATAATGCCGTGTTTTCACCTTATTCATTGCTCGGCACTTGTCGTGTAAGTACCGGTACCTCTTTACGGCAAATGTAAGATGGCGCAGCTCACGCACTTAGCCCAGGTGCGACTCGTGCGGTCGACTGGTCCTCCCTGTTTCTCGTTTGAAAATTACAGATCATAAACATCATATCCACATTCTTTTGCGTACTTAGAAGTGATATCTCTGGTCAGACGAACACACCATTGAATGTTCGTGGTCACTCGCTGAAATATTCAATAAATATTTAGGGGTCGAAAGATAATTAAAATCATTAGAGATACGGGGGAGGTTGTTGAGATTTTGTTATGATGTGCTTAGTCACAGTCCCCCTTTACACACTGTGTTATACGGTTGTGGTAATTGTAGTCTGTGCGAATGCCTAGCGCAATTGTTCATAGCCAATGATACAGTTTACTGTTTCTTTTAGCAGCTTTGCGCCCCGCCCCTGCTCCCCCATGTAAATCGCACCGTTTTGTGGAGATGCGTCCATGCGCGTTACTGCGGAGAATCACAGCAGACACTCAGCAGTTAAGTAGTGCTCTGGAAAGTGCTCTGGTGGTCGCGTTACATCACTATCGTTACGTCAAGAATACGTCAAAGTCCCTTTGAAGCTCTCTCAAAGTGGAAGCATAATTTACGCTGTTTCGGATGATTCGCATATTCTTACTATTGGCTCCGTTTCGTTGTGGCCACCCGGACCACGACATGGTCATTCTCGAGGAATGCAGCGCAGGGCCTCGTGTCGTGTTTACTGAATTGAATCGACCGCAGGCAGAGGAAACCCAAAATCGATCCATAACGTTTTTATTCTAGCGGAGCCAACTAAATCCACAAAGTTGTAAAATAAATTGCGGGAAAAACTCAAGAAGGCTCACATTTTCCTTTGAATTCACCTGACGGCACAATGTGTGCTCTCTTTAACAGCTTGAATGTGATTGTATTACCTTTGATAAATGGTGTTTTGTGTATACAGTTGAATTAGCACCTTTGACTCAAAACTTGTCTTGAAAAGGAACGACTTTGAAAGTAATTACCTGGAAAAGACTCTGCAAGCAAATTTGCAATTCAGGCAGCGAGAAGCTATTAATTGGCGAACTGGCCGCTTCACATGCGGACGAAGACACGGGCGATATACAAAGGGCAATGACCGCATACACCGTGAAATGAAATTGTGTAAAAGAGGACTCGAGTTTTTCGCGTTGTTTTCATCGCGCTTCACTTCCTTGACGTTACTGATATCCCACTTTCATGTTCCGAACATGTGCTGAACTGAAATAAAAAAAAAAATAATGTGGAAACCATGCATGGGTGAAAATGCGTCACGGTAATATATCAAGTATTAAACATTTGTACTGCAGGCAGTGCGGACTCAGAGGTTTGAAGCCCCTTGATATGATTCTCTTTAGCGAATGTCTTCGAGCTTGTAAATATGACCGGTAACTTGCAAAAAGTCACAAAATGGTGGTCGGGGTTTTTTTTGCGAAATAGCGGCTACCTGATGGCAATTGCAGTACGTCGACTTGAATTTAATTGGCAGTCAATTTTTCGACAGACACTTTGAATTCGATTATCTGTGGTTTATATACGTTCTGAGGCTCACAAGACGGCCATGCATCGTACTCTGCGCCGTATCGACATAAATTACTTTTTAAATGCGCACTCCCGTGGGGATAAAAATAAGCAGACGTCCATGAGCGGCCCTCGTTCTTTATTAATGTTTTCAACATCGTTCCAATTACTCGGTAGGCCCTTGGGGATTATTAAACTCTCCGCTGTTTCCGAGTTGCCGAAAGGCAGACAGATTCAAGTCTGTCTGGCCCCACCGTCTGCGGTTTTGCACTGAATTGCTCTGTAAAGGCACAAATCATGAGCGTCGGTCGACATCTTGCATCTCTGGTTTCCCGGGTCATCTTGTTGATCGTCTCACTGTTCTATTTTCATTTGACCTGAATATCATAAAATGTGGGTCTCTATAAAGAAACTGCACGTTTGACACGCTTCCAAAAATGATAATTCAAGCACATTTAAAGCCGCCAACATTTAAATGCCGTTTCTTTTAGTATTTCCAAAATTATCGTTTGATGCTAAGCGTTCAACTTCTCAACGCAACCTGTACTGTGTAGTTTTACATGTATGTCCAATGTTATCGTTTGCAGCTGAATCATTGCTCCGTGCCAGAACCGGGCGCCAATAACAAATTTTCATGTTGTAAGCAGCCGGGGTGTTTCAAACGTTCATTCGTTGATTTCAACATTTAGTAAGGCAGACGAGGAGAGAATCACAGAAAAATTGTGAATCTAATTATAGGTCACAGCAAATGTCCATTTTTCGAGGTAATGTTAGTGGTGTTTTAGCGAATAGCGAAGTGGTCACAAAATGTCAAGTAGCGTGCCCTGGATTATGCCCGAGCTAGGCAGAATTGATATAAAACGAGAGCCTGCACACCAACAAGAAAGCAGAGGTTGAACAACAAATTCCATGGTTACGCACATTCTTCATTGAAACATCGTCAAACGCCAAGCGACTTGTGGACTTGTTTACTCTCTGCCGTTCACAGTATAATCTGGTGTAAACTTTTCAACGCACATTTCTACTCAGAATGCGATGGACAGGCTTACCGCGACCCTGAAACACCAAACAGGCTTTTCGATTGTCGATGAAAAAACGCCTTTGTTGTCGTACGTAAGGCCTGATTCTTGCGAGCCAATCTCGGACAACAACACGTTGAAAACAGGATCACCAAGTCCAACCTATTTGCCGAACAACGGTGTCATTGTGCATGCTTGGGGTATAGTTTTCAAATCGCTCGAGCGAAAATATTTTATGAGGTAGGACCACAGTGGTGTTTTAAAAGGTTTCAGACACAATAAAAACATGATGTTGAAAGCGATCGCGGAGTTCAGTAAGCTCGACGCGATGCCACCAAAAGACGAAGTATGCGTTCGCACGATTTCCCAACGTTAGGTTTTCAGTAAATCCACCGACATGTTTAACAAGAATATTTACTCATCCTAATTTCCGAATCGTCCCAACTTCCACATAGTGACACCAGATCTAGGGAAATGTCAAAACACGGCCGCTGCACAGAGAGACTTTAGTGTAAGCTCATTTCGCTTGCGACACGATCACAAAGTTAACACACGTATACAGCAGTCTCCGCGAACATGTCGAAGGGTCTTTCCAGAACAACCGTGACGTCATCGACAGGTTAGAATGGGACATTGTTTGTTTGTTTGTTTGTAATTTTTGCCTGTTTTACACTACAAATATGCAGAATTGCGTGCATCGATAATTATGTGTCGGCGGCGGAGGAGTTAGTTACATGTATCTGTGCTAAATATAGTTTCTTTGTGTGTGTTGGTTCTTTTTAAGTTTATAACACCACGTTCCGTTTACAATTAATTGTCCCATATTGTTGTTTGGCACATCTGGTCTTTGCAAGATAAGACTGTCTTTTAAGTTTTGCTTTTATATACGCGCCGATGATAGAGAGAACAAAGGCTGTGCTGTAATAGCGATATCGATATTCGACACGGTGAATTTCTGTGGTTGACCTTACCAGTGAGGTCACGGCGTCCGGATGGCCGAGTCACCCCGCAGAGGTCGTGTGTGGGATCGCGAAAATTGCCCGTGTTTACCTAGGGTGTTTACTAAGTCGGCAGTGTGGACATGCAAACTCGAATGATTGCCATGACTGCTGTGATCGTGCTGGCATCTAACTTGCCAATGTTCGAACAACGACTTTTGCGCCACATCGACGAGCTGTTCAACTCGGCAGGCAGTAATAAAACTTTACACGATCAATCCCATGCTAGTGTCGTACTCTCTCGTTAAATGTACGAGTCTGTTACAGTAGTTCCTTATCTCAATTTTTCATCCTATAGCAATTAAAATATTATGATACTTTATACATATCCTTTTATGTTAACTCTGAGTTTCCGAAAATCAAAATCATAATTTTAAATCACATTTATTGAGAAAGGTAGAGTTGTTTCAGTAGCCTCCTATGTGAATTTCGTCGTTGCTTTATGAGTAATCGTAGTGTGTACTAAGACGTTTGTAAATAAATTTTGATGGATTCGATTCCCATAACTTGATTGTCAATTACGTTCCTGTAAACACTGTGTGTACAACGTTGCCAGCAATTGAAACCATGTCAGCATTTTTGTAAAGAAAATATTGGCGAGGTTTTGAAAGTTTGGATAAAATACAAAACTCAGTCTGGCATGCTTACATGGTGCCTTCGATAATTCAACTTGAAATCGCTCACGTAAGTACCCTGGCGACATATTCGAGACAGATACCACTACGACCCCAATTGCGACAAGAACTACCCTAGAAAACACCAACTGATCCTAGACGTTATTTCGCATTTTCCAAAAAGAATTCGAGAAAATTCTCTAAATATTACGTATTTTATGGGTCTTAACCAAAGGAAATGAGAAAAAAATCTTCCGACAACATACTCTGGTTCTGGAAGGCGTGTAACCGGAAACACAGGTTGTATTTTATTTGGCGCTAGTGGATAGCATAACAGTCGATGGTATTCGCTGACAGGATAGCAACCATGGCATTTTTAAAACTTCCTCTTAAGTTGTACTTAGGACACACATGTCAGTCATTGCACACAATAACTCAGTCACACACGGTAGACAGTGGCCATAATAGAATGCAAAGGTCGGGCCACTGATTGTGTAGTTCACCAGATTTTTTACGGTCAAGCATCAAGATAATTATTGATGTATCAAATCCATGCACACGGCGTGCAACGACTGTCTCGTATTCTCGTATTGTTTCCTTGCGTCAAATGTCGAAGCAACTGAAGTTTTCAGCCCATAGTTTGGTAGTCTTAAGCGTATCTATTGACCAGGGGTTTCATTAAGATTTGAAGTAGGGGGCTAGAATGGAAAAGTAGGCGGCTTGCATCTGCCATGACCACAAAGCGGTCGTCGTCGGGAGGGTCCGGGAGGGGGTGTTCCCCCCCCCCCGGCCGAAGGCCGGAAACCCTGAAAAATGAGCTAAAATTTACTAACATTTACTTTACACAGCTTACAGTTACTTGAATTTCTAGTATTTTCAGGGGAATAGTCAGCAGTGTTCCATGGCAATTTGTGTTCATATCATAAAAGCCATTTTCCTAGGAGATTAGGCCTAAATATGATAATTCATAATTAAAAATGATAAAATGTGGTGATGTTGACGATAATTTGAACAAAGAAAACAAGTCTTTAGAGCCTCTATGCTTTAAGGAGGTAAACTTTAATAATTCACTATTAATAATTATTAATGATATAAATTCGATATGTAGATGATATTATACAGTGTTATATCTAGACAGGGGGATAGGGGATTCCCCCTCTGTTGCAATGTTGGCACCCCCAATTAATTTGTCAAGGGGACCACTCCCCCCTTCCATGAAATGGTGCCAGTCACACCTTAGAGGTACAAGTAGAACACATGAACTGGTGAAATGCCCCCGAAATTTTCCGATAAAGGGGGGAAAATTCCCCTTGTTGATGCCATCCTGGATGAAACACTCATAATGTTATGCTTAAAATTAAGAACCCTGATGTTTGGTATGGAAATCTGTAGATGAAGAACTTTGATACCACTAAGGAGGTAAAAAGGATAATTTATATAACGAGTAATGATAAAAATGACAATCATTACCATATTTCGAAAATAGAATCAAAGATCCTCAAGGTTATTTGACTACATGGGTATGCAAAGTAAGAACCTTGATATAGGATATGAAAATTTGTACGTTTAGAAGCGCACAATTGGATTTAACCTGACGATCGCTTTTGAAGTGAATTTAGAGGTCTGACAGTATTGTAACCACTCTTGGCGACTTTCCTATTGGCGTCGATAGACCGAAGAGCAGTACATATCATACGTCCAGCTGGTTATACTCCTTCACAATTACGCCTACCGTAGTGCAACGCACATCGGCTTACTAAAATTCCAACTGTAACCGGAAAGTTTTTCGTTCGAAAAAAATCAGGTCATTGCCTTCGAAAGCAGTTTAAATCCACGGAATTATCCTTCTCTTGTTTCTTGGTCCACTTCAAAACCGAGGATCGTACAGCGAAGCTTGACCTCACGATCGCTTCCGTCTTCATTTGTTCATCGACCATTTTGAGTTGAGCTAACGACGGCCGACAGGTGTAGTATGCACGTTTTCATTAGCGTATATAAAGGTAACCAAATAGGAATCAGCAATTCAGGTAGCCAATAGAATCGTCAATTGCAATTCCGATTCTTATTGAGGCAGTATACGCAAGACCGTGCTGCATCGTAGTACAAGGCGATCGTAGTAGTCGCTCGTCTTCTAAATTTTGTTTCACATAAAAGCCGTTGAAAAGTTTGATTACACAGCTTGTGAAATTTGTCCGTATCATTTCAGAAGGTAAAAAATATTTCAGCGATGAAAGAGTTCAAATTTCCAAAAAAGTAGCCGGCGAAATCGTGAGAGTAACCGGTCAATTTCGCCGGCTGCCGGCTCTTAATGAAACCCCCTGATCTATTGTATGGAATGATTAATTTTAAACGCATTTTTTTTTATTTTCTAAGGAAAATTTGATGGATAGAATTCAATTATAACCCACCCGTCGGAAACTAGGGCTGTCGCGTTGCTAACAAGTCGACTTCGTCCCATTTCACTGACGATTACGCACACGATTTTTATTAAGGGCCATTTCGCTTGTACAAGCACGGCAGACGTTTGCTTTGAACAACATTCCGCCCATTTTAAAGCGTTTGCTCCGACAGTCTCACAACGCACCACGACCGATTTAGCTATATTGATTATATACGTTTAGAGATAAGTTAATCTGACAGTTGTCGCGGCAGCTCTTTATACTTATTTTTTCCATATTTTTTGTATCTTCTTTTGTTCAGATATTGAAAGCGCTGTGATTGTCAGCATGTCTACAGAATTCGAAGCAAAATAATCTGTATTTTGTCTTCACAATGGATAATAGCCTTTGGCCAATTTTTGATTTATGAAATACTGTGAAATTTGAGCGTTTATGACGCACACGCGGAAAGTAATCGCGTAAGCGTGTTAGCGCAAGTCCATTCACCGGGGTTCGTTTGATTGACCTGGTTAAATGCTCCCATTTGAACAGACTCTCTCTCTCATACACACTTTCATATACCGGGGAGTACAGGCGGCTATATGAATTGAAATGCAATCCGTGTTATCTACAAAAAAGGACCTCAAAACAGTCTGACATACTTATAGCTTTGAACGGCCTTCGAGACTTTCTCTGAATTTGATCAGATTGGTTTGGTTGTCATGGAAACGTGATAAAATGTAGCTTTCGTTGAATTAAACATACCGTAATATTTCGTCCAGTAGAGTATAAAGATGGAGAAATACGATATATTCCAAATATACCAAGTATGTGGCGCTGACCTTAGATGGGTTTTGCCGTTGAGGGCGTAATATTAAAGTTTGTTCCCGACGGTTGTTTTTCCGAATCGCCGACAACAACAATGTTATAGTTTTGGATGCTTGACTATTATAACCCGCACAAACTGTTCGTTTGTTTTTAATGGACCCAGTCTGCGGTAGCAATGCAAACAGAAACCTCAAACTTTAGAAATTAGAAATATACTTCGGGTCAATGTCATGTCAATTGATGCAAAGAATGGAAGGCATTGATTAACATGTGGTTTCCTTGGTTGTAATGATTTTACATACTGATCAACTCATATTCATTTTATTGATATTTTTATAGGATACTTGTGTCTTTTTCACTTCAAATGTAGCTCACAGTGTTCATCCAGAACATGTTGCGATGCATACAAACAAAACTGAAAACCATCTGATTTTACCATGAAGATTGTTTCCATCAACAAATGCTCATCTCTGTTTTCAAAGCAAGAAACAAAAAAGGCCCGATGACTCCCTGTGTTACTCACCTTGATAAGGCGTCCTTCAGCAGAACTAGGATTTCCTCTTTATTTTACAGCTCTCTAGACGTTCAACTTCCCTTAAACTAGACTTGACAGGTGTCATTTGCATTGACTACAAATGTGTATAAATCAACAACCTCACAAACAAACCCACACACGGGCGTGGCACTGAGTAGGTGTTACAAACACCGGAGCTCACAAAGTTTCGGTCACAACATTCAATTCACAACATCTGACTCGACTTTCAGTCAAGTTCGACATAAGTGACCGCAGTGGTTGACCGAATACACCACACTCTTGTTTCTCTCCATTTCAAAACGAAAGAATATATTGAGTATCGAGCACCGAAGCTGTTCAAATACGTTTCTATTTGAATGAACACTTCAGCCCTTAGAAACACTGGTTAACATTGGAATGTCCTCAGTCCTTACGTAGTAGTGTTATCTACGTGCGTAGGTTATGATTTACCGATTGTTAATATTTATCAAGTGGAGGTCTATTGGAGACAGTTCCGATTACTCATATAGTTCCGATCCGCTGTGGTCCGTGATGAACTAGTTTTGCATACTGTATATGTGAACATAATTCTAAAATATTGTATGCATACTCGCGTGGAAAGTGCTGGCAGTACTCTATGGGAGTACCTTGTTCGGCAAGCTTTTAACAATTTTCCACAAAATCAACCGTAGGTATTGTCAATCAAAATGACACCTTTCGTTGGCATACGCCTTGACTTGCGGCCGCTCTTAGCAGGCGACAGTTTTTATGCATATCGCCACCAATGGTAGTAACTAACGATTTTTTTGTTTCCTTTTTCTTCAGCGTGGCTGGTGGCGTGCCAAGCGTTTGTTATTCTGACAATACTCTGCAATGTAGGCGCAATTGTCCTCGCGATTGTGGCGTATTTCCTTAAACAGAATTTACTGTACAAGGTAGCAGCCATCACGTTATTCGTTTCATGTAAGTATACATGTGGTTTATTATTTCCAGCTGGAGGAGGCAAGGACGGGGGGGGAGAGAGAGAGAGAGAGAGAGAGAGAGAGACAGACAGACAGACAGACAGACATATGATGATGATGATGATGATGGTGATGACGACGACGACGACGATGATGATGATGATGATCGTTATGATGATGATGATGATGATGATGATGATGATGAAAAGTGACAGCCATTGTCCCTGTCAGGCAAGGTTTTGGTTAGCGAGGCCCACGGGCTTGATGGCATTGTAAATTATTGCTTCTTCTGACACAAACTTTCTTGCCTCCTTCACTTCACAGGTCTGTTCCTGATCATCGCCCTAATCGTCTTCCCAAGCATGTTTATGCAGGGCGACGTGGTGGCCTATCGAGGCAACTGGGAACTGGGCTGGTGTTACGGGGTAGCTTGGGGCGCCTGGTGCTTCCTCCTAGCCGGGGGCATACTCCTCCTGTGCGATGAAAACAAAGAGATATATCACGACGAGAGGGTGTATTACTCGGAGGCGTAGTGACTTTCTAGTGGGAGGGAGAGATGTTTAAGGGGAGGGGGAGGTGTTGAAATAGAATTCCTTGTCGGTGCGTCTCCCTGATCAGCGTTTCGCGACACCTTGGAGTGCTTCATCGGCCGTTGTAGCCGGCGTAATTAAGAGGAAAATGAGAGCATGCGCAGAACTGATAACCATAGTATTGAAAATTCATGATTTCCATCCTGATTCCAACGGAGAACGCGATACAACTCATTGAAGATTTGTGATCAGTTTTTCGTTTCTGTCGTCTGCAGAAAATTGGAGGACCACGCGAGCGCTAAAATAAAAACAAAGTCTCGACGCTGCAACTCAAGCTTTTAGCAATTTGTCATCGCGACGATTGAAGCTAAGATTCTTCAAAATAATGACAAGCAATTGCAAAATGTCGTCTCTGTTGTACTAGTAGCTAACCATTTTCCAGATAATTTAATTGGTTTGATAACTTTTCTAAAAGACTGTAAATTCAAAGCTATATTTTGTCTTTACCCATGATGGTCAAATTTCAAAGATACTGTTAAGATTTTAGCCCTTTCGGACGATATGTACGGTAATTTTTATGTCGGTCAAACATCCGCGTATAGTTTATATTGTAAGTTTTATTTAATGCTGTGTTTAGCATTTGTAATGTAACAGATTTCATTTAGTGCAGTTTTGTGGTTCAAAAGAGAAACGGACAGTCGCTAAGACAGATTTCATTAGCATATTTATTCAGTTAGCGCTCATCTTAGTTTTAGGGACGTGATAAAGTAGTGTATCGAAAGTTTTTATTTCATTGTGATTTAAGGTAGTATGCGCTTCGAAAGTGAAAGACTTAAACTTTTGCTCAAAATTCCCTGAATGAAACTTTGAACCATTCTCTTCCAGAATCAACGATAAAAGTCAGGGGTCACCGTGCAAAGTTTGGAACTATCGAAACAAATTACCAAACATTTTGCGATATTTGACATTAAAAATGGCCGCCATCCCTGTGTTAACTCTATTTGGGGGACATTAAATGTCGGATTTTTTAAAAACTAAGAAGAGTGAAAGTTTTTCTTTCTCCAAGAGCTTTAAAATGAGCCCCAACAAGTGGTAGATCAGAAAGGAATTGTAGAAATTTGAGAGTCCAAATATCTGTCACCGAGGCGCGTTCTACCTTAATAGGCGGATCATCGCTTGAAAAAATGCAACGCGCAGAGTTGATTGCGTGATACTCAGTTTCCGACTCTTATCCAAAATTCGTTTCCTTGGCATAGTCGCAGAATTGTTTTGAGCCGCGCGGGGGCGCATTTTGGCAAGTTGCGAGTTGTTTTCACCGTCATCATTATTGTTTTCGTTTGTTGTCTAGCAATGTCTGATCAAATCGAGTAAAACCTGTCCGTTATGGACTTGGCGGCCATTTATTTAGCTCGGTGAGAACGACTCCAATTTTGACTTGAGATTACAATTTTTAAAAACGTTGACGGCGTCGAATCACAACTCTGATCGACTGCGCAGCCGCAGATTTTGGACATTTTATGAGTGATCTAAGTTCAATTATGATAGAGCAGTAAAATACAAGTCGCACCATTATTTCAACAACGGTTCACTTTCTTTTACAGACAAGTTTATTCCACTAGTTAAAGGGAAAGCGTCGTCGGAACAGCGCCCGTACGTGTTTCTTGTTTTACAAACAATATATTTCGTGCTCGATATCTAGGTGCACCTCATAATCATAGCTGCAACATTTAAATTGTACGATGTAGATTATGACAGACGTGTTTTAACTTTCATCAATCGCGATCGTACCTTGGATACAGTGTTTACATTTGTCATATATGACCCTTACGTCCTTTGAGCGCAGTTCCGACGACTGTATCCCTTCAGGTTAATATTTTCACTGATGTACATTTCCCTAGGTATTTTATTGTAATATTATGAAGATAGAATATAATGATAACATATACAACCTTACTCGTACCACATAGAGGGACTGTGCTCGTACGTTTCTGAGTTTGTAAGTTTCACATTTAGACTATTCCAAATAGTTTGACCTCAAAAAAGTGAGGTCAATATTTTAAGAGATATGAATATGAGGACGAGCTACTTTTCATTTTTACAATCTTATGAATCTCATGAGTCTTCAGAGAAACTTCGTTATCATGACAGTCTGCTTTTGACATGGATGATTCCGAAACAAAGAGGCATTTGCCAGTTTTGTCTTTATTATAAGTTTTTATATTCAGCTCACAGATCAGTGTAATTTGTGCTGTTGATATTTCTGTCAGAACATAGCAAGATTTTGGCTTCATTTTAATAAAACAAATTTGCAGTAAGTATTTTGCTGTACATTTTCAATCGTGAACGTTTGGTATGTATGTATGTATGTATGTATGTATGTATGTATGTATGTATGTATGTATGTATGTATGTATGTATATTGGTATATATGTTATGTATGCATATGTGCAGGTAGGCAGGTGGGTAGCGCTGTATTTTCTTTTTCTAATCCATTCGCACGCAAAATTCAAGATGCGATTTACAGAAATGAATAAGAAGACGTGATCGCAATGGGATGCTCGTAATTCTTAATCACTTCTAAGGCACGCATTTTAAAATTGCGTGTGGTTTGTTTGAAGTTTTTCGGGTTTGAAACTTTGCAATTCTTTTAAAGTTCCAGTAATTGAGATATACCAGGTTAATTGAGCAGGCAAGAAAGTGCTGCTATACCGTGGACATCCGCCAAAGACGCCCTCTACCGATATAATTTCGAATTGAAATGTATGAAAGGCATTAAGCTTCAGCGCCATGAGCACGGGTCAGTTTGAGTGAAGCGAAACTAAGGATCTCACATTATGTTTACATTTGCTTCAACTGTTGAGCAATAACTTTGAAACTGGTTCATTCAAGCACAAACTTTAAAAAAATACCTTGCGCGTACGATGTTCTGCAAAAGCTCAGTTGTCGTTTTTTCCCTCTTCGTACACTAGCAAGTTGAGGGCACATTTTGATGGCCTAGTGCAAAAAGGGCGTAACTCACTTTTTCAACAAACTGAGTTAGGAAGGAATAAACGTTTTAAAAGCCTCTAACTCTACCATTCAATTTATTTGTAGTTAATGGTTTTGTTGGTAAAGAGCAATATCATAGATTTATTAAATGTCATAAGTGGAATGTTATAAGTATGCAATCATATATGTACATTTAAAAAATATGGCGCACTGATTTTCTTGTGTAAAAGGGTCGTAACTCAAGTAACGTCCCTATGGCAACATGAGTTATATTGACTTTTTTACTCAAAAAATTCACAAAAGATGCAGGTAAATTCCTTAACAAGTAAAACACTCAATTTGACCAAAACATGAGTTACGCCACTGTTGAACTGGGCCATCGAATTTTGACGTCAGCGTTCCGGACCTGTCGTCGAATTTCTATTCTTCCTCAAAGCAATGTGCCATTTCGAAATGGCAGCCTATTACAAATAAGGCTTGTTATTTTACATTTTTATCTCTGGCAATTTTTCAGTCTGTTACGTAAATCGCCTCGTGGGGACACACTCCTGAAATGCCACGAAGATTAGAACACGAAAGGGCAATGTATTAATTATTCACCGTTTCAATCCCACGAATTCCCTGTAGACGCAACCGGTTTGAGTAAATAAACATTTTTACATGATAGTACTGTGGCTCTTTCACGGTCTAGCGGGAATGAAGTCTATTATAGGTGGGTATACGTGTATTGTATCTGTTAATTCACTAATTTCTGATGATTTTGCGGAATGGGAATTTCAAATTAAACTGATGATGACACTTGAAACTCTCTCTCTCTCTCTCTCTCTCTCTCTCTCTCTCTCTCATGCACACACAAACACAAATAAACAAGCAAACAAACAAACAAGCGCAGTGTTCAAGAACCTGAGGTCCCTGTAAATGGGGCATTTCTACGTGGTAGAGATATACTCGATGGCGCATTTAGAGTTTCCTTGTAGTTCCTAATTACTCATGAATAAGGAAAAATATTTTCTGAGCAGAGTGCAAGAGTAAACAGGTATACGGAGTACCTATCGTGTTAACTACAAATTTCTTTGACGTAATCGAGTTAGTGTATTCGTCGGTATATCTTGTTGTTTAATTACATATATGCAATGTGGCTAAGTGCTAACAGACACAAAAAACATCCCCGCCATTGCTTTCCCAGAGATTATATTTACTGATGGTCCATGAAATCCTAGAATGCAGATTCCTGAAGCCAGCGGGAAGATCGTTAATAAAAAACTGAAGGAAAGAGGGCCCAGAATTGAGCCCGGCTGAGGGACAGCAAGATTAAGTAGAAGAGCGTCTCTCAGGGTCCATTAAAGCTAAATGACTATAATATGACGCAAGAATGAGTACAGTTTTGTCTTAATATCCATATATTATGAGTATTTGTAACAATATATTATGACTGGCAAGGTCAAACAATCTCCTGAAGTCGAATAATATTTTTGCATTTATAATTAAGGACTTTCTTTCTCTGTTGTTCACATTATAAGTATGATTTAGCCTTTTTGTATTTATCTCCTATTTTAATTGCTAAATCTATATCTTCATTCCACCATTCTGGAATTGTGGGATACGTGACACGGTTTTTTTTCCTAACTGGTGCATGTTTAATAGTCACCGAGATATAATTTATTCCACGTGTCATGCTTATCCAGTAATTTCTAACGAGTTACTACTATGAGAATCGCGGCGTTTAAGAATTACCCGTCATTGAGCTTTAATTTGACCGGTACTGCATCTCAACATTGAATTGTACGTTAAAAGTTGTTTAATAGTTAGTTTCAGTGATGTTGCCAGTTAGCACGCCGCTGACTTCATCTTATGCGCCGCCTACGTTTGGGTGTTTATTCTTAGCTATAACGCCGACTTCCCTGAAACAGCAAAGCCTCTTACTTTATATCGTCTTAAAGTTTCTCTCTAGTTATCTTTTTTTACAATTTGTTGTCTCTTAAGCTTCTTTTGCCCCGCAACAAATCCAATTCTGCAGAGAATGCGAAACCACTTTTCATACGTTATGGCAAAACTGCTTCAGACGTATAGATTAGCAAACGACCCAGGCCCTCGTGGGAAAAAATCGAAGTCCCTACTTTTAGTTTAGAGTCTCCAAATAGTTCACAAAAGCCTTAATCCCCTCAGCTTAATTTGAAACAAGCCACGTATAAATTGATCGAATACATGGTAGCATTCGTTTTATCTATCGTGTAATGACCCCACAGCACCAACAATCCGACAAGCGACGGTATATGCACGCAAACTAATTTTTATTTATAAAAGAATTTTGTCGCGTTATGAAACGAAAACTTCAATCCAATGCATGAAGTTTGTTTCGAGGCTTTCCAATTTACTTTTATGCCGTGACCGCTTTCAACCAAAGATTTTTCAGGACAAATCACTTAATATTGTAAATTAATTTTCATGGAATTAAAGCGGTAAGCCTTAAAGGCAAACTCGGCGAAGTAGAACCAGTTTTTTAATGGGACAGAGAAGAATTAATATTATTCTCCAGTTTATATTACAGCGCAATTGTATTACTGTTTCACCACTATATCGAAAATTCAGGATATTAATACAGGTATGTGATGAAGAAAAATAAAATCGTTCTACACTCAGCCTTTGCGGGCGCTCAGCACTATATTCCGATACGAAAAACTGAATAGTTCAACAGTATAACTGAAGCAAATTTGGTGTTATGAGCAAAATAGCACAGGACGTAACCGTTAGCTTGGCTCTTTCTGACGGAGACTGGAGGCTCAGAGGTGGTCGTAAAATTTGACAATCGAGTGTGAGGTGTGTGTGCAGTTCAAATTGATCAACTCTACATTACTCTGGTCATAACATTGATCAACTCGAAAAAAAGCTTAATGTGTTTATCTGGGGCAATAATTTCAAGGGAGATATCTGAAAAACGTATATGACTGTCACATTTAACAGTAAATTTTCTGTCAACGACAGCTGGCTTTCAAGACTCGCATTTGTGCTGGAATGACAACAACAGTCATGAATACGGGCATGCCACAGACAAAAACTTTAATGCAATTTTTGCTACTGCATATGAAAACAAGATAAATCCCAGAGATTTACTTACCAACACATTTACGATTCTAGAAGCACTTATGATCCAGTGAGCTGATGGATTCAGAGAATTTTCTTACAATCAACATCGAGAGAATTAACAGCTAGGGAGACTTAAATTTATTGTCCCTAGGAGAGATTGATTAAGAGTGATAGATATCGAGTGAATTTCTCACTAATCTTTTCTTGCTTTGAAGCCTCACTTGATGGACTACCATCATCTGGTGCAGTGTTTACATTTCCGATTATGAGTTCACACAATTTCAAGCTAGGCTTAATGTAGATTCTGCTTCGATGGCTATTAGGGACGATAACAGCATGTAAACTTTGCTATTATTGGCTTTTTGGTGGGCTTGAAGGAAAACGCAGTGCCGCGGAGCTTCTCGTTCAAGCGTGTCTAATCTGTCAGTGTTGAAGCTGACGCTGTATGAGTTGGCATGGACTCATATCAGGCCGTGTTTCATAGACTGTGTTGCCAACGCGAATTCAGGTCTCGTCCTAAATTCACGCGTCAACTGCTGTGACAACTGGAAAGTAAAGAGTACCTTTGCACTCCGTGTGCACTTCACAACTTTTTTTTTTCATTTTCCCCCTGAAATACCGTCCGTGTTAGTATCAATTATGACAGGCATCGATGGAAATCAATCGTATACTTCGATTCTGTCTGGAAATAGAGCGAAAAGACAAGGCACATTAAGAGCATTGCAAGTAAAATTATCACCGACTTGCCTCTGTGAAATTTGTAAATTTAATTTTTCCAAAAGAGTTAACACTGACAGGGAATGTCGGCCATTTTGCATTTCACGTCTTGCTAAATTTTGTCACATCACCATGATCAGAGAGAGTCGAGTCAGTCATAATATGTTGGAAAACTTCCTTTAATGCGGGCATTAGAACCATTATATTTGACGCTTGGCAGAGCATAGGTGGTAGCGCGCCCTCACACAAATCAAGAGCGAGGCAGCTGCGGTTGTCTGTAAACAGTCAAAATGTGAACAACTGACTTGTGTTGGTTCAAACGTTCATTGAGCGTTTTGCGCAGCATTTTCAGCACAGTCAGTACACTTTGGTTTCACTCTTCGCTGTATAGCCAGAGTCTGACATTGTGTCCGCACAAGACAAGTGACACACACAAATTAGACAATGTCATTGCCATTGAAAGCTAGGTTTTTTCCCGCGTTGTATGTGAATTCAGGGGAAAAGTTGACGATTTTATAGAAAATGACACAACATTGGGTCGTGGTCAATAGAAATTTTATTCCCCAATAGCGATTATATGTCGCGCGAGAAACTGGCGAGTCGCCATCCCATATTATGCGATGTTCTGCAATTTCAATTGCAACATCGGTTGTGTAATGTCCAAATAATTCGTGCAAGTGTGATTACCAAAACTATTAACACCAACATGTCGAATATACGTAATCAATTATGCATGTCATTTGCAGTGGTGTCACTTAGGACAATATATATTGGATATTTTGAGGGCAGTTACGTACAGGACCTTCCAGGAGGCGAGAAGGAAATTAAGAATTTATCTTATGTCTATTATAAATTTTTGATGTAATAAGCGGTGTTTTATTTTAATACCGTAGTTGAAAATTTGAAAAAGGTTTCTATGGTAAGCGCAGCTGGAGCACATCATCAATTATATAAATTTAACAAACCATTCACGTATCAACCGTGCACATCTATTTGTATAAGTAGATCTGCACCCAGGTCCACAGGTTCTCACCCTCAGGTACTGCTCCGACAACCCCCCGAGTGACATATTGGAATGTTCTCAAACGGTGTCCCGCTGGCGAACTTTCACCTCGCTAAAATAGCTCAGTAGTGCTTCACGCTTCAGGCGCTCACAAACAATCTCCACCGCGGCAGGACAGCAGTTCGTCGTCGGAGCGCTCGACAGAGAAACCAGACGCAGTGGGACCACAGCCGACAAAAACAGAAGCGGGGAACCCCGAGGAAAATTCCGCATCGGGAAGTTAGGGACACGCGTTCTCGTATCATGCGGCTAGACGTTGCAGACCTTCACTGTCCGGGATAGGGATTACAGCAAGACCGATCAGGGGTAATTGTACACGCGGACGAGGCAGCTACTGAGGTTTCCATCAATCGGCCAAGCTATTTCCCCATATAGACGTAAACAGACACCCTCTGCTTTTAATGCAATACAGTTTGCAGGCATTTCCCATGGCGTCCGTCATCGAGATACTGAACTCACTGTTTTTTCTCAGTACATGCCTTATAACTTACGTTCAACTGATTTTTGCAGGTAAGTCTCTCACTCAGCCTCGTTTCTCTTTTATACTTGCTTAAAAACTACAGGTGTTCGACCACTCACGTACATTTACAGATCTTGTTCCAACAAAAAGCTGTTTCCCGATCCTTTAAAATCGTCGGACGGAACGTTTATGTAACTTTTCTGTTTGTATTGCCGGGACAGTTTCCCCGCCAAGACAGTCACTCGATATACGGGACCGCGCTCAATAATAAACGCGTCATATTTTTGTGAACTGAAAACAATGGTTCGCGCATCCAGAAGGTTCGGCACACCGCGTTCGTTCCTTTACATAACGGCCGGTATTTCAGTTATGTCGCTGCTGAAAGCGATATGAAACTGGCAATGTGGTAAGACGGACGTTTTTCTCATATCGTCGTGCGGAAATCAAGGAGAATTGTTTAGATCGCCCCGGGCACGTTTTAATAAGATACTGAAGGAGAGAGATGAGTTTGAGCATGCAGTGAGGTATAGCCCACTCATACTGATCAACGATTCTCTCGGGCTATGTTCTAAACTAGCTGGCGACACGGCCGCTGCTTTCGCCTCCGCAACACACGCATACTGAACACGTCACTATGGACAACCAGCGATGAATTGCAATGAACATCATGTCCGCTGTCTTTATCAGTCTGCCGAGAAGAAAAAAGATGTCAAGAATTCGATCTGAGGGGCGGATGATTGGGTCCGGAGGAGATCAGCAGCGACCCCGCGTAGAAAAAAGATTCTAGCTCGGTGGCGATGAAGACGTCAGCAACGCTAGCACATCCGGACAACGTTGACGGTCATGTCACGGGATTTCCGTCAACTTGTTGAAATCCATGTGACGAGCTCAATAATTGTGATTTACGTCACGTTCCCACAGCCTGAGCGCATTACCTCATTGCCTAGGACGTCAAAATAAATCACACTTCACCCCCGTTGCCGGGGGATTAACATTATATATTGCCCTCCTAATGAATATTGACCTGTACAACAGTCCCCAAAGAGCAGCTTGTATTCCGAAGCGTCATAATTAGTTTTTATCTCTGATATAATTAATTTTCATAAGGGGTTTGTATTGCATATACACGATGCATACTTGACCCGCCCTTGTACTAGTAATTTCTTTACACAGCGAAGTCCCATTTGCGACGAATTTTCTGCATTCTCCCTCGATTCGCAAGCCATGCGCAGAGAAACGGAAATCGATTCGCGGTATCTTATGATTAGATCTGTGCCAATATCTGCGCCACAGAGCTCAAGTAATGTAGACACTTTATCGGGGACGCTGGGGACGTTGAAAACCTTGAGTATATGTATCGCTGCCGTTGGCGGCAACCGTCTTCTTTCGAAATTAAGGTAGTCCTCGCCTCGTAAGTGAAAGACTTAAACTTTTGCTCAGACTTTCCTCAATAAAACTTTAAACCATTCTCTTGCCAAAATTAGAGAATAAAAATCGGGCAAATTTTGGTTCCATGAAAACGAATCATCAAATATTCCCCGACACATCAAGTTCAAAATGGCCGCCATGCCTGTGTTAACTCTATGGGGGGAAATTTTCGATTTTCACAAAAATGAACTTTATTAACTCCATGAGCTTTAAAATGAGCACCCAAAAGCGATAGATGAAAATAGCATCATAAAGTTTTGAGAGTCCAAATGTCTGTCCCCGAGGCGCAATCTACCTTAACACACTATTTCTGAACACATATACAAGAACACCGTGACAACACAGGTTACAAAGACATATCTCTCTGTCTCCGGTACGCGTGGGTCGTATTCTCTCTCTACCCCATTCTCGCTTGAAGAAATTGTATATTTCAGATTCATTAAATTCTTCATGTGTGACAGTTTCCTCATCATCTTATTCTAGGGACGTAAAGTTAGAGAACCTTGAAAATAATTCCTTGAAATATTAGACATGGGCGGGTACGTGCTCTGCAACTTTATGCGAGGGATATTTTTGTCTTCTTTTGTGCATTTAGCCCCATGCTGAGTCCATCGCCGAACGTGGCTAAGAATCGAAGTCTTTTCACGTACCACAGCGATAGGCCCTCGTGTCTCGTTTCCATACAAGACGCGACCTTTCAGCTCGTTCTGGCCGCGCCCTGTAGCCTACCACCCACAAGATTACGACTTAAGTGGCAACAGTTGTGTTTTCCCATGGAAAAGTGTCAAGGAACTAACCAGTGATCGGGAATTTTCCTCCATGGGCGGTTTATCTCCTTTCCCTCACTTCTGCGGCTGGAAACCAGGTTACTTCAGCAATTCAGAGCATGTCGAAGATTAATCGTTATTTTTATCGAGAAATCGCACATTTCTATTAAAATCGAGAGCACATCTGCGACATGTCAAGCGTTGAAGCTTAAAGATTTACGCGAACTAATGTACTATTATTGCATCCTTCATATGAGCTGGACCCATAATTCACATTGCATCGAGCTCAATATGCGATCTGAAGAAATTAAGTACATATTTCAAAATCATAAGGTTAGATTTCGTTTACGATTACACATCGACATTTCCAGTTGAAGGACATGTTTGATGAAATATTAATGGTACGTGTGTAGAAACATATACAAGACATATGATTGTACAGTGATAGATACATCAACAACAAGAAAACGTATATAGATAGCACAATAGCACATACATACATACATACATACATACATACATACATACATACATACATACATACATACATACATACATACATACATACATACATACATACATACATACATACATACATACATACATACATACATACATACATACATACATATCCAAAGTTCATACATTTGAAGGTATATTCTGATGCCATGTATGTGCGTCAGTCATATCACGTCACTGGATTCTCATCTGTATGAACTAGGGTATAGTTTCGGTTCTCACACCTTTGACCAAAGCTATGTGACATTGAGCAAATTCACCTTGTATTTCAAAGTTGGATACCTTTTCAAAGTGTTCAGTGTGTGTCAGGACGTTTTACGTCATACAAGATTAATTTACCACTTAAAGTTAAAGTCATCATTCTCAAAACGCCAGGTTGTGTAAGGGACGTTTGCTGAAATGCTGTTTCGTTGAAGGAATCATACAAATATTGCAGATGGCGCGAAAAAAGTGTAGAACAAATGTTTTACAATGGACTGCTCTACACCGTTTAAGATTGTGTCCCAGAATCTTTAAGTGATCCTCGAACCATAATGCTGCGATTTTTATTAAATTGCAAAGTCCCCCCATTGTCTCCGATGTCAGTAATGACGGCCATTACGCATAACAACCGACGTTTATTATCCGTCTGTGGAGGACGCAGGAGGAAAATTATAGTTTCTAGGAGATTCATTGTGGATTTTTCCCGTTATATATTGTCGTCTGCGTCCGGATATTCAGCGGCTGGTCAGGCCTGATGGTAATTAAGTTCTAAACCGCCTGTTTTTGTGCAGAAACTGGTGTCTTGTAATTGAATTATGATGAACTAATAATGGACAAAACAGAAGGTCGTGTATGATGCAGACGTGACGGAGTGCATTGTTACTGTCGGGACGGAAACATAATGAGATTTCTTAAGTGGCGACCAGTCGTTCAGGCAACGTCATCGAGCCGCCGTTTAGGCAGCTCTGAGCGAGCAGGCATAGGCTAGCCGTGCAGGTTTCTCCGTGCGCTCGCTGCAGTGTTCCGATGACTTCGTCCGTTCCTTTGGTAACATGACGCACTGAGTGCAGTAACCATGGCGATTGTTCCATCACTGACTGCATGCGAAAATATCACACGGGAAAATGAAGAATCTGGAGGGTGAATTCTGAAAACTGTTTGGTTTCCTGCAGTGCAACATATCCCATTTCTTTCGTCAAATTAAAACAATCCGAGGTTACCTTTTTCAACTTTAATAACCTTCAGCTTCATTAATTGGTAGATGTGTATATATATATATATATATATATATATATATATATATATATATATATATATATATATATATATATTGTATGGCGTATACATCGTATGTGTATATAGTGCAAATATGATAATATATAGATATATATGTGTTTATTTGCCTATTTTCGTCTATAATATGCATTTGATGTATATATGGTGTATATAATATATAGGTATATATATATATAATTATATAGAAGAGAGAGAGAGAGAGAGAGAGAGAGAGAGAGAGAGAGAGAGAGAGAGAGAGAGATGGATGTATATCGATGATGTTTAATTGCCTATGTTCGTCTTATTTACATTCTTCGAACTCGTCAAAAATTGGTTCAATGAAGACATGATCGAGCAGTTATCTCAACGTCAATTAGCCGAACACGTGAAACACTTTTTGTGCAGAAATGTATTTCAAGTACCTGTGTTACCGAATACATTCACGTGGTTAGTGAGAGATACAAGAGACTGGTGGAATAAACTCCTCTTGTGACGTCATTTCTTGGTATGAACATCGCTAATTGGCAAAACCTAAGTCTTCTCAGTAAAGGTTTTTGAAATTTTTCTATCAGAAAGGCACGCATGGTAATCCCTTTATGAAAATACAGTATCGATAATTCTCATTAAAGTACCCTTTGCGCACGTTTTTCATCAAGATGGACAATTAAGTGTATCACGAGAGCGCTATGGTCTCAAACTTAACCATTTAATCGTATGCCCAATTTATCTGCCATAAACCTCTCTCTCTCTCTCTCTCTCTCTCTCTCTCTCTCTCTCTCCTCACAACCTCTCAACCTGTACCTCTCTCTACCTCTTTCTACCTCTCTATACCTCTACCTCTGTCTCCCTCTGCTTCTACCCCTCTCTCTACCTCTCTACCCCTACCTCTTTCTTATCCTGTTCCTCTCCCAACCTGTGTATCAGCGACAATCTCATTACTATGTTAACATATCTGTCAATTCTTACCTCAATCTTTGTATCCGCCATGTTTCACTGTGCCTGCACAAAGACATTTGGGTACATCTCTCTCCCTTCAGTTCACTGTCTGTGGGTCTGCCAGTAGGGCTTTTTAATTCTTTGCGTCAAACGTTGTTGACAGTACCAGTAAAAATACTAATTGTGCCAGTTGACGAGCTGGCTTCCGTCATCCGTTGTCAACCCTGCACTTCTTCCCCGAAACAACATGCTCAGAACAATTTCTTGTATGGTGTGCAGGTCACTCGGAATGACGGAGGAAATTTGCAATTGCATGTGCAATTTTTTGCTGATTTTCTCCCTTTTTTGGTCAGTATCCTTTACTCGGCTATCAACTTTGGTAGCTTTTTACGATTTACGAACCTTGCCGTAACATATGCGGTACTTTTTTGTTAATTTTTTCTTAAAACAAAATTAACAATAGCACCCCCCCCCAAAAAAAAAGGTTTGTTAAATTTTAACTTTCCAGGATGAACTTAATTCAGTTTTGGAATGTGATGAAATCTACATTGGCAAATGTTTGTTGCTATTTTTCTCATTTATCAAAACACTTGTTTCTTCTAACGCCATCACTACCGTATTATTTGGCATTGGAAATCGGACATGTTGGCACTTTCAGTGTTAACGTTCATTAGCCTGTAATAAAATAGTAACATATTTGATCAAAGCCTATAATCGGTATAGGTGCAAATTACTCCAGTGTTTGCTACCAGGTTACATAACGGAATTCATATCCGGTGTTTCTGCGTTCTTCCCATTCATATAAGCTGATAGTAGAGAAACCTCCTCAGATACCTGTGTTGATAGAGAAGAGCCGACAATTTTCTCACATCCGTTTCACTTGTCTTTCAATGTAATTTTTGAGTGCTATGCAGCAATTCTATTGATTGTTCTTTTCAGTCCAAACTAATGGCGGGGCTAGATCGGGCGTAAGGTCGCCTGTATGATATTTTCATTATTTTATTTCTCTAAAATATACATATTTTATACTGCTCCTCAAAGTATGTTGATATACATTGTACCAGGCTTGCATATGCAGTACACTTTGTGTGCATGTGTTCAATATGCAATATTACTGCTTTGTGCACGTGTTCAATTAGACTCTCCACAGTCGCTGTGCCTTGTTTTGTGCGCGCCAAAGTTGGGCCTGCATTCGAAGGCTACGCTGTGCAGCTGTGAGCACGCGCTGCCAGACACAGCGACTGTCGGTTCTTGCAAGTATATGAATATTCATAAGGACAGTGACGTCAAAAGAAACACCTATCTAACGGGGTGGAGAGAATATATACTAGTAGCTGGTAGACCAATATACGCGGTATGTTTTTATTTTTTATTTTAAATTTTATTTGGCTATGGTACTTGTCATTTTTGTTTTGATTAACGGGTGTGTGGAGTTCTATAAAGTACCCGGATCAGGCAGAAATCCGACCGGTCGCTTGCAAGAACGTCCAGACCCTGGGATTCGCGTCGCGTCTCTGAAGGGCGCGCGCGTGCAACTGACTGACACTGGGAAGAACGCGAATCGCAGGGTCTCTGCCAGACTAGTGTTCAATATGCAATATTACTGCTGTGTGCACATGTTCAATATGCAATATTACTGCTGTGTGCACGTGTACAATATGCAATATTATTCCTTACAAAATTTTAATACGTTCATGTCCCGATTAAAAGTCGATCGCTAACAATAATATTGGTCAACACAAGCGTGTGGACTATATCTACAGGTTGATCACCACGCACTCCCATCATGATTTCGAGAGTAGAACTTGAAAACATTTTTTTTCCTATACAGACTGAGTCTGGCGATTAATAACAACAAAACTTATAGAAAGAATTTAATTGGGAAAGCGGGGACGCTAACAGAAGGTGATAACGACAACATCAGTTGGATCGAACGCGTAAATATGTTAATTGAAACGTTCACAGTTTTATCTCACTTTGATCCGAGGACAGCCGCCCGATGCACGCGAATCAGCCGAACAAAGCCGTGGATCGATTAGCCGGTTAAATGAAATGGACATTTCAATCGGTCAAGCGTACACGCATGAAGGAAAGAACAAATATTTGCTTCATCGATTTTTGCCAGTCGTGTTTGTCCATCACAAAATGCTATCTTGTCACGCGAGTGCCCTACCCCCGTCCCAGTGGCATCATCAATCAGTCACGTGACTGATGTACAATGAAAGCTGTATTACTTTGTTCGCGGCATCAATATGATCGATTTCTCACACACTTACGGGGGTCATATTCTAACATTAAAGTGAGGTAATTGCAGATATGACCTTTACAACAATTCAAAGGCAGCGACAGGTTATCACTTTGCTTCTAAATATAGCTGTCAGCATGATTGAAATTATGATGACATTGTCAACAGGAGGCAGTTTTCGTACAACCGCCCACTCTACGTTGGGAAATTTACACGTACATAACCTTTCAGTGATCATTGTCGCCATTGTCCAGCGGCTTAATTGTGTCGCGAGAGCCTGTGTCAGGCGGGGTACGGCACGCCCGTAAAATGTCCCGTGAGCAATACGATTATTTTCCCCTACGAAAGGGGCTGAATCTGTTCACAAGCTACATAATCAATTTCCAAAGGAAGACCACAATTTATCAAATATTATATTGATTGTGTAATTTATTTCATCACTTGCACAGTGAACACAATAAATATTTATCTCTATTTATTGAAAACAGAATAACATTAACCTACACTCTGTACATCTTCATTTGTTTGTCATTATTGAATGTCGACATCATCAATGTAATCAGTGCTTTATGCATTCTGACGTTGTTTATGCTGGTCTGTGCCACGTAGAGCTGGTACAGGTTAATCGACAGCAAAAATGCGAATAAGTATAATTCATTAGGGTTCCGCAGTCATACAATCGCAACAGAGTTCACAATCAACGCTTGTTCCGGCAATCATGGTGCTGGTACCTTTACCCAAGCAACACTTGAGAGTCTTCTTTGTGTTAGGGTCTTTTTGTCCCAGCAAAGCCTCGTTTATTGACATTGAATATTCTGTGAACGCCCCCACACTCGCCCAGAGATATCTTCAAGAATAACGTATAGCGCAACTGAGAAAAGGCAGCTTTTTATCTATTGGAACGGCAGCTGGTAATTTTCCTGCCATTTAGGCCTACAGGCGATACATTACGACTACCTGTTACGTGTTCTTCAATACAGATAAAGATGACGGCAGATGCTTTTCTTTATAGAGCCAATTGCATAAAACACTGAGGCGCGCCTCCTTGGCCGATCCTGCCATCATTTCTGATATTGTGCCTTTATAACAGTTTTCCAAGAACCATACCATTTAAATGAACAACGTCTGATTCAATAGTTGAAATATCCGTTACCTTCTCTCATATAAAAACTATAGACAGTAGCGGCCCCTCTACTGTCTATGCTAAAATGTTCCCCTATTGGCATCCGCAGTTCCCTGACTGGCAGCTTAACACGTGGTTTGATAGTCTTGTAAACTGTCCTCTTAAGGCATAAGGTGCTGGTTAAATAGGGAACACGAACTCAATAATTGAGAAACTGTATACAAAGCAAGTAATCTAGAATATTGAAAAGTCGGAACGAAATATCTTCGTCTGCAAATTGCCCGAGGAAACACTTTCTCTATATAAGATTATTCTCACTTTCTGTTCGCTCACGATCCACTTCTACACACACAAAGAATGGTCGACATATCTGTTCTACTGGGAGGGGAAAGGTGCGATACTAATTTTAAAGAATCATTTTCCACCTCATTTTCCCTCCCTTCACTTTGCCGACTGAACACAATGCCTTAAAGTCGCCGCGAGGTGTTTGCACGATGAGCGAGCAATTATCCACCCAAGCGATGGTGATGCGATATCTTGTTGCCTAAAGCTCGAATTTCCGGGCACGTATACAGTTCGTGTATGAATATTTAAGTCTTTACCGCGTTTCAGAAATTATCGCGCGTTTTAGAACCCTCTCATTCTGTATTCCATAATAGATTTCCTCGAAAGCCTGTGTATGCCTGATCGATCATCATGTAATTTACTTTTGTAGATTAAATATTAATTTCATTTTTATTGCATTTTATACTCATCATTCATTTCGAATGAAAATAGCTCGCAACGTGCTTCCGAGAAATAGGGTACGATAGGTCCGGAACTTTGCCAGCTTGTATTGTCTACAATGACATAAAACGACAAACTTTTATGAATACATTCACTTTTGTTTTGAAAATGCTAAAACAGCCTGAGAAAACACTTTTACGGTCAAAATGTTAGGCGTTCTCGAAATATTGTTCACTCGGCCTGACGGTACTGTTTTTTGTTTGTTTGTTTTTTTTGTCTTTCTTTACTTAATTTGCTATAAATTTTGATTGCTTCATGTAACTTATGAACAGAAGCCCTAACTCGCCATAAAGAGTATGGTCTTATTCAGAAATGTACATGTCATGTGGGAGTGGACATTTGCATATCATTACATGGTTATTTTGAGGTCAAAGACCTTTCAAAAGGAGCAACGTATTACTCGTATGGCGGGAATTTGCTTGTGCTTAAATAAAAAGGTAGGGTAAGCGTGGTCATCAGAAACACATTCATTTCTGTTTTACCTAAGCACATGCGCAGTAAATATTTCTTTGGGACGAAAACACACTGAGATGGCTTGGGTTTTTTTCGTAAAATTTATTAATACTGTTAAATCGATCAGGCGACAGCTGCTGTAACTCAGCCATCTCATTCAACTGCGGGAGGGTTTCTCTTGTGTTTGCCAGATCACGACTTCACCAGATGTCAGTCACAAATCATGGACTTGCGTCTCTTGGCAATGTGCACATGTTGCGGTCAAGCTCGCGCGGTCTCGCTGAAATTTTAACGTCACTGTTCGTATTTTTTATTTATGCGCTATTCTAACACTCACTTTTACATTAATGTTCACTTCATTAAGATGGCATTAATTTTTCGCCGCGCTGTCAAAAAATGTTGCTAGGTTTAATCGTTCGAGTCCGTGTGAAATGGTACGGTTTCTCAAATAAATGTGGTAATGCGGGCAGCATGTCTTTGGTCATATACCACAAATACATAATTTTCAAAACTTTAAGGAACCATTCGACAGTCTTTCAATGCCTTTCTTTCTGGCGGTTACAGAGATTTTTCTTCATCCTATCGTTGCACAGCTGAACAGTCCTGGAAGTGCTCTGTACTCTATTGAATTGCAGCGTGCATCAACGTAACGCGACCGCGCGCTCATTGCTCACATGTTGTCAGTTCGTCAATTGAGCGGGTCAAAGGTTAGAGAATCTGCCTTGCTCCTCTTGTTAGACGAACAAATGTTTTTATTACATCTCCCAGTAGCGATTACAGCGACCACTTGCTGAAACTATAGACCCGTGGTAGCTTAACATGTCGGAACTATGCCAACAACTACTACCAATCTACTGTAACAACCTACCAAGTTACATTCAAGTTGCGACTATTTTTTTTCCTTGCAGTTTTTGACAGGATACTAAGGTATAAGAGGCGTGTCCAAACGAAAATAACAATTCCAAATGGTTTGCTTCCGTTTATTTGGGAGAAGTTCATTGACCTTTGCAACCTAGAGGTTTTGGCTAATTCACAAGAAAGTTACCATGACAATTGTCCCGACTTTTTTTACATGTTGTCTGCTTTCTTAGATATTTTGTCAATACACAAGCACAAGACTTAAACAGTTAGATCCTGCCTTCTAGAGAAGATAGAACAAAATATTGGAACTATAATGCAACGTTTTTTTCTAATAGCATGTTATGGCAGCAGCTTGTCGTATTTCACCATACGTGTTTTCAATCAAAGGAAATTTTATCCTTTAATTCGCTTCTGTATGTTACTATTAAAACAATCATCAATCAACGGAAACATGAGCAGCTAATTAACGTTGGTCCCTGATCCCAACGTTGACCTTTGACCCGTTAAACGCCCCGAGGACTAGGATCTAACTGGGTTCCACTGTCGTGTTCATTGGTCACGATCAATGTCTTCAAACATCCAATTTATTCTAATTTAACCCATTCGCATGAAAACATATGTGAATACGGCACAGACGGTGCGTTATCACAATCCAAAAATAAAACGCTTTTGTTCGTTACAGACCTGGTTTTAAACCGGGGGTGCTCAACATATCCTCCATCTCCGGGAGTCAGCAGTCCTTCTCAAAATGCTGTCAACAATGCAATTTGCATTAAGTCTTAAAGACATTTATTGATTAATTAATTAATCAATCAATTAATTAATTAATTAATTTATTTATTTGTTTGTTTGTTTGTTTGTTTATCTATCCATCTATCTATCAATTGTAAGTTGGATACTCTTTTATTATCCATATATGTCTCTACCCATTGATCAAACTATATGTCTAAACATTTAACTATTTATATATCTATCTATTTATCTTTATATTTTATATCTATTATTTATTCAATTTACTTAGTGTATATTTAAAAGAACGCCGCTAAAATAAAACCTAATCTGTTTTCACGAGATGCTTACATAAGCAGCCTTTGTATCACGCTCATAAATGACGTAACTGTTCTTTTGTTTTGGAAGAGGTATTACCATGGGATTAAACGGAATGCAAATTGCTCCAACCAATTAATTAAATCATTGGAAACCAAATGTTTACAAAGTGTGAATTTAATAGGTATAAATATAGAACAATGCTGGTGTACCACGTCAAGGAATATGTCCCATAAAGATTGCAGTACCATCAGAAATGCTATTTCTTTGGCTCACAGAACGTGTACCCGCTCAGTATCGTAAAAATTATTCAATGTTTAAAGGGCCTTGTTTTAATGTCAACCAGTTTTTTTAACTGCTCCGTGAAGCATTTGAGATACACAATACTCAGCTTGTCAGCTTAGCATATACATGTTGTTATTATTGATAAGTGAATTGTGGTCCGGACTGGAATTCAAATGTTAAATGATAACGGTGTATTTTACATGTTTTAGACGCTGTGCTGACAAGCTAGATAGCTGGTGCTCTGACATGCTCTTGGCAGTAGAACAAGAACTTGCCATTGACATACAATCGAAAATGAGTGAAAAAAAATCATGGAAAATTAAAGCTACTGGCCTTAAGGTAGTATGCGCCTCGAAAGTCAAAAGACTTTAACTTTTGCTCAAACTTTCTTTAAGGAATCTTTTAATCATTGTCAGGGGTCACCGTGCAAATTTTGGTACCAGAGAAACAAGATTTACCTATATTTAAAATTCAAAATGGCCGCAATTCCGGTGTTAACTCTATGGAGAATCGAAAAATAAAATTTTCGAATTTCGAAAAACTAAGCCAGTGAGAAATTTTCTTACACCAAAAGCTTTAAAATGAACCCCCACAAGTGGTAGATCAGAAGAGAATTGTAAAAGTTTGATAGTCAGAATATCTGTCCCCGAGGGGCGATCTACTTTAAGTGACATGATATTTGTATAATCATCGCATCTCTTCGCATTCCTTCTAAATGTCGATTCCGTTGCAATTTCTCTAAGTACTTCTCCGATACAAATATAAGATATCTACAGTAACTTCATTTTGACATGAATGATGGCGATCTGCAAAGCATCAATATTGAAGTAGCTGAAATTATAGTGAAATATGTAAATTGCTGGGCGATGCACCCGAAGGGGTCACGTGGATTTGCCGTTTCAAGTGCTGAGTGTCTAGTTAATCTCGAAGTTGATATGGTAAACGGCCGGGTGTGTAAGTTGGTATAGGGAGGCAAATACATTGTTGTGTCCGTGGTAGGGATGGGTGCATTTGCATAACTAGGTAACGCTAGAAGAGGTTGGTCGATTTGTAGATATTTAGCCAACAATAGAGGATCTGTTGTTTGGTTGATACATTTAAGTACTAGTAATGTATTTTTAGGTTAGTGTCGCTTTTGTACAGTAGACAGGTCAATATGGTCGTCAACTGTGTGAAAATCGTTTGTAAAGACAGTTGTAACCGGTTTATGGATTACCATATTGTTCAAAACGCCCATATTTCCTCCGGAGGGTCATGGGCGTTACCAGCTTGGAAGTTAGAGAACGAATTGGTCAAGGCAGACTTTGCCATTTTGAGCGAAAAGACGGTCCGGAACAGATGCTTACTAGAATCACTTCTTAAATGTCTCTGGGAGACGATAACTATTATTTTATACGACATCTTCACAGATTTAAAGCGCCACGATGCGATGAGATGCGTTTCCGATACAGGCGCTTGGAGCCCACTTGTGTTAATTAATTTCAACATGTCAAGAACCGAAGTCAGGGGCACGACAGTGACCTATCACAAATAAATATATGTTCATTTTGCCGCGTGTAACACCTGGATTGCAAGTCTGACAATTGAAAATTTCATGCATTGAAACAATTTGCAGCTGTTCCCTTCTTTCCAAGTCAAACGTCTGAATTTTTTCCAATGATTTTATTTCAAAGCACACGCTTGTTAAGATTGTAGGTCAAAGTTCAAGGTCAACCTTAATTCCCACTGACGTCTCAGATATTCAATATTAGATACGCCATTAATATGATTGAGGAGGATTAATTGCTATCTTTAGGTCGACTTTTTTTCTTGCAAGGGGGACAAAAATTGCAGTATTTTATTTACCTATCTACAAGTCACCTGGTTATATTTTCACTATCGTATGGATCAGCTAAATGATAAGGTAATTACCGTCTGTTCTATATAATTGACGAGGAAATGATGGGGAAAATTGCATTTTATCGAGTGAAAGGCGGTTTTACCGCTGTAGTAAGCCGGTCTGTCTTTTCATCGTCACGAGGCGTCGCCCTTAACCAACAAACCTTTTAAAACAATATTTTTTTATCCAAGATGACATTAAAACCCTTCATACTAAATATTTTCAAAAGGCAGAGGATCTATAAAGTTTATTATGGTAGCAATAGTAGTTTACTTGAAGGATGAATAGTCTAGTCGGAAGGTAGGGTTCCCATGCACCCGATGGATGTATTTTTTTAACTTACATGTTTGTAATCCTTAGGGTCTATATTTAATGAATTTTGATGTTCCCAAAATCAAATCGTGTCCCATGGGGTTCATTTGGCGCCATCTTTGCCGCCATCTTGGCCGCCATCTTGGATTTCAACAATGGGGTAGGGGTCACGTATCTACCGCTCGACGGAAACAGAAACAATAAAATACTATAAACGTTACATTTTTAGAAAGCCAAGATCATGGACTTTTCATTGATATATAACTTAATAGGGATTAATTAATATTTGAACGTCGATTAGACTTTATATCGGTCATTGGCCGTAAATCGTAAAATTTGCGAAATTTCACACCCAATAATTAAGTTCCCGTTCCTCCAAACAATTTTTCATAAGGTATTTATATATTTTTGGAAGAACTCAGTGCAATAAACAAGAAAAAACAAGATTAAAAGTATGTGTCTTGAGATTTAGTGGGTGCATGAGCTTGTTTTCTTATTACGCGGTATGCCACATATCCGTGTGTAACATAAGGGGTAGGGGTAATGTTTCCCTTTCTGTTTCGAATCATGAATGATGAAACCATAAAAATGTTACATTTTTTGAAAGTGCTTTATCAGACCTTTCTAAAAATATATAGATTTATGGGGAAAAGTTGCATATTTAAAAGTTACAAAGCTTAAACCTTTCGGTTTGTGTCGATTTTAAGTGATTTTTAAGAACGAAATTACAACATATGGGGTAGGGGTAATGTTTCCCTTTCTGCCTCGAATCATGAATTACGAAACCATATAAATGTTATACTGTTTGAAAGCTCTGAAATGGGCCTTTCCAAACATGTATAGTTTTATTGGGAAAAGTCCATATTTTAAAGTTACAAAGCTTATGCCTTTCAGCTTGTGTCAATTTTAAGTGATTTTTTTAAGAACGAAATTACAACATATGGGGTAGGGGTAATGTTTCCCTTTCTGCCTCGAACCATGAATTATGAAACCATATAAATGTTATACTGTTTGAAAGCTCTGAAATGGGCCTTTCCAAACATGTATAGTTTTATTGGGAAAAGTCCATATTTTAAAGTTACAAAGCTTAAACCTTTCAGTTTGTGTCAATTTAAAGTGATTTTTAAGAACGAAATTACAACATATGGGGTAGGGGTAATGTTTCCCTTTCTGCCTTGAACCATGAATTATGAAACCATATAATTGTTATACTTTTTGAAAGCTCTGAAATTGGCCTTTCCAAACATGTATAGTTTCATTGGGGAAAGTTGCATATTTTAAAGTTACAAAGCTTAAGCCGTTCAGTTTGTGTCAATTTTAAGTGATTTTTGAATAATATGCACATAACAGTTAGTCCGTTGGCCAGGTATCGAAATCATCCCCTCTAAGGCATTTTACCCACTACGATTTTCTGTTAGCTAGTATTCTACGCTGTCATAATCTGCTTATTTTCCATTTAACTGATGGTGTGTGAGAGTGTAACGACTTGTTTGTGAAGGGCTGTCACACCCTCAGTAGTAAAATAGGAATGGGTTAGGGGTAACATATTTACCGCTAGTCGGAAACAAAAACAAAAAAGTACCATAAACAATACATTCTTAGAAAGCCCAGATAATCCCCTTACCATTATTATACAACTAAACGGGGATAAATCGATATTCAAACATCGATTAGATTTTATATCGGACATGAAATGTAAATTGTAAAATTTGCTTAATTTCAAACCCAATAATTAAGTTCACGTTCCTCCAAACAATTTTTACAAGGTATTTATATATCATTTGAAAGAACTTAATGCAATAGAGAAGTAAAAACATTAAAAGAGTGTATCTTCTTGAGACGTATGGGGTGCGTCGATTGTTTACCTAATATATGGTATGCCGTACATCCCTCTATAATATACATTTAAGGGATAGGGGTATGGGTAATGTTTCCTCTCCTACCAAACGCAGCGAATAAGGAAGCCACATAAATATACTGAAACACTAATGCAGTTGTTTTTCCAACAAGATATGGCTTGATTGGGTAAACTCAAAAATTATGCAGTGACAATGCCTAAACTCAAAAGTTTGTGTTACTTTACTGACATTTACTTGTTAAAAGGAACATAGAAAAATTCTCTATAGGCATTAAATAGCACTAAAAAGCTAAAATGGTGGTTAATAAAAGACGTTTTACTCATTTCAATAACTCAAATTAGGGAAAGAAAGTTAACAGCTATAATATGTCAAGAATTATATATTCCAAACCCACAAACACTAAACTGGATGTCATAGTCGTCATGCCAAGTTGATATGACAGCAGCAACAATCAATCCTTTTCTTTAATTGTATCGCGAGAGATATATAAGCAATAAAAAAGCACCACTTGGAAAGGATACCACACGGTTTCGACCGGTAAACAACGTATACGCACGAACTTCAGTCGTGTGTATAAGGAGTGAAATGGTCAAAACCGAGCTCGAGTGGTGTACCCAACTTATAGGGGTTGTTTATCGCTATATTATATCAGTATATTGAAACTTGTGATGAAAATACAAACAATGTGAAAGAAACCCACTTTGGAGATAGGAATGGCCAACTTTACAGTATATCGTAAATACATGCACAGTCACGTGACCGTCTGGGCAAATCAGAGCTCACTATTAATAGTGTTACTTTTAATACCACACGGGAACACGAGAGAATCTTTTATCGCTGAAAACCAATCACCATTAACCCACAATATAGCTTCTCCATAATAAGATAAGATGGATCGACAACACTTTACCTTCCTTACCAGAAAACAAGAGATCATAACCAATTTTTCGAAATTATTTTACAACGCAGAACACTATATACTCCCAACGAGGATTACATTTTCAACTTGGTACTAAAATCAATAGCAAAATAATTCTGGACCTAAAACCCGAAAAGCCAAATGTCACAGAACGCATTCAAATTACGCAACTAAATAGTAAACAGAAGGCAAACAAACACTCTCTGCACCAAGCAATAAGAAGGCGAGACAAACCTCAGAAAATGACTAAAAAGGCTTATATTCCCATTGACACCTCAATGTTTAAAATGCCTTGTGAGTGAATCTATCATTAGTTTCTTATCATGGATGACATTTAAGGTAAAGGACGACGAATTCGGACGCGCACACGCTTTAGAACGTTTCTGCGCAGATTTAACTCCAGCCTGCCGCAAATGGTGTATTTTGTAGCGCATGTATTTAACATCACCTGTCATTGTTGAAATTGCGCTTTTACCTAATTTTTTGACCCAGTGTCTTAGAAATACATGTGACCTATAACCTTGTCATATTTTGCACCCCTAGGAAGCTGGTTTTTATTCAATATGAGCGAAAAATTAACATTTTTCTCCCATTTATATGGCGCAAATTACCCATTCACCTGGAGATATTGTAAAAAGTAGCGTGGTGACACCCTTTTATTAAAAGTGTAAACTAAATGGTATTATGTCAGGAGTTTATTCGCCAAGTTTGGTCAAAATGACACCATTCAAAGCGACAGGAAGAAAGTTCGAAAATTATGTAGTGATATAATTTCGATATCGTCATTTTGTAATCGATACTTATGTTAAAATTTCTTCACAAACATCATGAAAACTATACATTCAATAGATATGGATCTTAAGTCTTGGTATTTATTAAAATTAACTCATTTGCTAAGCGTTTTATAATTGCTTTCTTTAGTTTAAGTGAATTATATCATTTTTATTTATTTCTAACGACGCCATTTTAACGTCCGTTTCCATGGAAACAAGCGTGGTGACCCCCATTTTTATTTCATTTTTGCACTTGCACAACTTCCAAGAATATTGGTGCAAAGTTTCAAGAAAATGACACACAACTTAATTTTGACGTAATTCGTAGTACTTCACCTTAACCAATGTTAGACCCTGACGTCTTTGAAGCAAAGACCCTACAAACGGACGTTTTAGGGTCAATGCTTAAAGATACCATTCCAACCAGCATGATCGAATCAGAGAGACTAGATTGATCTAACTTTCGAGCTAGATCAGCCACCAGCAGCTGAGAAAAAATAAGTCAACATAATCATCAGAGTCAAGCGAGGTAGACAACGGCTTCACACATTATACTCCACAGAGAGGACATTCTTACACAATTCACAAAAAGCGTTCAAAAGCTTCGTTAAAGGCATTGTTCGCGATCCCAGGGACGGGCATGGCTGGTGGTGTGGCAAATGCAAAATGTTAGTCATGCTGAATCAAGGTGTAATCAAGTAATAGCTTATTTATAGATTGGGAAAATCCTAATCCTGATAGTAATGATGGAATATAAACTTTGTGAAAAGTTGAGAAAATTTGCCACTTCTTTGATTTGTATGTTTTACATTCCATGTTGTACTAGCCTGTACTATACATGAACAGTCCATACACCGGCAAGTATTCTGTGCTGTTCTTTTATAGTTAGGTCCCCGCAATGCGAGATAAGTCTTTCTATAGTGTCAACCATTCTCTTCGATTACTGTAATCTACTTCAATAAATTCCCATTTAACTCATTTGTATGATTACAGGGAAGCCTAAGCCTATCTCTTACAATCTAAGATTTGAGATATTTGACAACAATATGTATGCAATTTTCATATTTTTCATAGGCCTAAATAACACACAGAAGAAAGTCATACTCAATGTTTTGTCCAATGAAAGTCAAATTTTCACCGAAACAAGTAGAGGTGGCCATCTGTAAGCCAAACGAGAATTAATATTAGCAAAGATGGATATTAATTGAGCCTTTCCCATTTCCGATCCCAGTTACTCATACAACGGGGTATAAGCGAAAGCCAAGAGTATCGAATGTGTTGAAACCTAAGTGGCCCCTATTCAGTACCACGTAGCCTACAGGTACACCTTAAAGAATACTTACCAGACCAAAATACCGAGTGTTGAATTCCTTCAAAAGTGGCAACACCTGGAAAGACACTGCGGCAACCAATTTATCACCCTGATCTCTAACTATTTACCTCTACACCCAATAAAGCACAGGGACTCAAGACAGTTGTACATCACAAACTTAAGAGAGCGATCGAAGACACTCGCTACACAGAACGCAGGATGGAAGGCTGCAAAGACGATTCTTCAAATAGGCAAAAAAAAAAGAGGCTAAAAACAACACAAACATTCACAGCAACGACGACAGGTCGGGTTTTCTTCCTATACTACGGTACAAAACCAAACCAAAGGGTCTTTCAAAGGCCACCGCACTTCCCTTAAAGCCCGGCTCGAAATGGACTGGGATCATGATTAGTGCCAAGTTTGGTTGGGCGTTTTGGGGCATGGCTCTGCATAATGACACGCTCAGGCTCGGACTAATATAGATACGTACAGCCTTCGTTTCAAGGTTCGTTTCAGTCATGCCATGGCAAATACTCGAAATAAAAAAGAAAGGAAAACTATCAACTTAATCAAACAAGAGTTTGCTTGAATGAATTTACCGAAGTTTCAGGCCATATCAACGTTCGTTATGTGAATGATTCAGCTGCTGACCGCCATGTACATACGGAATATTGGCGCCATCTAAAGTCGAATAATTATCAAAAAAGTAAAAAGCTTATATCTTGGCTTTCTAAGAATGTATTGTTTATGGTACTTTTTTGTTTTTGTTTCCGACTAGCGGTAAATATGTTACCCCTAACCCATTCCTATTTTACTACCGAGGGCGTGACAGCCCTTCACAAACAAGTCGTTACACTCTCACACACCATCAGTTAAATGGAAAATAAGCAGATTATGACAGCGTAGAATACTAGCTAACAGAAAATCATAGTGGGTAAAATGCCTTAGAGGGGATGATTTCGATACCTGGCCAACGGACTAACTGTTTTGTGCATATTGTTCAAAAAAATCACTTAAAATTGACACAAACTGAAAGGCTTAAGCTTTGTAACTTTCAAATATGCAACTTTCCCCAATAAAACTATACATTTTGGAAAGGCCAATTTCAGAGCTTTCAAACAGTATAACATTTATATGGTTTCATAATTCATGGTTCAAGGCAGAACGGGAAACATTACCCCTACCCCTTATATTATAATTTTGTTCAAAAAATCACTTAAAATTGACACAAACTGAAAGGCTTAAGCTTTGTAACTTTAAAATATGGACTTTCCCCAATAAAACTATACATGTTTGGAAAGGCCCATTTCAGAGCTTTCAAACAGTATAACATTTATATGGTTTCATAATTCATGGTTCAAGGCAGAACGGGAAACATTACCTCTACCCCTTATATTATAATTTTGTTTAAAAAATCACTTAAAATTGACACAAACTGAAAGGCATAAGCTTTGTAACTTTAAAATATGGACTTTTCCCAATAAAACTATACATGTTTGGAAAGGCCCATTTCAGAGCTTTCAAACGGTATAACATTTATATGGTTTCGTAATTCATGGTTCAAGGCAGAAAGGGAAACATTACCCCTACCCCTTATATTAAAATTTTGTTTAAAAAAATGACTTAAAATTGACACAAACTGAAAGGTTTAAGCTTTGTAACTTTAAAATATGGACTTTTCCCAATTAAACTATACATGTTTGGAAAGGCCCATTTCAGAGCTTTCAAACAGTATAACATTTATATGGTTTCATAATTCATGGTTCGAGGCAGAAAGGGAAATATTACCTCTCCCATATGTTGTAATTTCGTCCTTAAAAAATCACTTAAAATTTACACAAACTGAAAGGCATAAGCTTTGTAACTTTAAAATATGGACTTTTCCCAATAAAACTATACATGTTTGGAAAGGCCCATTTCAGAGCTTTCAAACAGTATAACATTTATATGGTTTCGTAATTCATGATTCGAGGCAGAAAGGGAAACATTACCCCTACCCCATATGTTGTAATTTCGTTCTTAAAAAATCACTTAAAATCGACACAAACCGAAAGGTTTAAGCTTTGTAACTTTTAAATATGCAACTTTTCCCCATAAATCTATATAGTTTTAGAAAGGTCTGATGCAGCACTTTCAAAAAATGTAACATTTTTATGGTTTCATCATTCATGATTCGAAACAGAAAGGGAAACATTACCCCTACCCCTTATGTTACACACGGATATGTGGCATACCGCGTAATAAGAAAACAAGCTCATGCACCCACTAAATCTCAAGACACATACTTTTAATCTTGTTTTTCTTGTTTATTGCACTGAGTTCTTCCAAAAAATATATAAATACCTTATGAAAAATTGTTTGGAGGAACGGGAACTTAATTATTGGGTGTGAAATTTCGCAAATTTTACGATTTACGGCCAATGACCGATATAAAGTCTAATCGACGTTCGAATATTAATTAATCCCAATTAAGTTATATATCAATGAAAAGTCCATGATCTTGGCTTTCTAAAAATGTAACGTTTATAGTATTTTATTGTTTCTGTTTCCGTCGAGCGGTAGATACGTGACCCCTACCCCATCGTTAAAATCCAAGATGGCGGCCAAGATGGCGGCAAAGATGGCGCCAAATGAACCCCATGGGACACGATTTGATTTTGGGAACATCAAAATTCATTAAATATAGATTCAAAGGATTACAAAAATGTAAGTTAAAAAAATACATCCATGGGGTGCATGGGAACCCTACCTTCCGACCGACTAGAAGGAATACATATAAAAATCAATTTTAGTGAAAATCTTGATACAACTGTATGAAATTTAAAATGTCTTTTAATACTAGGATATATGTAGAAAAAACAGACAATTTTGTTTCGCTTTATCTATTCTCGCTCTTAAATGGCAGGGGTCGAAAGACTGACATTCAAAAACAGTGATTAAAATCATGATAAGCAAAAATTGAAATGTCTCTTTTTCAAAATGCATAGACCTTATCGTCAAACAAAACTGTCATGTTGTCATATTGTATTTAAAAAAGGAAATATGAGCATTTCACAAAATTGGAATGGAGTTCATTTCATTGAATGCTGAAAGCAGGAGAAAAATAAATCCAGGAAATCGGGTGATTTGCATAAATTTGCATAAATTCACACTGCTCGTCATGCTAAAAGGTGAGCCCAACAAATCTTTTTATCTTGGACTGATAAATAAATGAAAAATGTATGAATATTTGAAAAAGTGATTTTGAGCGAAATCCGCCGTGTTTGGTGCCGCGCCATCTAAAATGCCAGTCAACTGTGCTTACGAAATGTAATTATTTGGACAGGGACCATATTTCCTCAACTACGCCGACCTAACCAAGAAATGAACAGTACCAGTCTTAACATAGTCTTCAGATAATGCGCATTAAGATGTCCCTAGAGAAAGCTTGACTTTCTTAGGAGTATACTTTGTGTCTGAAACTTACAAGCAACACGATCACAACCTATCTGAATCGCTTTACGAATAGAAAACATGGCATATTAAGTTTATGCACCTTCTGTATCGTGTATTTTTCAGAGCTGTAGTCGTCGGATTTTTGTGGCTCATTTATGGCTCCGTTCGATGTAATTCACTACCTAGATATTAAAAGACGTCAACAAGGAACTTGCGGTATAGCGGTTCTGTCATGATGCACTGTTGACCAGGACCGTACTCAGGCTCTTCAGCAGCGGGAACGACATGATGAAAACACCTTACGAGAATGGGAACGATGAAAAGTGCCAGTAGTAATACATACCAATTTTCAATTTGTTAAATTTGTTTGTTTTTGGCTAAAATGTGCTTTTACTTAACTGCATTGCTCTAAAACTGCGAGCAAACAACAAAATTTGGACCAGAATTATAAAGTTTTGGAGTGTCACCTGTTTTATCTGTTATAATATATATATATGAGCAAACTATATACGTCTAGCTTGTAGTTCAGGTTACAGTGAAAATATGATTAATATTTTAACACGGGTTTATATATGTACTCTCTGAGCATTGGAGAATGGCAATACAGGCACAGCAGAAGCGATCAAAAATCGTGACGATTGAAAAATAAGTAGATTGAACGCCATTTGTGACGGTTTCAAATGAAATGATTGCACACACCATTTTGCCTTTGCGATGAGGAGCTAGTTAATATTCCTAGCCTGTGAATACGGAAATTGATAATCTGCAAAGGTGGACAATTTGTCAGTCGCAAGTCGCCACTGTCCTTCAACACGTTTACTCGGCCATGACTCCGAGCGAAGTCAGTGCGGACGGCAGCAGCTGTCAGCATGATTGAGTGACACGGTGCTGGACGCCGCGGAGATGCTATAGGGAGTGTTTTGACACTCGTGCTGTATCGACTCTATCTGCGTTGCGTCAGCTCAGAGCAATGGTAGACCACAGAATTGCATGTATACCACCGACGTATTGACTAGGGGACGTCGGATCGGAAGTGTTAGGGACGTCTGCTGCGAGACGCGTGCCCGCGTGGGCGTCACAAATTGCAGTGTACCGAAACGAATGATATGCGATAACAACGTGTGTTCTCAGCGGCGAGTTCAAACTGGTACAGCATAATGATATTACCACCAAATATTTGCCAACATGAAATATTCATTTCATGTCATAAAATATCATTTTCTGGTATTTGACTCATGTTTGACTGCAGTTTATGCCAAACTATTCATCAGAGAGCATTCACAAAGGGCACTAAGTAATTCTATCCTCCAAGGAAATCTATGATGTGCACCAGGCACTGAAACTGTTCAATCCCTGTGCCGCATGCACCTGCCATATGGAGTGGTTACTGCATAGACGAATAAACACAACATCCGTTAGAAAAAGATGACATAATTTATTTAAATTTTCTCTGATAATTCGAAATGTTCTCGACGTCTGGATATTCACATACAAAGTATACAAGAGACAGGCGGAACTTATTCCGAAGAGACGATGTCGAGGTTAAAGTTAGAAAATCATTCTTTTTTCATGAAAACATAGAGCACTTGCATATAATCATTCAGTGTACAAAAGGACGACGGTACATATCTGCAAAGTGTCAAAATTACTCCTTGCTGTGTGCAAAGAAATGATTTCATTTTTGACCTCTGGACACGATGGATTTTTCCGATTCCTAGATATTAACCCTTTCACCACCATGGTTTGTCCCAAATCCATTGTTTTCTATGGTATAGTTGGACCTGTATACAGGGAACTGGGGGTGAAAGGGTTAAACGTTGCCACAATATAAGGGAAGGCTGACATACTCATCTATATAAGAGTTGTGCTTGTACACAGTTGACCAGTATTTCATTATGTTTCAAGAAAACAAACAACACAAACTAATTTTCGTATTAAAAAAAATCATGAAAAAAAAATTGAAAAAGAGCAACTTTGTCCCTTTAAAGTCACTTGCATTGGTGATTCATGCAACGTAAACAAAAAAATCAACGCTTCAGGAACAAGGTCAAGTTTAACGACTTAACATTCCATAGACCCCTTGACGTGACATTCTAGCCTTAAAATACAAATTTTTAACATCTGGCGTGCTGTTGTTTTTTTCAATGTGGATCAGCCGGCTAGAATCATATTATATTCCACTCAGTAAGTAACAGAACACGTGACTATCAAGATCGATATCTAATGTTATTTTTTTAGAACACCATCGGAACTAATTTTGGATAATTGGATGGTGAGGCAATGTCGGTTTAATCTGCAAATGTAAGCTCATCTGCTTTTCTTTTTATGTTACACACTTGTTTTTATGAGTAATTTGTAATATTCCAACATTCACCTATTATATGGCATCTAACACTTTTGAGAAATTTGAAAAATATGAAGATCCAATTATCCCAAGTAAGTTCCAATCGTGTTTCAGGTAGTTTAAGTCTTCTAAATAAGCTCCAACTTTTCACAGGAAAAATTTTAATGAAGGTGTTTCAAAACCATGAGTAAAAAAATCGGGCGCCATCATGCAAATTTTCATACAAGACAAACAAACACGTCACCCGAACTTTTACCGAGAATCGAAATTCAAAATGGCCGCCATCAACGTTTGACATCTAGGAAGAAAATTAAATTTAAGATATTCACACACAAAAACAGACGGTGAACATTTTATTTACTGTACAAGCTTCAAATGAGTCCCTACAGGCAGTGGAACTGATAAGTATTGTGAAAATTTTTAGAGTCCGACTATCTGTCCCCGAGGTGAATTCTACCTTTCCATGTTGGTACAGATTCTCCTCCGCGAGAGATGATTTGTGTTGCATTTTTAAATCCATAGCTATTTTTCCCCGCCTCGAGGGATCCAGAGTTGACTGTTTACGTATCAGTAACTGCAAATGTGTCCGCAGAGAATTCACGTTGACCTTTTTATGTGTTTGGTTCAGTTGTGTTTGCATGTGTTATCTGCGAAAAATTTTGAAGTTCATAAATCAAGGGTATTGAGCGAGCAGGAAGTCAAGGTCTACTAGCTCATAGAGCGGTATGTGTGTATCATTGATTATGATTTAGCTCCGACGTGAAAGTCAAGCTGGCAAGCTGGTCACATCGACTGGGAAAATGACGATACAATCCCCCGGGGTGGCAGGTTTCTACCGTACAGTCCCCCGGGGTGGCAGGTTTCTACCGTGCAACCGTCGGGATCTGATTTAACCACCAGACACACGCAGGTAGCCAACGTTCAAATTATACAGTACAGATCTCCTTGGGTAGCCTTACTTTCTACATTAATTTCACCACCCAAGATAATTGCTTTCGGCGGGCACAGCTTGCTAGCTCGTTATCGAACCATCGGTTTCAAAAGCACCTTCCTGCAGGTAGACCCGGTTGTGTTAGTCAAACCAAGTCACGTAGCAAACGCTGATTTTGGCTAAATTGGCTCGGCGGGCCACCTATTCACCGTTTCTCAGTCCCGTACATCGCCATGGCTAGATTATACCAACCCACCCATGGAAAATTTCTTTAATGAGCTACTTGGCAATTTCGTTGGAAAAACCGGTCGCCCGATCACAGGGCTTTTAAATAAAGACACGTGCCCTTGCTGAAGCTTTCAACCACGCCTCTTACACTCATTACCTTGCCATCAACTGCGATATGTAACCTTGAAGTCAATCAAGTTGTCATCTGTTTGACAGAGACTGTGACTGAACACGATATATATTAATTTTAAAGCAAAAGTATGTAACTATCGGGAGTATGTATGTATGTATGTATGTATGTATGTATGTATGTATGTATGTATGTATGTATGTATGTATGTATGTATGTATGTATGTATGTATGTATGTATGTATGTATGTATATATCCACCCAACTATTTAATTCTCTCTCTCTCTCTCTCTCTCTCTCTCTCTCTCTCTCTCTCTCTCTCTCCTCTCTCTCTCTCTCTCTCTCTCTCTCTCTCTCTGACATACGTCACGTAAATAAAATCATTTTATGCGGGTGCCTTCAACAACGAACATTCATTTCCGCAGTCATTCTTTACTATCCATGTCGAGTGTCGGAGCCCGGACCCTCGAGAGGCGTGCCTGATCGTAAAAACCAAAACATAAACGATAATTAATAAGGCTGCGCATGTTATAAATTTGTACTTGAACTTGCATCGTCAGAAAAACCACCCACTGCTCGTGTATAGCCAATTACATGTAAACTTGTACGTGTGTTTCATTCCGATCAAGGAATGCTCGTTCACAGTTAAAAACGACGTATTCTTCCGCCAACTTGGACGGTGAGGAAATTACCGTTGATAGCTATCTGAAATGTACAGAAGATTTGTACATTTCACGTAATTGTGTATATTACTTGCATACATCTTATTCGTACTGTTTTTCCGCCTTTTTTTTTGTACAATTGTTAAAAGTATGGTTCATGGAAGACTCAAGTGGTCTAAAATATTACAACCAAGGGGTCCATACCTTGGATATGTCTGTAGTTTGTACGTTTGAAAGTCTTCTCGTTAAAAGACTCCACACACGACAGTTTGATGTACATTGTAAGACACGTGGACCCTGAAGAATAAAAAAAAACATGCAAAAATAACGTAGGAATTAAAATAATCACATTTTAGAAGAAACTTAAAGTGGGAAAATCTACGCAAATACTTTTCATTCTAGATTTCTATGGAAATACTAGCCATAAATAATTAATATTGGGAGGAAAACTCAATATGTGTGTCAGCGCCTGTTGGCAGTACGCACAGCAGATGGTTCGGACAATTTATATCTCACAACTTTAATAATTGTCTCAATTATATAGTTAATGACCTTATAGAATCAGTCTTGATAAGGCAGCTGCCATATATTATCCCTTTCGATCAACTGTTATCAAATCGCTCAGGAACAACGTGAATTTTGAAATCAATTTTCACCATGTTGTTTAATTGTTCTGGGCAGTGTGTTACATATTGTACGAGTTGATTGATCTTCGTCCCGGGGAAGCGTGAGAAAGTGTTCCATCAAATGATCATTGTGACGGAAAATACTCTGCATACACTAGCAATTTACAATCATCCTGCACTGCACCACAAAGATTGAGTGATTAACACCGTTCGATTCAATTGTTGTCGATATTTCGCGACCTCAGAGAAGAGGAAGATGAAATCATTCTTCATTGAAAGTGTCGCATTTTAGTTGATGTCATACTTGACATGTATAAATGTCACCATTGCGCCTTTCATGATACGGATCCAGGCGTTCACATGATTGAATTCGACAAAGGTATTCCGTTCTTCGATTTGTTGGTAACAAGCACGTTGACACGTTGTTTATAACGAATGAGAAAATCTCAGAAATAATACATAAAATTTAATTGTTGATGCTGGTACATGTTTAAGCCCAATGCCCTTCTATTTCAAGGTATTACGCGCCTAAAACAGAAAAAACAAATATTTCTCACACGTACTTTCCGAAGGAAAGTTTTAACCATCGTCTTTCATATATAGAATAACTAACTAGGGTTGACCTTGCTAATCTTTTGATTCATAAGTTATTCATGGTACTTATGTTCTTTAGAACATAAGCACCTCCAATTTGCGGATCTTTGAAATTCAAAACGGTCGCTATGCTCTATGTTAACTCCATTATGGGGAAGATATTATATTCGATTTTGACACTAAGAAGAGAATGGAAACTTCAGTTACTGCTCAAATTTCAAAAATTAATCTCCACAAATTAAGCAAAACCGGAAAAATTTCGATAACATTTGCGGTTCCGGGAAGTAGCAATCAAGTCGTATTCCATCTAAAGCTGTGTTCTTCATATGTTTCATTGAGAACAAAAAAGGTAACTCAGCAAAACAGATACAACAAAACTAGAATCTAATAACAAAACGAGGCGATTGAAGTTCAGCTCTTTGTCATTTAACATCCCAGTGACCTCAATTTCACCATCTCCCGTCGGGCAAGATTTAACAAAAACCCACTTGCAAATGCGTCCTATCCCGACCTTCCTTCGCGGCGCTCTACATCTGTCAGTGCGTGCAGCACAGACTGTCTTTCCCAGAGTGATATACGAGGGTATTATCAAACCGGTGGCGACCAAAGGCCGATGATCTTATGGCATTTTAGTACGCCGTATATTTGATATTAGGCCATTTCGCCTCTTTATTACCCACGAAATGACCTCCTTTAACAGGCTTTAGCGTAGAGTTGATCTTTAGCTTTCCGAGTGCAATCTTGAAATGAAAACGTTGTAAAAACACAGTGCCCGTGATGGGTGTTCTTAAGTGTCCGTCTTGCATGCTCAGGGGATTTATTAATCGCCTCTTTATTCAGAGCATAAACGTAAATGTACCCTCATGAAAATTCCACTCAAACGTACAAATTCGAATAGTCTTCAAACGGTGCTTAATGGATGCGAAGGTTTACAGTGAAACGGGAGTTTCTATCTCTGTAATTGAGTTTTGTTGAATCATCGATATATCTGCCACAGACTCTATCTGCCATCAACCGATCTGCCTACCTACCTACCTGCCCATCTCTATCTATCTATCTATCTATCTATCTATCTATCTATCTATCTATCTATCTATCTATCTATCTATCTATCTATCTATCTATCTATCTATCTATCTATCTATCTGTCTGTCTGTATGTATGTATGTATGTATGTATGTATGTATGTATGTATGTATGTATGTCGGTCTGTCTATCTTATCTATCTATCTAGAATATATTTATTTGTCTGTCTTTCGGCCCGTCTGGCTTTTATCTGTCTGTCTGTCTGTCTGTCTGTCTGTCTGTCTGTCTGACAGGTGTGTCTGTCAGCCTGCCTGTCTATCTAGGTCTAAGATCTACCGCCAAGGTTTAGGGGAAATAATCACGTGATAAGAGCTTCTGCCAAGTAGCAGATGCAATTGTATGTTGTCTTGACCATATTTGCGCAGTCTTGACAATTGGGTTTCTCACGAAAGTCATTGCAAAGAAAAGTAGATTTTGTTGCAGGGCATTGTATATACCGCATTGATATGAATGGCTTGATTTGCTATTGATTGCCTTTTTAAGGTGGAAAGCGTTTCGGGAATAGACAGTAGGACTCCCAGGTTTTTTTAAACACCTTCCTGGTCTACCGCTTGTGGAATTCATTTTAAGCTCTTGGAGTAAGTAACACGGTCTTAGTTCTTCGAAAATCGAAAAATGTATTTTCCCTTTGGATGACAAAGGGATTGCGGCCAATTACCTTAATGGGCACGATTGTTGATGTCTGGTTGTACACATCACAGAGGGAGGGAAACACTGTAGAGAAAACGGAGGATGTGATAAAAATAGATCTTTTGATTTGATGAGAATGGCAGCAGCCTGAGAATAAGAGGACTTCTCTGAAGTTCAAGGTGAAAATGCAGTCTACCACGGCCGGACCGTGTGTCTACGTACAACCCAAAAAATGGGCAATTATGTATATTTCCGTCTGTCACTGAATTGTAAGAATTGTCTTTCCTGGTTTGAAGTTTTGAAACAACATGGTTAAATCTCACACCAACTGTCTGTCATAACGATGGTGATTCCACTCAGCAGTTTTATATTCGCCTGTTCAACACAAAAAGTGACTCGATTTCGTTTTCTTCCAAATTTCGTCAACTTCACATACCCAATGGATAAACAGTGAAGTATGGAAGTTCAATATTTTTTATAAAATTTATTAACTTCCATTCATGATGAAAAGACAATATTTATGTTTCTCCTATCTAACCTTTCTATCTTCACGATATCACTGTGTCGTCTCCGAGACTGACATCAGCGAAGAGACTATACACATTTACAAAATGAATATATGAATTCATCGTAAGTACAAAATATTCGTTTACATTTGAGTCTAAATAAAACCAATATTTTAAGGGTGGGGATTTAGCCGGGTGGTTTTGACTGTGATGTCTTCGCCAGGTGACTGGTTGGGTACCTTACGTGGGGAGTTCGAATCCAATCAAGAATTTACAGGATTTTCGATTCTATTTAAGGTAGTGTAAGCCTCGAAAGTGAAAGACTTAAAATTTTGCTCAAACTTTCTCCAAGGAATCTTTCAACTATTCTCTTTCAAAATCAAGAATAATATTCGGGAGTCACCGTGCAAATTTTGGTACTAGAGAAACGAATTACCCAGGATTTAGCGACATATGAAATTCAAAATGACAGTCAAACCTGTGTTAAGTCAATAAAGAAAAGTAAAATGTTTGATTTAAAAAAAAGGCGGTTAAAGTTTTTCTTTTACCAAGGGCTTCAAAATAAGCCCCCACAAGTGGTAGATCAGAAAAGAATCGACAAAGTTTGAGAGTCCAAATATACAGTGTCCCCGAGGCGCGTTGTACCGTAATGTACTTTATTTTATCCAACGCCAATTTGTTTTACCTGAAAAGAGGATGAACAATGGCGTTTTGGTCGGAAGCTGGCAGGCTCTCACGAATCATACACGGAATATAAGTAGGGTACAGGCTTTATCTGATGAATGTCCCGTGTCTCCGTTATCATTCATAGCGAGCTCATTTGTCGACAAAATGAAAGTTAATATCATAGCTTACATAGAGACATCATATACATCACCGTAAATTATCCGTAAACGGCATACTCGCCCGGTGAGCAGACGAGATTCGAAGTCTCTCCGGTCGAGGAAGTTCATCTCGATGGACGATTACTCAAAATCATTTGAAGAGAAAATAACAATATTGCCTAGATCTGCGAAGGAAGGCTCGTAAAATAAAAGCCATCGCCTTCGGCGTCTTCGTTGCCATCAATGTACTCAGCCTCATTCCATCACAATAAAAATACAGTTTTTAAAATACATAAATTTCTCATTATGTCGGGATGTATTTATTTTCCCTCGAGTCTGATATTGTCATATTGCGAAGAGTATAATGATAGCATGTTACGCGCTATTACGAGTTACCGTCAACCTCTGTCCATTGTAAGATGCAAGACGCGTCCATCGGTATTCATAGAATGTTAAAGGGCGCTTCGTGTACGCGAAGGCCGACGTCTCGTGTTATGTACACAATATCGTTTCGCTACTTTCATTAATGATATCATTTGAAAAATGATGTATATTCCTTTTAATTCGCCCCATTTCTCGACAAGCGTGAGAAAGACTGGAGTCCCTAATGCTAGATTAAAAAAGGTGTGTTTCTTAATTAGCTTTATCTTTACACAGTGAAATCAGTAATGCGAGATGAAATTTACAAAACGGTGCATGAATACAGCGCATCAAGATATCATCTGCCGCAAACGCTGCCCCGGGCAATCGTGATATATACATGAAATGTTTAACGTGCGCGTCACGTCTCTAAGTGCCGCATGATTAACTTAACGTTCATTTCAGAACCAGACGATGAATACATCACGGTCTGATGTGTCGCGATCGTCAATCTTCTTGGTTTTTCGCCGGGGGGGGGGGAGGGAGGATATTAATTGGACTGTGTTCGTTGTTCACCGAGCCGGGGGGCGTTCATTGCTAGTTGCAGTGTCCCTTGACCATAAAGTCTCAGGATCCATTAGATGTGAGATTTACCGATTTCTACTTGCATGACACTTTGATGTCTATCGGAACAGTGGCTTTATAGTCCCTCACACAATATATCGAGCAAGCATGAAGACGCTGCCTCAAACGAGGAGAGGACGCCCACACACATTTGTCGTGTTCAATGTCTTATAGAGTGACCATACATGGCATTTTCATGGAGCTGCGTTGGACAGTGAGTCATTCGATATTCAATATTTTGCTGCGAGCAGGATGCATATATTTGCATGAAAATAAGCCGTAGTGGCAAGTCAGAACAGAGTTCCGTGAAAAAGGACAAGCTAGGTTTTTGTTCACTCAAGCCTGTTGATACATATCAACGAAAATATGTATCTTTAAGGTCGTGTAGGGGTCATTGAAAGTGGTCGACCGTAAAAATCAGTGTTGTCTGCACGTAACATTATAGTTCCCAGCGAATGGAGCAGTTCTTTCACTTTTAATTTTAAGCAAATAACATTCTGTTTGCAATATTCTGGTATTTGCACTACCTGTTGGGACACGTAGCCTGCTCGTGAAATAATCAGATAACTTTAAAACTAATTGCGCAATCCCTACCAAAGTGCGTTGACCAGTGTCATGCCGAACATCCGATGGGTTCATTGCCACCTTCATCTGCAAAACATGTCAATTTTGGACAGTTTATGTATGTAGAAATGAAGCTCAATGACATGGCATTGTAAATGGCAAACGCGCACTCCAAGGGAACGCTATAGTCATGAACAACAACATGAAGTACGCTACATGTGTGCATAATTATGCAACCAGCTCTGCCGTCACTGGGAATAAAATAAAAGATACGGAGATGTATTGATATCTAAATAATTGCAGCAAACCAACAGATGTTATCTACGACTTGGGAAGCTCACTGCTCTTAGGAAATTTTGGACCATATATAACGCATGTTCAGTCTGCTTGAAAACGTGTGACATTTCGTCGAAACCATCTCATGCACAACCTCATTTGCATATAAGAACGCACAGTGCATGTATCATGAGGACACTGGCAAGGCAGGTGATTTTCGACACGCTATGTTCAGACATTTCTCGATGCCGACACAAAACAGATCGAGGCCTCTGGCGGATACTGCGTTTCCGTTCTATGAATAAGTCCGTGTCCCTAGGGAGATCAAAAGACACGAACACATTTCTTAGTTCAGGAAATACCAACACAGAAGTATTGGCTATCAGTTCATGTACGTGGAACGGTATTAATGACAGACTGCCTCTCACTGATATACGCAGGTCATCCCATCAAAAATTATCGTCAACCCATCCTGTTAGTTATCTTCATATGACTACGATTATTTCCAGCCGAATCTATGTAGGTGTATAATGCCCGGTCGGCAGACGCAATGTTTTCAGTGAGACCGTTTTGATACCTAAATATCAGAATATTTCGCCTCAAAATACCGGCACCTTGAAACTGAATACCAGAAACTTCTGCCTGTAGTTTGCTCAGGGAAACTTGAAATTGTCCCCTTTCGGAATGAGGAATCACGGGTCAGCGGCTGTGTAAACCGTTGGATGGGAGAACTATTTCCCCTGTGAGCCAAAGTTGCTGGTGTTTGAATTTCAATATGGCTGCCGTCCTTGTTTCAACTGTATGGGGAAAATTAATTACAATTTCAGAAAACAATGGTGAAAATTGACAGTTCCTTTACTCAGCTTTCAAATTCAAAGTGAAGTGCCTAGTACTAGAAAAGAATGGTGAGACTGCGAAAATCCCAAAATTTGTTATCGATGCGCTCTTCGGCTTTCGAAAATTTGCAAACCTGTATTCCAGTCGCGCGCTGTCTGAACGGTCATCGCTATGGCCAAGAATTGCGTGTTTCCCGGAATGCCATGAAAATGATGTATGTTCCCGACACATCCGCGACCCGCCTTGCACTTCAATGATCATACCATGAAGATAAATCGATAAACGGTCAGCGCATCTGTGAAAACAAGAACGGACATCAGCTAACCAGCTACTGACATCAGCAATGACTTTGCGACATCATTTACCACTTACATCGATTAAAAATTGACAGCTCTGGATGTCGGTTTTCAAACCGAGCCATAACATTGTGACACCAAGTTAATGTTTTGTGATGTTGAAAAATCTTTTGAACACACACCACTTGCAACGCTTGTCATTCCAAGACAACATCGATCATGAAGCGGCGCTAATTATTGTTTACAAACTCGATCTGTAATTTTAGAACCCCGGCTCTCATTCAGAAACCTTAGCTATGCCTTCGAGAAGACACTATCAGCATTAAAATCAGTACTAATTTTGTCACGTTTGCTGCCATTGACTGACAACATAAGACAAGCGATTAGGCGATTATTTACACATGTTCTTTAACAGTCTTGATGCTTGAATCATGATAAATTTATAATTGTCCAACTGATAAGAAATTCATCACCTATGATTATATGAACAGGTTAACGACTCACCTGCTAATAACGTAACAACAAATTGATTCAAAAATAATGATAACACAATATCTCTTATCTGCATCTAGCACTCACTAGTAAATTGCACATGTTTCAAAAAAATGCTCTCAGGAGTATTGCGCTTGGTTGAAAGCTTAATTTTACCTGTCGTCTGGCCTTTTCTGCTACGCTAATAAGAGGATATAGCGACATGTGTGATCGGTTACAACATTTTAGCTATATGCATCCAGGGACATCATATATCTTACAACATGTTCGGAACAACAACTATTAGTTCAACATCTGCGGCGTCGGCAGTAATTAGTTGACCGCAGGCGACACTTAGCGAGATCGGCTGTCACTTAGCGGTACCAGATGCCATTTAGTAACATCATCAGCGTACGTGTGGCAAGAATTTGTACATGCTGACACGAAAGAACAACTTACTGGCGAGATGTAGATTAGTGGGTCCATGCTAAGCTGTATTGTCGTTGGCATGTTTGTATTTATGAATCATGAAAAACGCTTATAATTAAGACAGGCGCCAAGTATTTTAGCCCAGTGGGATTTTTTCAGGTTTGTCTAATATTCACTTAGTATGGGGCATAAAAGCAATGACCAGAAAAGATATTTTAACCAAAACCGTGTTTTGCTTATCTTCCGTTTTAAGTGACCTTACTACCCATAATATTGAAGGCTTGCCTTATCCTTATTCTGAAGCGATTGTTGGTCTTTGGGATCTGCCGACCACGAATGCAGAACGTTCTCCCACATGAGTCCCGGCCGTCAAGCACATATACATACTCAGCACGGCTCTTTTCTTGAAACAAAATGACTTCTGACATATCACAAATGATACGAGCTACTGATATGGGGGATTGAAATTGAATTCCGGATGTCAAGATCTGATAAGGCATGACGCTGAAGACAGATGTCAGCCGATAGATTCCCCTGACATGTAATATCATGGAGATGTAGTGATATATTGCTCTTCCGGGGATATCGTGAAAGATGCTGACACACTTTTATTTTGTTGTTTTTTCAAGTCCTGTATTTTACCTGTCAGTTCGGTTTCAAGTGTTGTCCATAAATTATGCTTATCATTTCGTCTGTTTTTCATTCAGATACCGATGGTAGGCGGTTAGGTTGATTTTCTTTTAAAAAACCGAAAAGGAACCGGATCTGCTACATGGTGCTTTGAAATTTGATAATTTTGGGTAAACTTTCAAAATCAGTTCAACGTGCCGTGCAATGGAATATCATGGGTGGATGAAACATTTTGTAAATTTATTCTTTAGTGTTCGACAAGAATGTCTGTAAGGTTGTATGCGGCTCAAAAGTGAAACGCTTAAACTTTTGCTCAAATTTTCCTCAAAATGAAATTTTCAACCATCTCTTTCAAAATCAAGAATAAAAGTCGGGGGTCACCGTGCAAATTTTGGTACAAGAGAAACAAATTACCCAAGATATACCGATAGTTGCGATTCAAAATGGCTGCCATCCCTGTGTTAACTCTATGGAGGAAAATAACATTTTCGATTTTCGAAAAACTGAGACGGTGAAAGTTTTTCTTACACCAAGAGCTTTAAAATGAGTCCCCATAAGTGGTAGATCAGAAAAGAATTGTAAAAGTTTTAAGGTCCGAATATCTGCATTCGACTGTTCATATTTGTGCGACACCATTAACCTGTAGGATAAGACAAAACCCGGAAATCGAGGACACTGACATCCCTTTGTTTAATCAACGAAAAGAAGCGCGCATTGCACAGTTTGCAGATGACACTTACAATATTTGTAAAATAATGAAAGGTCCGTACTGAAAGTCTTAGAAATAATGGATCCATAATGGATTTGCTGCAAGCCTGGAGCGCGGCCTAGATAGCATTAGAATTAACTGAATGTCAGGGTAGTTTCGTATATCTGTCTCGGAAAGCGATCATTTCTTCCTCAGGATGAAGCTGTTGTCATTTGTTGCTTCAAAGTTACATTAATAATCGGTAAAGGTATATGTACTTTTAAGAGGTTTTCCTCGTATCGCTGTATAACAATGGCAAAAATACCTGACAGTAATCGGATTCAATACGTTTTATTCTGGGTTTATACACAAAGACCTGTTCTTTTAGTAAAGATTGAGGTCCATCTGAACTCGAATTCGCGATTTGCGTCTCTCTGCACAAGACCTCTGTCCTCTCTCTCTCTCTCTCTCTCTGTCCTCTCTCTCTCTCTCTCTCTCTCTCTCTCTCTCTCTCTCTCTCTCTCTCTCTCTCTCTCTCTCTCTCTCTCTCTCTCTCTCTCTCTCTCCATACATTATTTACTTTAACTTATAAATATAGACACACACACACATATATATATACATATATACACAACTGAGTTGATCAGGATAATCTAAGATATTACATTTCCACTACAAATTTGTTTCGTATAGGCTGTAGAGCCGCCTACACTCATCGGGTGGCTGTGATCGACTGAGACTTTAGGCGGGAAACGATTTCTTTTGTTTTGTTTTTGTTGGCACCTGTTTGTTGCAAAAGGATGAATAATTAGTGACTGCACAAGAGAAATTTTCTCCTGTGTCTGCAGGTCGATACTAATTCGTTTCTATTGTTGAGGGAGCACATTTCTGGATATCTGAGGAGTATGAATTTCTCGTGGAGGCACAGATTGCATTTTTTTGTGACGTTGGAGTATGGATTGCATTGCTTTATTATTTTCCAGTCAATCCTGTATTCTGTCGTCTTTGCATCTTTCAGTGACCAAATGTGCTTGCTCAGTTCGGTGCTGTTTCTGTATTTTGTGTTGCGGAATGATAGCATGTGGTTATTATATCTTGTTTTGAATGGAGTCTCCGTCAGGCCGATGTATGTTGCGTGTGTGTTGTTGTCTTCTATGGTGACCGTTGCTTGGTAAACCACGCCCTCGGTGAGGCATTTTTCTGGCAATGGGCATTTGCTCTTTTGTCTGCAGTTGCATTCTTTATTGGCGATGGTGGCGGTTGTATTCTTGTTTTCCATTTCCCTGGCGAGTACTGCTTTGTTGTGTGAAATGATAATACTTTGCATGTTCGGCATACAGCTGTAGCTTAGTTTGAGAGTATTCCTGTTGAATATCTTCCTGAGTGGATGATCGTGCCGGAAACATTTGTCGATTAAATGTAGAAATTTGCGCCCGATGTTGGTGTTGACGCTATTGTCAAACGGTGGGTTGAACCATATGATGTTTCGTGTTCTTGGTTTTCACCAAACCAAACAACATCCCGCTATATGTCAACCACAGAAGCAACCACCCACCCTCCATAATCCGTAACATACCAGAATCCATCAACAAACGATTGACCAGCATATCATCAGACAAACAAACATTCGATTCAGCCATCACGCCATACCAAGATGCACTCAAAAAGAGCGGCTATGACTACCAACTCAATTTCAAACCCGTACAGCAACAGGAAAAACGCACAAGAACACGGCTAGTAGTGTAGTGGAAATGTAATATCTTAGATTATCCTGATCAACTCAGTTGTGTATTTAGCTCTACTCTAGTATTGAGCACTTTACTCCAGCTGATCTTGAACTAAACAAGTATATATACATATATATATATATATATATATATATATA